>NC_081559.1:121101956-121140208 GCF_022355385.1 Mustela nigripes | reverse complement strand
TCTTCATTGGAGAAGTGTCTGTTCATACCTTCTGCCCATTTTTCTATCTGATTATCTGTTGTGTGTGTGTGTTGAGTTTGAGGAGTTCTTTATAGATCCTGGATATCAACCTTTTGTCTGTACTGTCATTTGAAAATATCTTCTCCCATTCCGTGGGTTGCCTCTTTGTTTTCTTGACTGTTTCCTTGGCTGTGCAGAAGATTTTGATTTTGATGAAGTCCCAAAAGTTCATTTTCGCTTTAGTTTCCTTTGCTTTTGGAGACATTTCATGACAGAAGTTGCTGTGGCTGATATCGAAGAGATTACTGCCTATGTTCTCCTCTAGGATTCTGATGGATTCCTGTCTCACGTTGAGGTCTTTTATCTATTTTGAGTTTATCTTTGTGTACAGTGTAAGAGAATGGTCGAGTTTCATTCTTCTACATATAGCTGTCCAGTTTTCCCAGCACCATTTATTGAAGAGACTGTCCTTTTTCCACTGTATTTTTTTTTTTTCCTGTTTTGTCGAAGATTATTTGACCGTAGAGTTGAGGGTCCATATCTGGGCTCCCTACTCTGTTCCACTGGTCTATGTGTCTGTTTTTATGCCAGTACCATGCTGTGTTGGTGATCACAGCTTTGTAGTAAAGCTTGAAATCAGGTAACGTGATGCCCCCAGTTTTATTTTTGTTTTTCAACATTTCCTTAGCGATTCAAGGTCTCTTCTGATTCCATACAAATTTTAGGATTATTTGCTCCAGCTCTTTGAAAAATACTGGTGGAATTTTGATTGGAATGGCATTAAAAGTATAGATTGTCTCTAGGCAGTAGAGACATTTCCACAATGTTTATTCTTCCGATCCAAGAGCATGGAATGGTCTTCCATCTTTTTGTGTCTTCTTCAATTTCTTTCATGAGTGTTCTGTAGTTCCTTGAGTACAGATCCTTTACCTCTTTGGTTAGGTTTATTCCCAGGTATCTTATGGTTCTTGGTGCTATAGTAAGTGGAATCGATTCTTTAATTTCCCTTTCTGTATTTTCATTGTTAGTGTATAAGAAAGCCATTGATTTCTGTACATTGACTTTGTATCCTGCCACGTTACTGGGTTTTCCATGTAAAGTATCATGTCATCTACAAAGAGAGAGAGTTTGACTCTCAAGTCAAACACCTGGAAGCTAAAGACTACCTTGCTTAAGAATGCTTGGATCAACCAGGAGATCAAAGAAGAACTGAAACAATTCATGGAAACCAATGAGAATGAAGACACTTCATTCCAAAGCTTATGGGATACAGCAAAGGTGGTCCTTAGGGGGTAATACATAACCATCCAAGCCTCCCCCTCCAAAATTGAAAATTCCAGAACACACCAGCAGTCTCTACACCTTAAAGAACTGGAGAATCAACAACAAATCAAATCACTCCACACATAAGAAGGGAAATAATCAGGATTAGAGCTGAGATCAACGAGGTAGAAACCAGAGATACAGTAGAACGTATCAATAAAACTAGAAGCTGGTTTTTTGAAAGAATCAATAATATCAATAAGCCATTGGCCATACTAATCCAAAAGAAAAGAGAGAAAGCTCAAATTCACAAAATTATGAATGAAAAAGGAGAGATCACAACTAACACCAAGGAAGTAGGAACAATCATCAAAAGTTATTATCAACAGTTATATGCCAATAAGCTAAGCAACCTAGATGAAATGGATGCATTCCTGGAAAACTATAAACTCCCAAAATTGAACCAGGAAGAAATTGACAATCAAAATAGACCATTATCTAGTAACGATATTGAAGCAGTGATCAAAAATCTCCCAAAAAACAAGAGCCCAGGACCTGACCAATTCCCTAGGGAATTCTACCAAACTTTCAAAGAAGAAATAACACCTATTCTCCTGAAGCTGTCTAAAAAAATTGGAGCAGAAGGAAAATTTCCAGACTCTTTCTATGAAGCCAGCATTACCCCAATCCCCAAACCAGGCAAAGACCCTACCAAAAAGGAGTATTTCAGGCCAATATCACTGATGAATATGGATGCTAAGATTCTCAACAAGATCCTAGCAAACAGGATCCAACAGTACATTAAAAAGATTATCCACCATGACCAGGTGGGATTCATTCCTGGGCTACAAAGATGGTTCAACATTCGCAAATCAATGTGATAGAACAAATTAATAAGAAAAGAGAGAAGAACCACATGGTCCTCTCAATTGATGCTGAAAAAGCATTTGGCATAATCCAGCATCCGTTCCTGATTAAAATGCTTCAAAGTATAGGGATAGAGGGAAAATTCCTGAACTTCATAAAATCTATCTATGAAAGACCCACAGCAAATATCATCCTCAATGGGAAAAAGCTTGCAGCCTTCCTGTTGATATCAGGATCACGACAAGGATGCCCACTCTCACCACTCTTGTTCAACCTAGTATTATAAGTCCTAGGAACAGCAATCAGACAACAAAGAGAAATAAAAGGTATCCAAATTGGCAATGAAGAAATGGCTTTGTTTCTAATTGTTTCTCTCTCTCTTTGTGTGTGTGTGTGTGTGTGTGTGTGTGTGTGTATGTGCTTTCATACTGTCACCCCCCCACTATAAAAGGACATCAGATGACCTGTCTGTTTTTTAAATCATCCTTCAAACAGCAAAACCATGTGGCTCGAGTGTTTCTAGTTTGGGATGAAATAAGAAAAAGTCAATTTCTTATTTGCACATAGTATCTTGACACATTAATAAAACAATCCAGAATGACTAATCATAATATTTTCGAGTCACAAATTATCTATCCCATAGCAGTAGTCATTAATGCCAAATGAAAATGAGAGCTAAACAGTGATGTTAGCCATAATGCTATTGTAGAGTTCCTCAGGGATATACATTATACTTTAATAAAACAATAACTTGGGAGAATTTTGTTATTGCAGTGAATTTTGGCATAGTATTATTGCTTTAGAGGAAACTCAGTTCTGAAAATGTTATTTCCCAGTCACACATCTGAAAATATGTTGAAACTTGTTACTTTTAATCTCAAATTTGGTAATCAACTTTTAATTATTATCATTATTAGACTTTTCCCCCAAGCTTGTCCTTTATATGTACCTCTGTGTCTCCGGCCCTTGGGAGTCAACTTCCCTGTTAATTTCTTTTTTTTTTTCCCATAAAGATTTTATTTATTTATTTGAGAAAGAGAGAGCACAAGGTGGGGGAGTGATAGAGGGAGAGGAAGAAGCAGACTCCCCACTGAGCAAGAAGCCCGAAGAAGGGTTCCAGCTTGAGACTCTAGATCATGACCAGAGCAGAAGGCAGACACATAACCGACTGAGTTACCTTGGCACCCCTTCCCTGTTAATTTCCTTTTTATTTATTTATTTATTTATTATCTATCTATTTATTTATTTAAATTCTATCTTATTTTTTTCAGTGTTCCAAGATTTATTGTTTATGCACCACACCCAGTGCTCCATGCAATACATGCCCTGTTAATTTCTAAAGAAAATAATTTAGTCCTCATCTTACGTGACTGCAGCAAGTTTAGTACCATCCCAAACAGGGTTTCTGAACGTCTGAGTTGTGGTGTGGCTTTTTCCTTGGTTGTTACTTTTCCCCCTATAGATTCCGGTGACTTCTAGTTGTTTGCCTTCCATCTTTGGCCACTAATGGTGTCACTGTCTCTGTGAATCTCTCCATCCATTGTATCCCCATCCCAGGTGCTGAATTGGTCCCATCCCCTTAGTCCACAAGACAAAGCAAATGAGTACAGGAATAGTGTTGAGTCTAGAAGATGACACAGTGGGAGTATAACCCAGAGCAGGAGATTGTTCACACCTCTCTGTCCTCATAGTCATGGCCTGCACCCTCAGAATCTTTCTCTATCTGCCCCCTTTTCCCTTTGAATGCCTCCTCTGGGTAGCAGGGATGGGGTATATCTCCTAATCATACCTTTCCTCCTCATAGAAGACTTGGTTGCCAACTCCCAGATTATACATCTGTCAGTGGGAAACCCAAATAGTCTTACCTCATATTCATCCCTATAGAGATGAATTTCACCACAACAGAGGTTAACCTTTTCCATATTTAAACAGAATTAAATGAACATAGTTGAAAGCTTGTACATTTGTATTACTTCACCAAACTTTAGGATCTGCTTATACCTATATGAACAAAATTGATCATAGAAGTATTCCCTCTCAGGATAAAGATAAAGTCTCCCCAGAGAAAGATTTTAGCTACTAACCTGGATGCATAAATGACTGGAGTCTTTTTTAAAATTTTTAATTTTTAAATTAACATATAAGCTATTACTTGCTTCAGCAGTACAGGTCTGTGTATCATCAGTCTTACACAATTCACAGCACTCACTATAGCACATACCATCCCCAATGTCCATAACCCAGCCACCCTATCTAAATGACTAGAGTATTAAAAACAGCACAGTTTGTGTGGTTATCTATTTATCAAAGCTTAAATAGTTAATACAAATTAAATTCATATAATTGACATAAAATATTAATGATTAATTGTAATGATTTTGATTTGATTTGATTTTTTTAACTGAAGTGTAATTGACACATGCTGTTACATTACTTTCAGGTGTATAACACTGATTCAACATCTCTATGTGTCATACTGTGCTCACAACAAGTGTAGCTACCATCTGTCACCATACAACACTATTACAATACCATTGACTATATTCCCTGTGCTGTACCTTTCATCTTTATGACTTATTCATTCCATAGCTGGAAGCTTGTACCTCTCACTTTCTTTTACCCATTTTCCTATTTCCTCAACCCCCTTCCCTCTGACAGCCAACAGATTTTTGCTCTGTTTATAAGTCTGTTTCTGTTTTTCTCCTTTTGTTTGTTGGTTTTAGATTCCACATATAAGTAAATCATATGGTATTTGTCTTTCTCTGAGCACAATGCCCTTCAGTCTATTCCTGTTGTCACAAATGGCAGGATCTCATTCTCTTTTATGGCTGAGTAATATTCCATTGTATATATGTTACATCACATCTTCTTTATCCATTCATTTTTTGAATAAACAAAAGGTTTTATTTGTCTCACATAATGTTCAGAGGTGGGAAGTCCAGAGCAGATGACATAACTCAACACTTGAGCCACACCAATGCCTACTTCTACATTCCTAGTGTATTGTCTTATGGTTGCTAGGTGTCTGAAAATCTCTTCCCAGAGCCACAGGAGGAGAAACCAAAACTGGAAAGGGAGGAGGGTGGAGGTGGCACCAGTGGAATTTTATTCTTGAGCCAGTTTCAATAGTTCTGATTATATTTCTATATCACAATATCATTGTTGTGTGACAAATCACTTTGAAATTAAGTGTCTGAAAACAACAACCACATGTAATTGCTCATGGGTTTAATGGGTCAGCTTTGAAATTCTGCTAATCTAAGTCACAGATGGTGGGTCTTGTTTGGGCACACTCATATGTCTGCATCCACCAGTGGCTCAGGATGATGGCCAACCTTGGATGACTTGGGATGGACCCTCTTACATGTCTGGCATTGTCAGGCTGTCAGCTGGAAAGATGGGGGATGCATCCCATCATCTAGCAGGATAGCCTAGGTTTGTTCACATGATAGCTGGTACAGGCTTCTGAAAGAGTGGGTAGAAATATGCAAGGGCTCTTAAGACTCAGGCCCAGACCTGGTACAGTGTTACTACTTCTATTGACCTAAAGTCACGAGGTCAGCTCAGAGTCAATGTGGAGAAACAGGCGCCATCACCTTTTTTTTTCCATAATGTTTTGGATTTTTCTTTTATTGAGGCATAAGCAACATAAAATATATTAGTTTCAGGTATAAGATAGTAATGATTTAAGAATTACAGCAAAAACACTAGATATGAATCAAAAAGCTAGCTACAGTTGACATTTTTTAAGAAATACTTGAAGATATGTGAAAGGAGGTAGTACAGTGTGATGTTCAGAGTATAGACTGGCTGGGTTGAAATCCTGGCTATATCAATGATTAGTTTCATAATTTTGGAAATATGACCTATTTCTCTGAGCTTCAGATCCTTCATCAGAAGTGATGATGATGCTGTTGTTGATGATGATAGTAACAAAACTGTCTCAGGTCTTGGGAGGCTTAAATGAGATTGTCCAAGGAGAGCCCATAGCACAGTGCCAGGTATATAGCTCCTATCATAATGCATCTGAAGAGTTGTTAACCCCACATTTCAGAACACCTAGTCCTTGACTTCTTCCAGAAATACATTCTAGTTGACAGTCATATGCTTCTTTATATCACCAGTGGACAACTTTCCAAGTTTTGGAGTTTTAATCTTTCATTTGATGAGCAGATTTTTCCTTGGCTTGAAGATTTTTTGAGCCACTTTTAATAATTCTATTTCCTTGTCTTTACAGGACACATAGTGAATTTTTTAGTGGAGAAATGTAAGCTGTGGTCAGTGTCAACCCTATTTTATTTGTCTATCTAAAGCCTCCATTTTCTTGCTCTAAACTACGAATCATCTCACTACTAGAACCTCATCTTTTTCATCAACAACCTAAAACTTGACTTTCTTTTGGAGGCTATTTCTAAAGAAACCAAATCTCTCTTCACAAGAGTTGCACAGTCTGTGATTTAAAGAGCAACAGGCCAACACTGAGGTGTACTTATCAGTCAAGTCCATGTTCCTCACTAGCTGAGTGAATCCCACTCATAGCAGTTTAAATCCATGCTTCAAGAAAGATGACATTTCTGGTTTTGGATGCACAAGAAACTTTGTTGGTAGTTAAAGCTGCAAATCTGGTTAAGTGAAAGACCATTAGGGTTTTCTTTCTTTCTTTTTTTTTTTTTTTTGGTGTATAAAATTTATATGAGAGTAAAAGTAGTATAATTTGCATTTTCTCTGGTCACTTAGCATGTTCTCAGAATCTTTGTGGGAGAAATATACGTGTGTGTGTGTATGTGTGTGTGTATACACATTTATATGTGCATAATGTACTTGCCCACACACATGGTGGGGGTAGAGAGAGAGAGTTATTATTTTAATGAATTGGCTTGTATGATTGTGGGGGCTGGCAAGCTCAAAACCTAGAGGTTGGCTAGAGACTCAGGTACCAGCCAATGTTACAGTCTTGAGTCCAAAGGCTAGAAACTTAGATGGAATTTCTATGTTGAGTCTGGAGATAGAATTTCTTTTTCCTTGGGGAACATCAATCTTTTCTCTTAAAACCTCCAGCTGATTAGATGAGACCCACTCACGTTATGGAAGATAATCTGCTTTACTCAACATCTACTGATTTAAATGTTAATCATGTTTTAAAATGTACCTTTAGAACAACAACTAGATTGGTGTTTGATAGAACAACTGGGCACTGTAGCCTAGCCAAGTTGCTATTTCAAATTAACCATCACAGTGATCTTCCTGCCTCTGTCAAAAGCACTTGGGTCAGACTTTTGCTTGGGATCTGGTGTTCCAAAGAAACAAGGGCCATTGGGATTTCTTCTTGGTGAAGGCAGTAGTAGGGCAATGCCACTGTCAAGGTAGACAGAGTAGGGAATTCCAGCAGAGCCTGGTGTTGGGGATAGCAACTGGGAAGGCAGTGGCAGTGGGGAGGTCTCTGCAGGCAGAGTCCATGGCATAAATTTTGGGCTGTTTGCTTGTCTCTGTAACTTTAGCCACTGGTTTGCCAACCTCTGAGAGATACCTTGAACAACTCAGTATCATTTACTAAATTCCTCTGGCTTAGGCAAAGTTCATTTCTATAATTTCCAACTGATTCAGGAGATCCTAAAAAAGTGAGCATGGAAATTATTCATGATGTATTAAACTTGTTTTCTTTGGGAATCTGGTGCATCGGAAAAGGGAGGCATTTCAGGGGCTGAGGAGGAACCTGTACATGGATACAGAAGAGTGGGCTGACGGAAGTGCAGCTGGGGGAACCAGGCAGACAGGGTGAATGAGGCGATGGGGCAGACAGCCCAGGCCACTGGGAATGATTTATAAGTGAAATGTAAAGGCAGGAATCTAATCTTTGCTTAGCCTAGTACATAAGAATTTTATATCCTCTTATTCTTTTCTTTTAGGACAGATTACTTCCTACATTGAGAATCATTAGGGCCAATTTAATGTTAAAACCTGTTTAACTATTAGGGCCTGCTTAGCTAGAGTGACTCCATATTGCCTAGGTAGCCATATTATTGTTTACATCCAAGGACTTCATTCCAGGAATAAATGCCCCAGTAGTTCCTGGTATCAGTTCCAGGTATCGATTCCGGGAGTAAAAACCCTAACAATAGAAGCCACGTACTTGAGGACTGCTGTTATAATCTATAAAACAAGCCTGTGAGAGGGGGTGTGAGTCAAGGTGGTGGAGAAGTAGCAGGCTGAGACGACATCAGGTAGCAGGAGATCAGCTAGATAGCTTATCTAACCATTACAAACATCTACAAATCCAACAGAAAATCGAAGAGAAGAAGGGAAACAATTCTAGAAACAGAAAATCGATCATTTTTTGAAAGGTAGGACCTGCGGAGAAGTGATTCCAAAGTGACATGAGATAGACCGCGGGGGGAGGGGCCAGCTCCCTGCAAGTGGTGGAGCAATGGAGCACAAAATCAGGACTTTTAAAAGTCTGCTCCATGGAGGGATATGCTCCAGAGGCTAAACTGTAGGGGAAGCCCACGTGGGGGCAGCGTAACCGCAGGTCCTGGGGGGGTCACAGAGGATCTGGGGGTGTCTGAGTGTTGCAGAGCTCACAGGTATTAGATCGGGGAAGCCGGCAACAGTGACAAAGCCACGGAGTGAGCTCTCAACTCGGGCTTCCCTTGAAACAGTCACAGGCTGGGTGAGCTCGGAGCACAGACAGAGGCAACCGAGACAGAAGCGACCAGGTGCTTTTCTCCAAGTGTGAGCGATTGAGCACTTTTCCCCAAGTGCAGCCAGAGACCAGGGAGACAGGGATGGTTGGGTGCTTTTCTCTGAGGGCACACTGAGAAGAGGGACCCTGAGCTCTCGGCTCCTCCGGGCCAGAGATTGGGAGGCTGCCATCTTCATTCCAGTCCTCTGGAGCTCTACAGAAAGTGCTCAGGGAACAAAAGCTCCTGAAAGCAAACCTGAGCAGATTACTTAGCCTGGCCCCTGGTAAGGGTGATGCAATTCTGCCAGGGCAAAGACACTTGAGAATCACTACAACAGGTCCCTCCCCCAGAAGATCAACAAGAAACCCAGCCAAGACCAACTTCACTCACCAAGGAAAACAGCGGAATTCCAGAGGAGGAGAAAGCAAATCTTATCTGTACAAAATGACAAGGCAGAAAAACTCACCACAAAAAAAGAACAAGAGGCAGTAATGAGGCTGGGGACCTGATCAATACAGACATTGCTAATATGACATATCTAGAATTCAGAATGATGATTCTCAAGGTTCTAGCCAGGCTTGAAAAAGGCATAGAAGATATTAGAGAAATGCTCTCTGGAGAGATAAAAGAACTATTTTCTGGAGAAATAAAAGAACTAAAATCTAACCAAGTTGAAATAAAAAAAGCTATTAATGAGGTGCAATAAAAAATGGAAGCTCTTACTGCTAGGATAAATGAGGCAGAAGAAAGAATAAGTGACATAGAAGACCAAATGACAGAGAATAAAGAAGCTGAGCAAAAGAGAGACAAACCAATACTGGACCACAAGGAGAGAATTTGAGAGATAAGTGACACCATAAGATGACACAACATTAGAATAATTGGGATTCCAGAAGAAGAAAGAGAGAGGGGAGCAGAAGGTATATTGGAGAGTATTATTGTAGAGAATTTCCCTAATATGGCAAAGGGAACAAACATCAAAATTCAGGAGATGCTAAGAACGCCCCTCAAAATCAATAAAAATAGGTCAACACCTCATCACCTGATAGTAAATTTTGTTTAAAAGATTTTATTTATTTATTTGACAGACATAGATCACAAGTAGGCAGAGAGGCAGGCAGAGAGAGAGAGGAGAAAGCAGGCTCCCCACTGAGCAGAGAGCCCAATGTGGGGCTCAATCCCAGGACGCCAAAGACAGAGGCCCTAACCCAGTGAGCCACCCAGGTGCCCCACCTGATAGTAAAATTTACAAGTCTTAGTCACAAAGAGAAAATCCTGAAAGCAGCCCAGGAAAAGAAGTTTGTAACATACAAGGGTAAAAACATTAGATTGGCAGTGGACCTATCCACAGAGACCTGGCAGGCCAGAAAAAACTGGCATGATATATTCAGAGCACTAAACGAGAAAAACATGCAGCCAAGAATACTATATCCAGCTAGGCTATCACTGAAAATAGAAGGAGAGATAAAAAGCTTCCAGGACAAACAAAAACTGAAAGAATTTGCAAACACCAAACCAGCTCTACAGGAAATATTGAAAGGGGTCCTCTAAGTAAAGAGCGACCTTAAAAGTACTAGATCAGAAAGAAACAGAGACAATATACACCTTACAGGCAATACAATGGCATTGAATTCATATCTCTCAATAGTTACCCTGAATGTTAATGGGCTAAATGCCCCAATCAAAAGACACAGGTTATCAGAATGGATAAGAAAGCAAAACCCATCGATATGCTGCCTACAAGAAACTCATTTTAGACCCAAAGACACCTTCAGATTTAAAGTGAGGGGGTAGAAAACAATGTACCATGCTAATGGACATCACAAGAAAGCTGGGGTGGCAATCCTTATATCAGATCAATTAGATTTTAAGCCAAAGATTATAATAAGAGATGAGGAAGGACACTATATCATACTCAAAGGGTCTGTCCAACAAGAAGACCTAACCATTTTAAATATCTATGCTCCTAACATGGGAGCAGCCAACTATATAAACCAATTAATAACAAAATCAAAGAAATACATCGACAATAATATAATAATAGTAGGGGACTTTAACACTCCCCTCACTGAAATGGACAGATCATCTAAGCAAAAGATCAACAAGGAAATAAAGGCCTTAAATGACACACTGGACCAGATGAACATCACAGATGTATTCAGAACATTCCATCCCAAAGCAACAGAATATCCATTCTTCTCTAGTGCACAAGGAACATTCTCCAGAATAGAACACATCCTGGGTCGTAAATCAGGTCTCAACTGGTATCAAAAGATTGGGATCATTCCCTGCATATTTTCAGACTGCAATGCTCTGAAGCTAGAACTCTATCACAAGAGGAAATTTGGAAAGAACCCAAATACGTGGAGACTAAACAGCATCCTTCTAAAAAATGAGTGGGTCAATCAGGAAACTAAAGAAGAATTGAAAAAAATTCATGGAAACAAATGATAATGAAACACAACGGTTTAAAATCTGTGGGACACAGCAAAGGCAGTCCTGAGAGGAAAATATATAGTGGTACAAGCCTTTCTCAAGAAACAAGAAAGGTCTCAAATACACAACCTAACCCTACACCTAAAGGAGCTGGAGAGAGAACAAGAAAGAAACCCTAAACCCAGCAGGAGAAGAGAAATCATAAAGATCAGAGCAGAAATCAATGAAATAGAAACAAACAAAAAACACAAAAAACAAACACAAATCAATGAAACTAGGAGCTGGTTCTTTGAAAGAATTAATAAAATTGATAAACCCCTGGCCAGACTTATCAAAAAGAAAAGAGAAAGGACCCAAATAAATAAAATCATGAATGAAAGGGGAGACATCACAACCAACACCGAAGAAATACAAACAATTATAAGAACATACTATGAGCAACTATACGCCAACAAATTCGACAAACTAGAAGAAACGGATACATTTCTAGAAAAATATAAACTACCACAACTGAAGCCGGAAGAAATAGAAAACCTGAACAGACCCATAACTAGTAAGGAGATTGAAACTGTCATCAAAAATCTCCAAACAAACAGAAGCCCAGGGCCAGACGGCTTCCCAGGGGAATTCTACCAAAAAATTAAAGAAGAATTAATTCCTATTCTCCTGAAACTGTCCCAAAAAATAGAAATGGAAGGAAAACTTCCAAACTCATTTTATGAGGCCAGCATCACCTTGATCCTAAAACCAGACAAGGATCCTATCCAAAAAGAGAATTACAGACCAATATCCTTGATGAACACAGATGCGAAAATTCTCACCAAAATACTGGCCAATAGGATCCAACAGCACATTAAAAGGATTATTCACCACGACCAAGTGGGATTTATTCCAGGGCTGCAAGGTTGGTTCAACATCCGCAAATCAATCAATGTGATACAATACATTAATAAAAGAAAGAACAAGAACTGTATGATACTCTCAACAGATGCTGAAAAAGCATTTGACAAAGTGCAGCATCCTTTCCTGATTAAAACTCTTCAAAGCATAGGGATAGAGGGCACATACCTCAATATTATCAAAGCCATCTATGAAAAACCCACTGTAAATATCATTCTCAATGGAGAAAAACTGAAAGCTTTTCCACTAAGGTCAGGAACACGGTGGCAAGGATATCTGTCATCACCACTGCTGTTCAACATAGTACTGGAAGTCCTAGCATCAGCAATCAGACAACAAAAAGAAATGAAAGGCATCCAAATCAGCAAAGAAGAAGTCAAATTATCACTCTTTGCAGATGATATGATTCTATGTGTGGAAAACCCCAAAGACTCCACTCCAAAACTGTTAGAACTTGTACAGGAATCCAGTAAAGTGTCAGGATATAAAGTCAATGCACAGAAATCAGTCGCATTTCTTTACAGTAACAACAAGACAGAAGAAAGAGAAATTAAGGAGTAAGTCCCATTTACAATTGCACCCAGAACTGTAAGATACCTAGGAATAAACCTAACCAAAGAGGCAAAGAATCTATACTCAGAAAACTATAAAGTAGTCATAAAAAAATTGAGGAAGACATGAAGAAATGGAAAAATGTTCCATGCTCATGGATTGGAAGAACAAATATTGTGAAAATGTCTATTCTGCCTAAAGCAATCTACACATTTAATGCAATACCTATCAAATCCCATCCATTTTTTTCGAAGAAATAGAACAAACAATCCTAAAATATATATGGAACCAGAAAAGACCTCGAATAGCCAAAGGAATATTGAAAAAGAAAGTCAAAGTTGGTGGCATCACAATTCCAGACTCAAGCTCTATTACAAAGAGCTTGGGGAGGGTATGTGCTATTATGAGTGCTGTGAAATGTGTAAACCTGGCGATTCACAGACCTGTACCCCTGGGGATACAGGGGATACAGGTGTGTAAACCTGGTGATTCACAGACCTGTACCTCTGGGGATAAAAATACCTTATGTTTATTTAAAAAATAAATAAAAAAAAAACAAACAAAAAAACCCCAAACAAACAGCCTGTGAAATTGGGATGGGGTCACTCTCTTCAGAGGTGGCCCTGGCTGGTCAGTCTGACTTTTAATGCTTGGCATAGAATAAAGCTTTGCATAACTTTCACTTTGTCTCAGTCTCATTCCTTTCATAACAGACTCTATCTTCTGGGTGCTCGTCCGGGATCAAATGATGAGACCTGAACCAGAATCAGAATTTCTGGGAAAAGCCTCTGGAGGTAAGATCTCGAGAAGCCCTATGAGATCCTGTTCTGTCTGTGTTTGTCGAGTTCCAGGGGTATGGTCAACCGGGGTGAAACTGCTCTTCAGGGCTGGAGTAGATGCGGGGATGCCCCATCCCTCCACTGGTAGATCACCAGGGGGTTCGAGTCCATCTAGGCAGTCAGAGGACCATAAAAAGTCCCCACTGGGGGTTCGAGTTCCCCCTAGGTGGTCAGGAGACTGAGAAAATTCCTACCAGTGACAGGTTGTATGTTTTTGAGTTAGGATTACATCTTGCACACCTTTAGACTTGATATCTGGTCAAGGAAGGGCCACTGGGTCTGTGGTTGTTTTTGTCTTGTCTTTTTGTTTTCTGTTGTGTTGTTTGCTGTGTTTGAAGAAATGGGGCAATTGGGGAGTACGGGACCTGTGATACCCCTAAGTCTTGTTCTCCAGCATTTCAAGGATTTTCAAGGTAAAACCACCCAGTCTGATGACAAGGCTTACCCAGGAAAACTCTCTGAAATTGGGAATCCTTTCTCCACCCTATGGCAGCACTTTGTTCTTCTGTCTCCCCCTTCTGTTTTCTGCACTGACTTGGGTGTGGCTTGCATAACTGGCCTCTAGACCATCCTCAGTGCTTCCTGCATGGGGCTCCTTCTCTCTTCACTGTCAAGGAGCAAGAAGAGCATCCTCTGGACCTAACACCAGTCCAGATATTCCCACTCATGTCTCAGTAAACATTCAAAGAGGAGTGGGCCCAGGTAGAATGTAAATCAGTATTTGAACTAAGTAAATGTGAAACTTCCATCAAATTTTACTTAAGATCAAATAAGCTTGTGTTATTTGTTAAAATCTGTTAGTGAAGAGATGACTGAACTGATGGCTAACTGTCATCTAGGTCTTAACCAAGTAGGTTAAGGTACTTAACCTGCTAAAGCACTGAGTACTTGATACAGGTTTATGCTTTTGACTTCTTACTGCAAAGAAACTAAGAATATTTAAATCTGTTGGTAAATATGTTTTGTGCTTAACTGATTCATAAATTTGCTGTCTACAGAATTCTGTTGTAACTTTGCACAATTAGTTAATACTTAGCCATCACTAGAGACTGAAGTGTTTCTAAGAATAAAAAAATTCTGCTAATTGTAACTAGGACTGATGGAAGTAAGGGAAACTACTATTATGAAAAAGTAGGAGATACATAAGAAAGATAAGGAATGGGAATACATTTTGTTAAAGATAAAAGGTAATTTTTTCCTAAATGAGATGGTTGTTTGGAAGAAAATGGCTTGGTACAAAACCTGGATGCAAAAGAAATTTGTAAAAGGTTTGTGAAGGGAAATCTTCAGAAAAGAAATTTTAGGTATGGTCAGGACGGATTAAGATTAAGGTGAATTTTAAAATGTAGCACATCAGAGTGGTAATTACACATGAAATGACTCCATGTATTCTACCAAAAGAATTGCACCATAATGTTTTTATTAAAAGTTTTAATATTGTCTATAAAACCAGAGGGGAAGGCAGTTGACTGATGACTGATAGTAAGTTTAGAAAAACTGTGCACACACAAAAAAAGAGGGCCTAAGAGAGTAAATAGTTTTGTCTTAAAGTAAAAATGTCTGGTTCCACCAGAACATGAAAGGAGTTAATAACAACTAAACTTGAGGGTATATAGTAAATCACAGAAGGCTTGGGGCAAGTGACTTTTATTTGCTTTGGTTTATGGCTATGAAAGAAAACAATGAAATATGTTGAAAATTTGACCATATTAGATCAGTTTCGATGGATTTATTCACAAGAAGGGAAAAAAGACTAATAAATCTTTTCCTGTAAAATGCTTCTTTTCAAATGAGTCATAGTATTTAAGGAAGGAAGACTAAAGCCCTGTGTCATGGCAAATCTAAATTGGTGATCCACTCAAGTAAATGTTGACTATTATGTAAACTAAAAGACACTGGTATTAAAAAATCTTCTTTCTCTCACTGACCGCGCGTCCCACCCAGCCAATCGTCCCTGCTGCGCCTTGGGCCAAGGTTTCAACAGACCTTATCAAAATGCCATCTCAAATGGAACATGCCATGGAAACCATGATGTTCACATTTCACAAGTTTGCTGGTGAAAAAGGCTACTTAACAAAGGAGGACCTGCGAGTACTCATGGAAAAGGAGTTCCCTGGATTTTTGGAAAATCAGAAAGACCCTCTGGTCGTGGACAAAATAATGAAGGACCTCGACCAGTGCCGAGATGGCAAAGTGGGCTTCCAGAGCTTCTTCTCACTAATCGCAGGGCTCACCATTGCATGCAATGACTATTTTGTAGTACACATGAAGCAGAAGGGAAAGAAATAGGTGATATTGAGCACCACTCCTACCCAATGAGAGTTCTTCTGAAGGGTCTCTTAAGGAATCTGTCACACAGCTTCCCTCTGTATAAAGGATTCCATTGGCAGTTGGGGACCCTCAGAAAATTTACAAATAAAATCCAACCCCCATTTGAGAAGCAGAGAAAGAAAAGTCAGATAAGCTTTTGATTTTTATATTGTTTGCATCCTCTTGCCCTCAATAAACAAATTCCTTTTTTAGTTCCTCAAAAAAAAAAAAATATTCTTTCTCTCTGTTCAAAAAGACAAAGTTTTCTTAGATTAATTGATCTGCTGTTAAGACAAGAAAGTAAATGGTTTTCTTTTTGCCTTCCCAGAGAAACCAGTTTCTAGGTTTTGTTTTATCAGATCTTAAACATCTGTAAACGTATTTAGGCATGTGCTTTAAAAACTTAGATTTTAGCAATTGTCAACAAGATTTAAATTGTAAATGAGATCTCTTTGACTCATAAAGCTTTTCCTTGGTATGTTAAGTTACTCAGGAAGTACTGCTAAACCAATGATAAATCTTAGGTTACATTTGGGTAACTACTATAACTATTATAGAGATTATATGCATTTCCTAAAGTTTTAACCTTTTGATAAGGTCATCACTTGCTATTGTAATTATTGAAATGTTATGTGTCCCAGAAGTAACCTGATTTTCTTGCCAGTTAAATTGTAAACTCTCATCTCCTCAACTCTTTAACCATATCTATTCTGAGATTTTGTCACTTCTAATTGTTTTAATTCTCTTATAAAATGAGTTTTACCTTAAAGAAGATTCATATAAAGGACATTCAGGACAAATACAGGTATTTGATATGTTAAAAATCCTAGAACTTCAGGTAAGAATTTCCAGAACTAAGTAAAAGCTGCATTCAGACTAAACCAGAATTAGTAACATGGGACTAAATGAACTAAAAGATTATAATTTTGTATCTGTTATTTTAATCATTGCTGGTTCTCTAATGTTTACTCTTCCAGACTAAGGGAACTTTTTTCTTAAGATGTCTGTGACTTACAGAAATGTAAAAATATTCATTTGTAAACAAACCAAAGCATTCAACTTTTCTCTCTATCTAAACCCTCTGAAACTCAGAAAGGTCTCAGCAAGTATTCTTTCTTCCATGGAAATCAGTCATTTGCATAAGTTCAATAAGAATCTGTTCTCCTTATAACAGGACACCATTGGAAACACCTGTTATTTTACCGAGGCGCTGACTGAAATGTCATATTTGAGAAAGACATGCATAAACTCAGATATGACCAGACAGCTTTAAGAAACTAAGGTAGACTTTATAAAACCTGGAGCCATAAAGCCCTTTGGAACTGTTGGCCTGATACCTTGCTTACAGAGTTCCCAGCAGCCTCACCAGGTGAGTAAAGAATGTCACTTCCTGGCAGGTGCAGGAACCTCAGGATACATTGGGGACCTTAGGAAGAGGAAATCGCCCAAATTGGTATTGCAGGCATGTCTGATGACAAGTATGTGGCTTGGCTGCTGGCTTGGAGAGGCTATTACAAGTTCAACCTAGAGATTCCTTATAAGGAGTTCCAGCAAAGCAGATTCTAAAAGATCTATATGATCACTCACTGTTTTTGCTGAGCTTATGTAAATAATTAGGCCAAGTTTGTTATAACTGGACTTGTTTTTCAAATAAATTAGTCCTGATTTGGCTATCTCTGGAAATGAGGGCTATTTTAGAGAGAAAAATTATGGTTCAGTAACACATCTTTATGGATATTAAGTTCTAGATTTTGTTGTCTTTAAATGTTTGTTTACCTAAACTAGACAACTTGAGGTAAACTTCAAAGAAGTTGCATAGCTTCTTTGTTAGCTATTCATAGTTGAATAGCTCATTTAGACAATCTTGCCTAATATTATGTAGGGATAATAACAGAACCCATTGGACACAAATATATGTTAGCTTTTATGGATACCTTTTCAGGCTGGGTAGAGACATTTTCTGCCAAACATGACACGGCAGGAATGGTAGCCAAAAGCTGCTAGAAAAAATAATTCTTAAGTTTGGGTTGCCTTTTGCAATCAGTTCAAACAACAGCCCTGCATTTGTGAGGGCATTAGCCTCACAGGCATTAGCCAAGGCCATGGGCACTATTTAAAAACTACATTGTGCCTACCAGCCCCAGAACTCCAGATAAAAAACAAAACAAAACTTAACCAGACTCTTAAAGAGACCTTGACAAAGTTAATTCTGGAGACTGGTGGTGGATGGGTGGATCTTCTTCCCTTCACCCTCCTTAGGGCGTGATGTACATCCTACTTAAACAAGGTTACCCCATGTGAAATAAAGTTCGAGAGACCCCCTCCACTCTGCCCATGGCCACAAGAAGTTGCCCTAGTGGAAATGACTGATCAGTCTGTACTTCAGTCACTGCAGGTGCTACAGGCTGTCTTAAAAAGAGCTGACACAGGGATCCAAGCTGCCTACCCTGAGATGGAGATGGAGGTGGAACCACATCCTTACCAACCTGAAGACATGGTTTGGATACACCACCACCA
The DNA here is from genome assembly GCF_022355385.1 of Mustela nigripes. Lineage (NCBI taxonomy): Eukaryota > Metazoa > Chordata > Mammalia > Carnivora > Mustelidae > Mustela > Mustela nigripes. The sequence continues at coordinate 121,121,844 of NC_081559.1, read as the reverse complement.
AGTGGGGAACTTGAAGTCTTGCTGGAAGGGACCATTCACTGGAATCCTGACCACCCCCAGGGCAGTAAAAGTAGAAGGCATCAGGGCCTGGATTCACATGTGTCACATCAAATAAGCCAAAAGCAAGGACACCCCCAGAAATGGGAGCCACTGCCAGTGGACCCCACCAACTGTGGACTAAAACCAAGACCCAAAAGGATTTCATAACTTGGTCACTTTTAACCCTGCTCCTACACAGCAGCAGCTAGGGGACACTTCATCAGCCTAAAATAGCCCAGTGGAAAATCCAAAAGACAGCATATGGAACAACACTTAAGGTTAACCACACCTCAGATCAGCCTGTTTTCACCCTTGAGAGCTGGCTGAAAAGTCAAGGAATTAACTAATCTCCAAAGAAAAGGGGGGAATGTTAGGGCCTATTTAATGTTAAAACCCATTTAACTATTAGGGCCTGCTTAGCCAGAGCGACTCCATATTGTCTAGGTAACCATATTGTTGTTTACATCCACGGACTTAATTCCAGGAATAAATGCCCCAGTAGTTCCTGGTATTGGTTCTGGGTATTGATTACGGGAGTAAACCCCCTAACAATAGAAGCCACATACTTGAGGTCTGCTGTTACACTCTATAAAACCAGCCTATGAGATCAGGATGGGGCCGTTTTCTTTGGAGGCGGTCCTGGCTGGTCAGTCTGACTTCCAACGCTTGGCATAGAATAAAGCTTTGCATAACTTTCACTTTGTCTCAGTCTCGTTCCTTTGATAATGGACCCCATCTAGAGTAACTTTTGCACCCATTTCGATAGAAAGAGTGGAAAGGAAATTCCAGCATGTGGAAGTTGATGTGGTATTGGCTTCTGCACAACACAGATGCCATTTTTGGCAGGAAATCAAGTGGGAGAGAATTCTCTTAAAATAGGTTAACTGGTTATTTTCAATGCCATTCAGGCAAATAAGAATTCTTTCTCCCTACAGATATATTTTTTCATTTTATTACTTTAGTTACAATAGTCCTATAGCTACGTATCCTCATGTGTGTCTGATGTATTAGGAATTATCCATCTTTTGTGAGTTTATCACATCTTCAGATGTCACAAAGAGGACAATGGGAAGCAAGAACAGCAGAATAATTGTAATGCTTTCAATGGCTCAGTGTTTTGTATTTATTTGCATATAACTTTGTAAAAACATGTTACCTGTTTTTTTCTCCCATTTTCTGCAGTAGAATTTATTTTTCACCTGTTGAGTCATCAACCAGTGACAGTGAATCCTACATGGTAGCACATTAAATAATAATGCATTAAAATGAAAACTTGTTGACCCTGAGCTTGGCAGATGTTCTTCATTTCCCACACAGAACTGATATTGACTTAAGAAGAATTTAGCTTGTTTCTGTTGGACACACTAAGTCTCAAAAAACAAGAAACAATGATGGTCATATAAATCAAACATTTTTAAAGTAATAAAAGTAACAATTAAAAAGAGTATGTCAAGAAGGAATCTTTGCAAATAGTAATGGGGGCAATTTTAGTATATATGCTACTTAAGTGAGCACAACAAATGGTAATGGGGCAGAGGAAAGCATTCAAACCTGTTACTGTGTGAACAGGGGCAACATAACAGCCCTACCAGGCAGTGTTTTGGGTCTAGGTGAGGTGACAGAGTGTAACTGTGGTGGCCCCATCTCTTCAGGTGAAGGTAGGCAGGCAGCCATTGTTCTATTGAGAAGTGGTAAAGAAAGGACCAGGAAGGAGTCAGTGGGTTGCATTCTAGCAGAAAGGTTGGGATATGGACAAAGCTGGACAAAGAAGGAGGCAAAGTTGGGCAGGAATTCATAGCCTGGGTTAAGTCAAAGGCTTGCAGTCTTGAAGTTGTAATGAATAATAAAGCAGATATAGTGGAAATAATGGAGGAGTAGCACTATAGGTGAGGTCAACATGGTTAGAGGGAGGTATGAGTCAATTTAGAGCCTCAAAGGTGACACAGTTCTAAGTGGTGGCAATTGTTAGGCATTTTTATGGGCATGAAAAGGAAAGAGCAAAGGGCATGGAAATAGGATATTAAGGTACTGAGAAGCCAGCTTGTTGGGTGGTTGGCCTCATGCATACTCAAAACACCCAGGATGATGGATAGGGTTGGAGTGAAGAGAAGGTTCTGAGCCATGTGTCTCAGGCTGAGTTGAACCAGGAGGTGGTATAGATGGATGACAAGAATCTAAAAGGGATGAAGGCTTTCACATGAGGTTGGGGAGGTGTGACTGAGATAAGAGCAGGGTCAGGAAAGACTCCAGCATGTCCCTGCCCCCGAGGCTTATGGGACATTGGAGCATTAGCAGGAATGATTCAAGAAGCTCCTAGTGGATGTAGAAGGAAGGAGAGGAGTTAAGATGACAGAGGAGTAGGGGGACCCTAATCTTGTCCCATCCCTTAAACACAGCTAGATGAATATGAAATCATTCAGAACACCCAAGAAATTGATCTGAGGACTGAGAGAACAAAACTCCACATCTACAGGTAGAAAAATGACCACTTTGTGGAAGGTAGGACCTGTGGAGAGTTGATTTGGGGAAGGGAAGAGCTGTAGATGCTGGCAGAGGGGAGGGAGGCTTGATTATGGAGAGGGGAGTGAACAAGTAAGAGGAAGAGAGAGAGAGAGAGGGAGAGAGAGAGATATGGAGCAGGCTGGGGATTACAGAAGAAAAACTCTTTCCCCAAACCAGTGACTGGAAAGGAAGGGTTGACCACTGCAAGTTATTATAAGCATTGGAGCACAAAGTGTGGTTTTGGAGATCCATGCCATCACCAAGCACCTGACATGCTTGGGTGCTCTGATGGGGAAGGAGGGCAGAGTCTCATAAGCGGGCAGCATGGTCCGAGGATCCCCTAGGTAACATGGGGGAGAAATAGTTCTCCTGCTTGGAGTGGTGGCATGGTCTCTTCAGGGACAGAAGAGCGGTAGTGTCAACATGCTCCTCTGTTACCTAGAATAGGGAAAAGACACTGGATGAGGGCAGCAAACCTTGGTGCTGGCTTTTTAAAAAAAAATTTAAATTCAATTAGCCAACATAGTAGTACAACATTAGTTTCAGATGTAGAGTTCAATAATTCATTTATTATAAGTTGCATATAACACCCAGTGCTCATTATATCACATGCCCTCCTTAATGGTGGCTCAGTGGTTTGGGCTGCTGCCTTCAGCTCCGGTCATGATCTCAGGGTCCTGGGATCGAGCCCCGCATCAGGCTCTCTGCTCCGCAGGAAGCCTGCTTCCCTCTCTCTCTCTCTCTCTGCCTGCCTCTCTGCCTGCTTGTGATCTCTGTCAAATAAATAAATAAAATCTTTAAAAAAAAAATGGGGCGCCTGGGTGGCTCAGTGGTTTGGGCTGCTGCCTTCGGCTCGGGTCATGATCTCAGGGTCCTGGGATCGAGCCCCGCATCGGGCTCCCTGCTCTGCAGGAAGCCTGCTTCTCTCTCTCTCTCTCTCTCTCTCTGCCTACTTGTGATCTCTGTCTGTCAAATAAATAAATAAAATCTTTAAAAAAAATAATAATAGCCTTAATGGCTATTACCTCACTCCCCCCCAAATCCCCCACAGCAACACTCTGTTTATTTCCTATAGTTAAGAGTCTCTCATGGTTTTTCTCCCTTTCTGATTTCTTCCCATTCAGTTTTCCCTCCCTTCCCCTATGATCTTCTGTGCTGTTTCTTATATTCCTTGTATGAGTGAAACCATAGGATAATTGTCTTTTTCTCATTGACTTACTTCACTCAGCATAATATCATCCAATTCCAACCGTGTTGGAGCTGTTTGCTGCACTTTACCATAAACCCTGAACCACTGCTTGGTAATGCAACTGTTTTTCTGTGATAAACAGGCAAAATACAAAAGTCTGGGAGGATCCTCCCCCAGGGTACCAGCATGGGTCAGCACCATGTGGGTCCCTAAAATTTGGAGTTTTGAAACCCAGCCATGCACCTGAGATAAAACACAAGAGCACTGTACCACCTGGCAGGGAGACAGCTCCGAGACAAGGTGAACGCAAGGATCTCGTGGAAGCTAGGGGCAAAAGAGGGGTGATTCTTTGCTCTTCTGTGAGGGCTTCCTGAAAACTGGCAGACAGGAACTCCCTGCTGTGGGAGAATAGCAGGGTGACACCATTAGGCAAATGGCATCTGCCCACCCATCATCACTGGCTGACATCAGTGAGCAACAATACAGTCCCCAACTGACCCAATGGAAACTGGAGCTGCTTATACCAAGGTGCATCTCCACTAATGTAAGCCTACCAAAGAATCAGCACAACAGGCCCCCTTCCCCGAAGACCAGCACAAACCCCTCAAATGCATCAAGTTACTGATCCTAGAGTGCTTCAAAGCTTCAACTTTATTTATTTTTTAAAAGATTTTATTTACTTGGCAGAGAGAGAAAGAGAGAGAACACAAGCAAGGGGATAAGCACAGGGAGAAGGTAAATCAGATTCCTTGCTGAGTAGGGAGTCTCATATGGGGCTTTATTCCAGGACCCTGAGATCATAAACTGAGCTGAAGGCAAACACTTAGCCAACTGAACCACCCAGGTACCCCAAAACTTCAGCTTTAGGGGAAGTAGGACTTAGCTGCTTCTTCTTCTTTTTTTGGATTTAGTTTCTTTTAAGAGGCAGACCAAAACACACCTAGTTAAAACTTAGCATTTGCCACACAGTGGACAAGGTCCAAACACCCCCTCCCAACAGGGCAGGCAAAAGAAACTCTGCATAGGACTGAACTGAGGGTAGGAGCAACCAAAACATGACAGCAGAGTTCAAATAAGACTCCCCACTTTTTAAAAATCTCTTTTTAATATAGACATTCTTTGCAGGAGCAGGAATATAACAAGCTTTCCTAACAATCACACGCAAAAACAGTGATCTACTATTGACTCTGAAAAACAATCTGAGGGGTTTGAAGTGGCGGGGCGGGGGGTGGGAGGTTGGGGTACCAGGTGGTGGTTATTATAGAAGGCACGGATTGCATGGAGCACTGGGTGTGGTGAAAAAATAATGAATACTGTTTTTCTGAAAATAAATAAATTAATTTAAAAAAACCCAGTGATCTAGAGGAAATGACAAGATGGGAGAATTCACCCCCCAAAAAAGTACAGGAGGAAGTAATGGCTAGGGATTCAATCAATACAGATATAAGTAAGATGTCTGCATAAGATTTTGAAACAAGTATAAGGATACTAGCTGAACTTGAATAAAAGCATAAAAGACACTAGAGAATCCCTTAATGCAGAGATAAAATAACTAAAAATTAGGCTGAAATTAAAAATGCTGTAACTGAGATGCAAACCCAACTGTATGCCATGGCAACGAGGATGGATGAAACAAAGAATGGATTAGTGATATGAAAGATAAAATTGTGGAAAAATAATGAAGCTTAAAAGAAGAGGGAGAGAAAGGTATTATTAGATCACAAATATAGATGTAGGGAACTCATCGACTCCTTCAAGCATAATACCATTTGTATCATGGGAGTCCCAGAAGAAGAAGAAGAGAGAACAAGGGGCAGAAGGTTTATTTGAGCAAATCATAGTTGAAAACTTCCCTAAACTGGGGAAGAAAAAGACACTGAAATCAAAGAAGTACAGAGAACTCTGTTGAATTTACAACAAAAGCCAACCATTGCCATTGACAAGTTTATCATAGTCAAATTCACAAAACACAAAGACAAGGAAAGAATCCTGAAAGCAACAAGGGAAAAAAGTCTTTACCCTATCAGGGAAGAGAGATCAAGTTCACAGATCTTTCCATGGAAATTTAGCAGGCTAAATGGCAGGATATATTCAATGTGGTAAATGGAAAAAATATTTAGCCAAGAATACTTTATCCAGCAAGGCTGTCATTCAGAATAGAAGGAAAGATAAAGAGTTTCCAAGAACAACAACAACAACAAAAGGAGTTTGTTGCCATTAAACCAGCAGCCCTTTAAGAAATATTAAAGGGGATGCTTTGAATGGGGAAAAAGACCAAAAGCAACAAAGACTAGCAAGGAACAGAGAACATCACCAGAAATACCAACTTTATAGGTGATTTAATGGCATTAAATTCACAAATAACAATAATCACCCTGAGTGTAATGGACTAACTGCCGCAATCAAAAGACATAAGGTATCAGAATGGAAAAAAAACAAGACTCCTCTAAATGCTGCCCACAAGAGACTCATTTTAGCCATGAAGACACCTGCCAATTGAAAAAGAGGATGAAGAATAATTTGTCATGCTAAAGGACATCAAAAGAAACCTGGAGTAGCCATACTTCTACCAGACAAACTAGATTTTAAACTAAAGATTGTACCAAAAGATAAAGAAGACACTATATCACAATTAAGGGGTTTATCCATCAAGAAGATCTAACTGTTGTAAATATTTATGCCCCCAACTTGGGAGCAGTCAAATATATAAATCAATTAATAACAAGCATAAAGAAACGCATTGATAACAATACAATAATAGTAGAGGATTTTAACTACCCATCCACAGCAATGGACATATCATTTAAGCAGGAAACCAAAAAGAATCAACAGCTTTCAATAACCCACTTGACCAGATGGACCTAACAAAGTATATACAGACTATTTCATCCTAAAGCATCAGAATATACAACACTCTCCAGGATAGATACTGGGTCACAAATAAGCCTTCAAAATGTACAAGAGATTGAGATTATACCATGCATATTTTCAGACTACAACACTATGAAACTTGGAAGTCAACCATAATAAAAAATTTTGGAAAGTCCACAAATACATGGAGGTTAAAGAACATCCTACTAAAGAATGAATGGGTTAGCCAGAAAATTATAGAAGAATTAAAATAATACATGGAAACAAATGAAAATGAAAACATTACAGCCCCAAACCTTTGGGATGCAGCAAAGGCAGTCCTAAGAGGAAAGTATATCTCAATACAGGCCTACCTCAAAAAGCAAGAAAAGTCTCAAATACACAACCTAAACTTACACATAAAGGAGCTAGCAAGGAATAGCAAATAAAGTCTAAAGCCAGCAGAAGAAGGGAAATGACAAGGATTAGAGCACAAATAAATGATATAGAACACCTCTCCTCCCCAAAGTCCCAACATTAGTAGAACAGATCACCAAAACTAGAGCTGGTTCTTTGAAAAAATTAATAATATTGATAAACCCCTACCCAGACTTATCAAAAAGAAAAGAGAAAGGCCCAAATAAATAAAATCATAAATGAAAGAGGAGAGATAACAACCAATACCACAGAAATACAAACAATTATAAAAGAATATTATGAAAAATTATATCCAACAATGTAGGTAATTGGGAAGAAATGGACAAATTCCCAGAAATTTACAAACTATAAAAACAGAAACAGGAAGAAATAGAAAATTTGAACAGACCCATAACTAGCAAAAAATAGAATCAATAATCAAAAATCTCCAAACAGACAAAAGTCTAGGGCAAGATGGCTTCCCAGGGGAATTCATTTAAAGAAGAGCACTGGGTGTGGTGAAAAAATAATGAATACTGTTTTTCTGAAAATAAATAAATTGAAAAAATTAAAAAAAAAGAGTTAATAGGTATTCTCAAGCTGTTCCAAAAAATAGAAATGGAAGGAAAATTTCCCAACTCCTTCTATGAGGCCAGCCTTGCCTTGATTCCAAAACCAGAGACCCCACTAAAAAGGAGAATTACAGGTCAATATCACTGGTGAACATGGATGCAGAAATTCTCAACAAGATACTAGAAAATTGAATCCAACAGTATATTAAAAGAATTATTCACTATGGTCAAGTGGCATTTATTCCTGGGTTGCAGTGTTGGTTCAGTATTCACAGATCCATCAATGTATATATCACATTAATAAAAGAAAGGATAAGAACCATAGGATTCTCTCACTAGATGCAGAAAAACATTTGACAAAATATAGCATCTATTCTTGATAAAAACCCTCAGCAAAGTAGGTATAGATGGAACACACCTCAGCATTATAGATGCCATATATCAACGGCCTACAGCTAATATCTTTCTTAATGGGGAAAAGCTGAGAACTTTTCCTGTAAAGTCAGGAACAAGAGAGGGATGTCCACTATCACCACTACTATTTAACATAGTACTGGAAGCATTAGCCTCAGCAATCAAACACCAAAAAGAAATAAATGGCATCCAAATCACCAAGGATGAGGTCAAAATTTTACTCTTTGTAGAAGACTTGATAATCTATTTAGAAAACCCAAATACCACCAAAAAATTGGTAGAACTAATACATGAGTTCAGTAAAATCATAGGATGTAAAATCAATGTACAGAACTCTGCATTTCTATATACCAAAAATGAAGAAGTGGAAAGAGATATCAAGGAATGGATCCCATTTACAATTATACCAAAAACCATTAGAGACCTAGGAATAAGCCTATCGAAAGAGGTAAGATATCTGTACTCTATAGAACTATACAGTACACTATATAGTTCTATAGAACTATAGAACACTTATGAAAGAAATTGAAGAGGACTCAAAGAAATGCGAAAACATCCCATGCGCATGGGTTGGAAGAACAAATATTTATTTTAAAATGTTTGTACTACCCAAAGCAGTCTCCATATTTAATGCAATCCTTATTTCATGAATACCACCAGCATTTTTTCACAGAGCTAGAACGCACAATTCCTAAAGTGTGTGTGGAACCAGAAAAAACCCTGAGTAGACAAAGGAAAGTTGAAAAAGAAAACCAAAGCTGGTGGCATCACAATTCCAGACTTCAAGCTATATTACAAAGCTGTGGTTATCAGGACTGTATGGTACCGGCACAAAAACAGACACATAGATCAGTAGAACAGAATAGAGAGCTCAGAAATGGATCCACAATTATATGGTCAATTAATATTTGACAGAGCAGGAAAGAATATTCAATGGATAAAAGATAGTCTTTTCACAAATGGTTATGGGAAAACTGGACAGTGACATGTAAAAGATGTAAAAGATAAAACTGGGTCACTCTCTTATATCATACACAAAAATTAATTCAAAATGGATGAAAGGCCTAAATGTGAGATGGGAAACCATAGAAATCCTAGAGGAGAAAACAGGCAGCAACCTCTTTGACATTGGATGTAGCAGCTTCTGACTAGACATGTCACTGGAGGCCAGGAAAACAAAAGCAAACATAAACTACTGGGACTTCATGAAAATAAAAAGCTTCCACACAGAAAAGGAAACAATTAAACTAAATGGCAGACTACAGAATGGAAGAAGACATTTGTCGATGGCATGTCTGATAAAGGGTTATTATCCAAGATCTATAAAACTCAACATCCCCCAAAACAAATAATCCAATAAAGAAATGGGGAAAGAAGTCAAGCAGCGAAAGTCAATTATCATACGGTTTCACTTACTTGTGGAGCACAAGGAATAACATAGAGGACATTAGGAGAAGGAAAGGAAAGGTGAATTGGGGGGAAATGGGAGGGGGAGGTGAATTGGGGGAAATCGGAGGGGGAGACTGTGGACTCTGAGAAATAAACTGAGGGTTTTGGAGGGGAGGGGAATGAGGAGTTGGGTGAGCTGGGTGGTGGGTATTAAGGAGGGCATGTATTGCTTGGAGCACTGGGTGTTGTGTATAAACAATGAATTTTGGAACACTGAAAAAATAAAATTAAAAATATATAAAAAGTAATTGTTTTTTTTACCAAATTAAAGAATTAGAAAAATAAAAAAGGGTACCATTTCTCAAAGCATTGAAGAGTGTGAAGAATCTAAGAGTCAAATAGTAAATGTATAAGACCTCTATGCAAAAAACTATTCAACATGATTTAAATTGATTTAAATCCATGGAGAGATATACTGTAGTCATGGTTTAGAAGACTCAATATTGATATATCAAGCCTGTATAATTATAATAAAAATCTAGCAGAACATTAAAAAAGTTCTGAGAGTCTTATTTGAAGATTTATATGGAAATGCAGATGACCAAGAGCAGCCAAGACACATTTGGCGAAACAGAGGAGGTGGGTTTACTGGTCCTACCAGGTATTAGGACATTATAAAGGTATGGTAAGTAATAAGAGAAATGGTCATGTAGAGGAGCCTTGGACTAAAAATTCATAATAGAGGGCCTTAAAAATTAGAGACCAAGGCACATGTTAACACTTGATATATGAGAGAGTTGGTACTACAAAGTAGTTGGGGGGAAAGAAGAGTCTTTTTAGTAAATGATGCTGGGACAATTGGACCTAATGGACCTCACAGAATGCACAAAAATCAGTTCTGGGTGGATTAAAGACCTAAGCGTAAAAAGCAAACAAAAACATTTAGAAGATAGTCTTTTTTTAATTTAAAATTTATTTATAAACATATAATGTATTATTAGCCTCAGGGGTACAGGTCTGTGAATTGCCAGGTTTACATATTTCACAGCACTTACCATAGCACATAACTTAGAAGACAATCTTAAGATGGAATCTTTATAGCCTGGGGTATAGGGAAGAGTTTTATAAAAAGGTACACAATCCACTAGCCAAAAGGAAAAATATTGATAAAATTGGATACATTATACTTCAGTGCAAATTTCATCTAAAGACTCCATTAAAGAGAGTGAAGAGACAGTTACACCTAGTAGGAGTAGATGCTACTGACATATGTATCTGAAAAAGAGAAAGATCAAGAATGTATAAGGAGCTCCTGCAAATGAATAGGTGGAAATCCCAAAGGAGGATTGGGCAAAAAGTTTGAACTGGTATTTCACAAAAGAGCATATGTAAATAGCTAATGGACATGAAAAAATAATCAAACTCAATGGTAATCAGGAAAATGCAAATTCAAATGAGAGTCAGTTACACACTCATTGGACACATGGGTAAAATCAAATGACTGATAATACCAAGTGTTGAACTATGAAGCAGCAGGAACTCTCAGACATTGCTGGCTGGCAGATGAACTTATTCAACCACCTTGGGAAATAGTTTGGCATTTAAAAAAAAAGATTTTATTTGTCAGAGAGAGAGAGAGAGAGAGAGAGAGAGAGAGTGCGTGCACAAGCAGAGAAGGAGGCTTCCTGCTGAGCAAAGAACCTGATGTGGGACTTGATCTCAGGACCCTGGGATCATGACCTGAGCCAAAGGCAGATGCTTAACTGACTGAGCCACTCAGACATCCCTAGTTTGGCATTATTTACTGAAGTTGGACATATCCATACCAATGCTCATCAAATTCATTCATAAATACAGTCAGTGAAATCTTATACATTAAAGAGAATGAGCAAATGGATAAATCTCACAAACGTGATATTTCACAAAACTAGCAAGACACATGTGCACACAAAAGTCATATGGTAAGACTGAGTTCATTTACATGACTTCCAAAACAAGGCAAAGTCAGACTATGTTAGGTAAGGGTATATATACAGATGTGATAAAACTAGGAAGACAGCAAGGAAACTAACATCACAAAAGGGTAGGTGACTTCTAAGGTGGACAAAGTAGTGGTCTGGGAGGGACGCAGGAGGGAGGGGTGACTTCTGGTGCTCTGGCACACAATTGCTTGACTTGGGTGGTAATTACAGAGGGTTTGCTTTATAATTATTCTTTAAATTGTAATTCTGCTATGTGCTCTTCTGCATGTATATTTAATGACAAAAAGAAAAAATAACAGGAAAATGTAGTCTTACTTTTTGGCTTATAGTTAACAGTCAATATTACTAATATTATCTTGTCCTGGTGTTTCCCTTTCTTGGCACATTTCATTTCAATATATTCTCCATTTAAAGTCTGATGACGAATGAAGGGAGAGTGGGAGAAGAGCATGCAGTAATCATGCCAGAATTAGAGAGTAATATTCTCCTCAGTTTTGAACTGATTGGGATCCTAGGTGAGTACGTGTCGAATTCAGAAATCGGCAGGCAGGGACTTGGCCTTCTCACAGGACTTCCTGTCACAGGAAGTGGTGCTTCTCCCCAGCTGTCACGACTGACAAGAGGAGAGAATCGAGGGCCAAACAGCCTGGTATTGTGCACCAGGGCCTAAAGAGTTCCACAGTCTTATGGCAGAGATTAGGAAATCAACTTCCTTAAAGAAAGGGACTGTGAAGCAGATCAAGGGTAGTCAAGAAAATAAAAGTCCTCCCTACCCCTCAACTCACTATAAGGCAGGTCCTGGTAGGTCTCTCAAACTGAGTTTGTATATCAGTGGAGGGATTATCCCTTTTATTCTTCCTTTTTTGTAGGGCAACCTTGAAGCATATGTACTTCCCCCACTGGGCTCAAGCTATTAGCAGGGGCTGTCAGGATCCTCTGAGTCGATGAGGGCATGCAGTTCCTCCTGCTGGTGGGAAGAAGCCACTGGTTCTGTGGTGACTTAGTTCAGGCTGCTCTAACAAAATACTATAGACTGGATGGCTTAAATAGCATTTATTTTGTATAGTTCTCGAGGCTGGGAAGTCTGAGATCATGGTACCTGCATGATCAGGTTTTTGGGAAGGCCATCTTGGTTCACAGACAGTTACCTTCTGGCTGTGTTCTCACTTGGGGGAGAGAGAGAGAGAGGGAGAGAGAATGTGAGCACCTGGGTGAGAGCAGCTCATGTTTCTTTCTCCTTATAAGGGCATTAATTTCATCATGAGATCTCTACCCTCATGACCTAATCACCTTCCAAAGGACCTTCAAATACTATCACATTGGAACTTAGGTTTCAACATATGAATTTGGGGGGAGCACAAACATTCAGCCCATAGAATATGGGAAGCTAAGCTTGACTGCAACACCCTCTGTTTGGAAGAAGGGGGAGTCCCGGATCCCAGACATATGGTCCAGAGTGAGCACTCAGTGTTGCTTTTAGATGGTTCTTCTCAGTGAACAGTAATGACTCTGGCTGGAATTTTTAAAAATGAAAAATTTATGAATGAATTTGTAGGCTCTTAGGTATAGGTAAGTTCAACTTCAGTAAATAATGCTGTATAATATCTAACATCTCTTTATTTTTTTCTCTTCAAAAATGTACTTTCATTTTTATTTTATAATATGTGCAGAAAATAGATTATAAATATATATATATAGTATCTATAAACAAACTCTATACAAATATTTAACATCATATTGGGTTTTATAATTCTCCCTGTTAGAACTTTTAAGATTCTACATTATAGCAAAAAGTTTTTTCAAGATGGCTTTCTTTGACTTTTATTGAAATAGCCAACTTTTTACTGATGCTGGCATAACATGAGGTTTGAGACAGGTGAAGGAACAGTCTTAGTACATATCATTTAGAAGACCTTTGAGCTGTATCTAATGATTTTTGGTGTGTACTTCTTTTTTCTTTATATTATTGTGGTAAAACATATAACGTGAAATTTACCATTTTAACTATATTTAAACATGCAGTTCAAAGGGCATTAAGTATATTCACAGGGTTATGGAACCATTACCAGCATCCATATCCAGAACTTTTCCGTCTTTCCGAACTGAAATTCTAGACCCATTGAATCCTAACTCCTTGTTCTAGCCCCTCTCCCATTCCCTGGCAATCACCATTCTACTTTCTGTCTCTGTAGATTTAGATGCTTTAGATACCTCATACATTTGGAATTATATAGTATGTGTCTCTTTGTGTCTGGTGTATTTCACTTAATATAATATCCTCAAGTTTCATCTATGTTGTAGATTGTGTCAGAATTCTTTAAGGTGAATAATACTCTATCGTAACTATCTACCTATCTATCTTATATTTTGTTTACCCATTCATCTGTTGATGGACATTTGAGTTGTTTCCACCTTTTGGCAACTGTGAATATTGCTGCTATGAAAGTGGGTGTACAGACATCTGTTCAGGTCCCTGCTTCCAATTCTTTTTTTTTTAATATAATTTTTTATTTTTTATAAACATGTATTTTTATCCCCAGTGGTACAGGTCTGTGAATCACCAGGTTTACACACTTCACAGCACTCACCAAAACACATTACCCCCCCCAATGTCCATAATACCACCCCCTTCTCCCAAACCCCCTCCCCCCAGCAACCCTCAGTTTGTTTTGTGAGATTAAGAATCACTTATGGTTTGTCTCCCTCCCAATCCCATCTTCCTTCATTTATTCTTCTCGTACCCACTTAGCTGCTTCCAATTCTTTTGGGTAAATACTCAGAAATGGAGTTATTGGGTGATATAGTAGCTGTGTGTTTAATATTTGTGAGGAACCTCCATATTATTCTCCACAGTGGCAGCTCCACGGCTGGTCCATGTGTCCATGTTGGTGGACCCTCATGTCCACCAACAGTGCACGAAGGTTCCTTTCTCTCCCTATCTTCAGTGCATTTTCTATTTTCATTTAAAGAGGTTTTTTTTTTTTTCTTTTTGAACTTCGAGGGTTTTGTTGCAAATATTAAAAAGCCATGGGGGACAACACTCTAGATTATATACCTGCAATTCATTCGGATTTACTGCTTGGACCAGAGTCTGGAACATAGACAGTGTTCAATTCAGGTTAGCTGATGCTTGCATGAGCTATCAAGAGGAACCTTCAGGAAGAGGGGTCTCTGTGCATTGCTCAGAGGTGGAAACAGTTTATCTGTGGGCTACTGTAATTTTATCTTACCCTGTTCCCATGGAAAAAAAAAAAAGAGTTAGCCATATGGAAAATGCCCTGGACTCCTCTGGGAAAGCTAAAATTCCTCTTAGCCATTAATTCTGGAGTTCCAGATAAAGAAACAGAACCAACATCCATGCAAGCTTAGACCAAAATCAACCTTTGATCCCAGGGCAACTGTAGTCCAAAGTTGTCTGACTTTTAGTCTTATTTTCTTGTATCTAGCCCCTGATGCAGATATCCTATTTACTGAGTAAAAAGGTTAAGCCGTTTATTTCCTTAATAACCTCAGTGAAGTCAACACATATTTATTATTCAAATAAATGAAACCAATGGGTATTTGATGTTTTTGCTAGGTATTTGGAATGAATAAAATTTGGGGGGAGGCACCTGGGTGGCTCAGTGGGTTAGGCCTCTGCCTTCAGCTCAAGTCATGATCTCTGGGTCCTGGGATCGAGCCCCACATTGGGCTCTCTGCTCAGCAGGAAGCCTGCTTCCCCCCACCTCCACCTCTACCTGCCTCTCTGCCAACTTGGGATCTCTGTCTGTCAAATAAATAAATAAAATCTTTAAAAAAATTTGGGGAGACAGAAATAATTTGTAATGGAAAATAAAGTTAAAATACAATATATAACCAGGGATTATGTGTGAGAAGACACATAAAGGCTCACAGTATAATCTCCACCCATCCTTTCTAAGTAAGATCTTTTTTTTTTTTTAAAGATTTATTTATTTAGTTGAGAAAGAGAGAGAGAGCTCATGAGTATCAGGGAGGGACAGAGGGAGGAGGGAGAAGCAGACTTCCTGCTGAGCACAGAGTCTGAGGAGGATCTCCATTTCGCAACCCTGAAATCATTATCTGAGCCACCCAGGCACCCCTTAAGTTAGTTTTTAAGTTCTTTTAAGGATATACCTCTGTTTAAAAAATCTGAATACATTTGTCCTCTGGAATGAGATTGTAAATTAGTGGGGAGTGGAAGTATGGGGGTGACACCCAATGTGCAGAAGGTACAAATTTACAGAACTCCAGGAGGGTACAAAGTGGCAAGCCAGCAGAAGATAAGCCAAACTAGTCACTTCTCAGTGGTTATGTTCCAGACTCTCATCCAAGCAGTAACTTATTAACTCTCACAGTAGTTCAATGAGATAGGTACAGTTAAGATCCCCATTTCATAGATGTGGAAGCTGAGGCACAGTGCTAAGTAACTTTCCCAATGTTTATAGCTAGTAAGTGACAAAGCTTAGAAGGCTGGCTTCCCAGGTATCCTCTGAGCCACAGCAGGGCCATGGAAGTTTTGTCATCTCTGGGGTGAGTGGCCTGAGGAGCATCTTGCTTTGACATTGGGAATCTCTCCTAACCATCTCAATAAACTGAAGTCATCATGTGCCCAGATTCATTTGTCCTGACTGTGTGGGCTCCCTTCATGCCTCAGCTGGTGTGGATGGGCCCTTGGCTGCAGATGAGTTCAGGGTCCCTGGGAGCCAGGATTAGCCTGACATTTGTCATATGCTGTGTACACATGGACACTTGCCAAGTTCCCAGAACATTGAGGGGTTTAGTTGCAGCAGACTCATTTTTTTACATGAATGTTTCCAGAGCAGTAGGGTGGGGGTTTGGAGGTACAGAGTGGAGGTCCCCCTTCCAGTAAATGGAAGTGGACCCTGTGGTTCTTCCTGTGATGTTGGGATTCTCCCTCGAGAGCAAGTCAGTGATGTGTGCATGCCACTGGTGCCAGAGTCTCTTGGGCAATGAACACTTCTGAGTGTCCACCATAGTCTGGCAACTGTGCTGGGCACTGTCCCCTGCATTGTCCTTTCTACCCTATCTTCAAGTTCACTCTGGTGTGAGCACTGTACTGTGCTGGTGCCTCTTGCCCTCTCCTCAGGGCGAGGGTTTAGAGTCTGCCAATCCAGATACTTTATTTGAATTCATACAAATCCATTTTATTAATTCTTGAGGGAGAGAGCAATTTCAGGTATTTCCAGTGAAATGACATTTCTGAAGAAAGGGCAAACTTGCTTGTTTCTTTCAGCCTGGAGTGACTATTATGCTTGTCTTTCAAGTACCTGCCTACAGAGACTTAACCTGCTCTAAGTTAGTAATAGTCATATTTTAAAATAGTAAAAAGGGTTAAAATGACTATTCAATTTGCTTGCTCTTGGGAGTGGAAAACAACTCTGGGATCATCTATTGGAACTAAATAAGCCAGTTAGGGCCCTGCCATTTGTTAGTGGGCACTCAGCAGCACTTTCTAGTGCTTCATACCACATGCCACTTCATGAAGAGGGAGCTGAAGAAGACCAGCTCTGTGTTCAGGACAGAGCCCCTGCTTTGGACCAAGCAGGTGCTCAGTAAACGTGTTTGAAAGGAATGAATCTTAACAAATGATCTAGTGACACCTGAGGGCATTTTACATGACAAAGATTTTCCTCTAATGGTGGTAAACCATTAAATTCTACTGGATAAAACTTATAGGCAGAACACTATGTACCTCACAGCAGTAGTGTGGGCTGCCTTCCCTACTTCTGTTCCCTACAGTGATCCTATGCTCCATATGCTGAGTAGATTAAGTTAGTGGGTTCCAGAATTTTGCATGTAATTAGGCATTTCTGTAGCAAGAGGCTGCCTTTATTTTTTTTTCAAGATTTTATTTATTTATTTGTCAGAGAGAGAGCAGAAGCATGGAAAGCTGCAGGCAGAACAGGCAGAATAGGCAGAGGGAGAAGCAGGTTCCCTGACGAGCAAGGAGCCCAATGTGGGACTTGATCCCAAGACCCTGGGATTATTATGGGAGCTGAAGGCAGATGCTAAACTGGCTGAGCCACCCAGGCATCCCAAGAGACTACCTTAAAAAAAAACAAAAAACAAAAAAGGGTTTATTTACTTGTGTGTGTGTGTATGTGTGTGTGTGGACATGAGTGGGAGGGACAGAAGGGGAGAGAGAGAGAGAGAGAGAGAGAATCTCAAGCAGACTCCATGCTGAATGCTGAGCTAAATGAGGGACTTGATCTTATACCCCTGCAAGCAAGACCTGAGCCAAAACCAAGAGTCAGATGCTTAACCAACTGGGCCACCCAAGAGACTGCCTTTGAGGCAACTAAATGAATCCCATCAAATGAATTTTCTTTTGAGAATTGATTTGGCAGCTAGGATATTAGAGGAAATTCTAGGTACTTATGAGTTCTTGATAAAGTAAGTGACAGTTCTCCAGCTTCTCGTGTTTCCCCCTGGTTTCTGCTCTCAGTATGTTTACCTGAGACCACAACACCCTACCAGATGAAGCAGTTTCTGCTCCTAGGGAGAATTTTCTGGAGCCAAGAGCTGGCACCTTATTGCAGCCTGTGAGAGACCCTGAGCCGGAGTACATAGGTATATTGTGACTGCATTCCTATTCACAGAAACTGGAAGTTTATAAATGCTCTTTCAAGCTGCTAAATTTGTGATGATTTGTTACATGGCCATGGTACACAGGTGCAGCATACAGATCTTAGGGGAGGTGTGGTGGTGGTGGTTCTAGAAGGAGAGCTAAAGTAAGCATATGGCAGAGAGGGAGTAACAAATTCAAATGCTATGGCCTAAGAGGGCAGATGCTTTCAGAAAACAAGGTAAGTTCAATGTGGTTTTGGTGAATGAAGGCAGTAGACACATCAGAAGATGAGGCTGGGAAGGAGTTTGGTGCTGGTTTGTCAAAGGCCTTATGTAACATACTGAGAGGTTTGGCCCATATTCCTGGGATCTTTGGAAAACTATCAAAGCATTTTAGGCTGGGAAAGGAAAGTATCAAGACTTTATTTAGGAGAAAACATGGCATTGATATTATCAGTGCAGGTGGGAGACCAGTTCAGTTGATGGCTTAAGAGTGATGCACTATGAGATTCTTGTCTCACCTGTTTCCCTATAAATTGGACCAACCCCTAATGCTGAGGTGATATTGATAAATGGGCACTCCATTAGTCTTCAAGTCATGGCACTTCCCACAGAACAGGATTCAGGGAAAGGAATCCAATGTCTTGAGTCAGTTTTGTAAGGATGCATTGCTATTGCTTCCAAAGTGGAAAAAATTCAACATATTAACCAAGGAGCAGGTTAATTACCAGTGGCTGGTCTGGCATACTGGGTGTCTGGAAGAGCAATAGTGAGTAGAGATCATGCAATTGGGCCAATGAGCAGTGCCCCTCCTGTCACAACATCTGCTCCATTAATGGGCCACCTTCTAGGTACTGGGTGTTGGGGATGAAAACTAGCACCTCTGGGTGAGTTATCTGTTCACCTGTTGCTTTTTCCTCTGAGGCACATGCTGTCTGGTGGACATTGATGTGAGAACACAAAGACCCACGTACTTGTGTTCTGTAGTCATAAGGGCCCATCCTTAAGGCTCTAATCCAAGATTGTGTGCCCAGAAGTGTTTCACAATGGATAGAGATGAGCAGTGACTTCTTTGTGTCTTCTGTTTTGTTTCTTTTGCTTTGGGAGTGTCTTGTTTTCTCCTCTCCTGGCCCCATCTTTGCATTTGGGGTGCCTTGTCTCTTGAATTCACAGGTCTTCCAATCAAGAGGAACTGCTCCTAAAGAGCCTTCTCTTCACCTGGACCCAATTTAGATGATGAGATCCCAGACCTGGAGAATGAGTCTGGATTAAAACTTTTAGAAACCTTGGAAGGGGGGGTTACTGGCAATGTGGATCATCAGAGCCTATCATCTTCTACTTTGTACTTTTGGGAACCTTGAACCTCCATACAAAAATATCAACTACTCTGACCCATGGAATTGTGTCAAATAGCATAGTTTGGGCTCCTTACTTTTGAGAGGTTTGGTATATAGCAATAGATAACTGAACCACGGGTTCATACAGTATATGATACATCATATGATTTCATATATCATGCAGTATATGATACATATAATATATAAAACATGTGTTAATTGACTTTTTATGTTATCATTAAGGTTTCCCATCAACAATAGGCTATTAGTAGTGAAGTTTTTGGGGAGTCAAAAGTTATACATGTTTATAGCAACAATGGCCATGGTCATCAAACTGTGGAAAGAACCAAGATGCCCTTCAATGGATGAATGGATAAAGAATGTGGTCCATATACACTATGGAGTATTATGCCTCCATCAGAAAGGATGAATACCCAACTTTTGTAGCAACATGGACAGGACTGGAAGAGATTATGCTGAGTGAAATAAGTCAAGCAGAGAGAGTCAATTATCATATGGTTTCACTTATTTGAGCATAACAAATAGCATGGAGGACAAGGGGAGATGGAGAGGAGAAGGGAGTTGAGGGAAATTGGAAAGGGAGGTGAA
>NC_081559.1:121062321-121101856 GCF_022355385.1 Mustela nigripes | reverse complement strand
AATAAGTCAAGCAGAGATTGTCAATTATCATATGGTTTCACTTATTTTTTGAGCATAACAAATAGCATGGAGGACAAGGGGAGATGGAGAGGAGAAGGGAGTTGAGGGAAATTGGAAAGGGAGGTGAATCATGAGAGACTATGGACTCTGAAAAACAATCTGAGGGGTTTGAAGGGGTGGAGGGTGGGAGGTTGGGGGAACCAGGTGGTGGGTATTAGGGAGGGCACGGATTGCATGGAGCACTGGGTGTGGTGCAAAAACAATGTATACTGTTACACTGAAAAAAATAAATAAATTTAAAAAAAAGTTATACATGAATTTTTGACTCCGTGGGTGGTTGGCACCTCTAATACTGGCATTGTTCAAGGGTCAACTGCATAAAAAATGAAAATCAATGCAAACAATTCATAATGAATAAAGTATAAAAAGTTAATTCATGATAGAATTAAAGTGAATGAAACTATTATTTAACTTGGTTAGTGAGTATTTTGATGCCCCCTAAAATTTTCAGCCAGCCTAATCCAAATCCCGGCCCTATCAACAGGTAACAAAAGCCAGTCAGTTCCATAATATACACATCTACTCCTGTACCTGTGTGAGGGTTCCTGTCTAGACCAGCACTTCCTCTTATCCTGGACCCCTTCCAGTCCAGTCAGGTGAGAGTCTCGGCCATTGTCAAGCTCCATAATGTTAAGAGTTATTGCCGTTGACTACCAGTGATAGGGCCTTTGTCACCTACTGACTGGTGAGCACTCTGGTTCCTGAAGCCCATTTTGACCTTCTGCTTTCTTGGTCTGCTATAGTCATCAGCTCAGGAAGCCATCCTAGAAAGCAGGCATCAGAGACAAGGAAATTGAGCAGGGGCAGAAATACATCCAATAAAATGTTTATTATTGAGCTGATTATTGCTGAAGGCACCTAGAATGGAACCCCCTGGGATTCTTTTGCCTGCAGGGGAAGGCAATTATCTCAGAATTGGGAGTTTTTCAGGGGGTATGTTGCTGTTGTTGCTGAGCATAAACATGTAAAAACATATAAAACATATAAAACATGTGTTAATTGACTTTTTATATCCTTCCAAGGCTTTGGAGGATCTCAGACAGAAAAGCAGAGGGACGCTCCAGCGCGGACTGGAAATGGGATATGATCTGTGCCATGGAAGTTGTGACTGAAATCCAAGGAAGGTTGAGAGGGTGTGACGTGGGCTCAGGAAGCACTTGTGCCTCCCATCTGTGCGTGCATGCATGTTTTCATTCTATTCTCTATTTGTGAGGAGAATGAAGAAAAACAAACTGTATTTGATTCTCTGTGCTTGTATATCTTTCTGGCTGAGTAAAAATATTTTAAGATTTGCTATAAACTCTGTCAGTGATCACACATTATAGCAAAGACTGGTATGAATACCCACAGCATTGCTCCCTCATTCTTTCCCAAGGGATGGTGGAGCGCATTGATAAGAAGCAGGGGGCTTGGAGAAGGAATGCTTGGGTTTGAACATTTAGCTTTTTCATCTCACGCAAGCTAATTGAGCTCTCTGTGCCACAGTGCACTCACCTTATCGAGTTGCGTGAGGATTAGATGAGTTATGACATATGATGCCTTTGCACTTGTGCTGGACACAGACTAAGCTTTCCATACCTGGTCTGTAGGCCATGTTTCCTCTCAAAATCCTTCCACATTTACTTGCTGGGGCCTTCTATTTCTTTCCCAAGCACCCCCAAGTGCCATTCCTAGTTGTAATGGTCCCTGTCTTCTGTTTTTAAGCTTTCCTGTTTTGGCCTCCTCATCCTTTTGGTCAATAAATTAATTGGTTACTGTGTTTACTGAGACTTTGTGGCCCAATGCTATGCCAGGTATGGTAGGAGACACACAAGACATATAACACTTGGTTACTTCCTTTCAAGAGAACTTGTTTCCAAGGATATGAGATTTCCAACAATAAATACTACATGAAACATAAAGAGTATTCTGAGTTCATATGTTTATAGGGGCTTCAGGAAAGAAGGTTTAACAGACACAGAAATGCTTTTGGAAAAGGTGAGACTTTCTTTAGAACTGGACAGGTGAGGATAATTTAGCTCAGCAAAGACAGAGCTGGAGAATGGACCAGAGTAACATTGTTTGGTACATTTCCCCTGGTTGGGTTCTGGGCATGATGTCAGTGCTCCTCCTGAGGATGTGCAAGCTTGATGGATTGAGCTCTTCAGGGAAGTAACCAGGGATGATTGGGCTTTAAGAGATCTAAATTTTCTTCTAACACTGCTTAAATTTCTCCAAAAATATTCCAGCTTGGCTGGTGAGACTTTGGGTTTTTGATTCCTGTATACTTTCTTGTGGCTATGTGAATTGATGCCCAATGGAATTATCTAAACTCATAATCTTGACTCCTGGATTTTTGGGATGGCATCTTTCTAGTTAAATTTTGATGGTTTACTTCTAATTCATTCACTCAGTCATGTCATTTTAATTTTGACTATAAAGCTACTTATTGGAAGTGAAAGTGCTCCAATCTTATCTTTTCCCCCTGTAAACTAAAAAATGTAATTAAGGACACTGAGTTAGGACACTGCCCAATGCATGGTGTCCCAGAGTCACAGACAGCACATTGTCTCCTTCCACCACACTTCGGTGTTTAATGCTTAAGGACAGCTACAGAGATCCAGTCAAAGACCTCAATGAATTCACTGTGGAGAAGTAAAAAGGATAGAGGTAAAATGCAGCCTATTTCAGGAGAACAGGTCAAACAGTGGGTATCTAAAAAAAATGAAAAGTCAAAAATGAAAACAAAAACCAAGGGCAGTCTTCCAGGCTCTGCGCTTGTCTGGCTTTCTGAGAATCTGGTTGACCTTGAGAAGCAGGGGTATGATCACAGTGTCTGGGTTTTGCTCTGTTTCTCCCAGGGGCTACCATGTTGCTGCTGGAAGTTCTATCTGAGGTAAAGCTTTATTGAAATCAATTTCATTTGGCAATGTTTAGATGGTCAGGGAGGTTCTTCCAACACCTCTAATAAGGGTGAAAGGCATATTGGTAGTCTGTTCTAATGAATTCTGTGACTTTAGATGAGTCCCTCGTGACCTCAGTTTCCCTAGCCCTACAATGAAGGATTTGAATAGATGATCTTGAAATTCCCTCCTCACTTTAGAATGCTTGATTTTATGAAGCTCTTGCTCTGCGCTTTCTGCAGTAGCAACTGTACCAGGAAAGCATTATCAAGAACCCATGCTGGGAAAATTGGACAGCCACATGCAGAAAAATGAAATTGGACCATTTCCTTACACCGAACCCATGGACACTGAAGGAGCAAGTCTGTGTGACAGCTTGGGTTGAATGCCAGTTTAATAAACAAAGGGCATGGAGGAATCAGCCGGTAAAAGTCCTTTCCTGCGTGCAGTTTTTTCGCTGGGCCCTCTTGCCTTTCCTTCCCTAACATCTCTGTCTACAATCCTAAGCTTTAAAAATTTTCTCTAGGTCATGATTTGCTGACATTTCCCTCTTTTAAAGCAGGTGTAGTAGAGTTTTCCTGCAAGATCCTCAAAAGTAGAGCTTGGCTGGTTAAGACAGCTTTATGGATAGAAGAGATGATGATTGAGGACAGGGCTGACCCTGGGATTAGGAAGCTGAAAAATGACAAAAGATATCTGGATGCAACATGTGAAGTCATCACCCTTTTCTAGAGCTGAGAAATGTTTTTCTGAAACAGTAGGTCGTGTGGAGGCTGAGGTCATGAACCTAGGCAAATTTGCATTATGAGATGTGTTCTTGTGTGTGTTCTGACAACTGCTGTTCAAAAATGATAAATTACACATGCTATCTACTGCAGTGATTGAACTTGAGGGGGAGGAAGAGCACAGATTCTACCATCCGTCTTGGAGAAAAAAGCCATCAGACATCTTCTGCCTTTGTTTTTCCCACAGAGATAATAAGCAATCTCTCACTATTTCTCTCTTACCTCCCGCTTCAGAGGGTTCGGGATTTTGTGTAATAGTAGTGAGTGAAGTGCTTGTGTCAATTCAGAAGCTAAGTGGTATTTGAGAGTGGACTAAAATTTAGCTTAATCCAATCTCAATAAAATCTCATTGACTGTCTTTTCTAGTTGATTTTTCACAAACCTCTTCCAGCTCTGTCTATGGTGGTGGCGGGTGCAATTCCTTGTGGGGGTACATGAGACTTTCCTGCCGATCCCACTTTCTTGAAGGTCTTGATTGTATTTCCTTCATGTCTGGGCAGGGTTGGCCAATTTGGAAGACAACAGAGATCTACTTGGTGGCCTGTAGTGAGTGACAACTGCCCATTTCACCCATGACTGGGGTGGAGCACTAGAGGGAACACCAGACATGTACACGATGCTGGGGCATCTTGGGACTTGCGTCATCTGCCTTGTCTTTTGTTCTGTCTTTTGCCCTCCAAAGGTGAAACTACACTGAAAGAAATCTGAAACTAATGGTTCCAGCAGAGTGAAATGGGTGTGAGAACAAATTCACTCCACACATATAACCTTTTACGGGGAAGAATTATGCTGACAGTTTGTCTTGATTTGGGAAACTGAGGTTAGAACTTTGTAATCCTCCCTTCAACCTCACAAAAGCTTTCAGAAATGCACCCAAACATAAGGTAATATTTAATGACTTGGAGACATGTTATCTCTCATGGATATCTCATGGATATCTCACTGGAATTTCTGTGAGAGCTATTCACTTGATTTATTTTTACGCCAGGAACCTAGAGCTTGGATATGTTAAACTGAATAAAGAAAACCATTTAAAATGGCATCCAGAGGCCTCAAGAGGGAGCGCTCAGTCTGTCTATTGCAGGCCTCAGCAGGAACAGATGTACCTTGCATTACCAGCAGGAGAAACCTACTTGATTACTTCAGAAGGAGGAAAGAAGAATTTCTCCCTGCCCAGAGACAGGCTCAGCCAACAAGAAGATACCACAATTCAGCCATTGAGGATTCTTCACCACCTGAAATACTCCCTTCCTCCAATGCACTTCCGTTCAAAGTATCGCCTTTCAAATTCTTCTTTTTCTCCTTTATGATGTTCCTTTCCAGGGTGCCTGGGTGGCTCAGTTAAGAGTCTGACTCTTGGTTTCAGCTGAGGTCAAGATATCATGAGTTGTGAGTTTGAGCTCTGTGCTCAATGAGGAGCCTGCTTGAAGATTCTCTCTCTCTGCCCCTCAGCACTCTCCCTCTCTAAAATAAATACATAAATCTTAAAAAAAAAAACACTTTTTTCCTTTGATTTCCAGACTTGCCTAAGGCTTGCCATAGCTTGCGTGTTCCAAATTGCTATTCCTTTACTGTTCCCAAATAAACCCCCCCCTTTTTTTTTTTTTGTGAAACTACTGGTCATTTTACTTTTGAGGTTCACAGGTAAAGAAAACATAATCAGGACAAAGAAATGAAACAGGAAGCAGCAGAGTACCTTAACTTCTCCACAGTCTTTTAACATTCGTATATAAGAATGTCTTTGTTGAGAAGGATAATGTTCTTGACATCATGAGAACACAAACACACCATCTCCAGACTCAAAGTCTTAGGCTTTGGTGTTGAATCCTCTCCTGGGCACTTTGAACTCAGTGCTCCCTGCCAAACAGCAAACACTCTGAGGATGTTACGGGATCTGTCTTCCTCGCAGGATTGCTTTGCAGGCTGCGATGGTTTATGCTATCCAGGCAAGCATATTAGTATTGTTTTCCTAAATTGCAAAAACATTTTACTTTTGGGGGGAGACAAGATGGCAGGGAAGTAGGAGGAGGCGCCCTTTCAACCTGTACCCTAAAGTGAGCTGATTACCTTCCAAAGAACTCCAATCACCCATGAAATCAGCCTGAAATCAGAATTATACACCTCTGGATCTCTACAGGGGCAGAAGACGCCAGTGGGCAGGTAAAGTGGAGTGGGAATGTCGGGCTGATATGGGAGGATAAACAAAAGGGGAAGGGAGCCACCAGAGGCGACCCCTTGGAAAGTAATACCCCAATACGAGAGTGCCCTGTGCCTGGGGACCAGCATTAACTCAGGAGTCTGGCAGAAAGCACTCAAAAAGAGCAAAGTATCACGGGGGGGGGGGGGAAATTGCGGGAATCAGGGTGTTAGGATCTGGGCTTAAGTCCCCAGACCCAGGACAGCCACCCCTGGCGCAGAGCCAGAGAAAGTGCGGCAGAGAAACCAGGTTTCAGTCCCTGAACTACCAGCGCGCCTGAGTGCGTGGCGCCCGGCTCCCCGTGAGGGGCTGGGAGCCCTGCCAGCCAACAGAAGCACAGCCTTTTTGCAGTCCCCACGCGAGTGCCCTATTGTGCCATCAGAGTCCTAGTCGTGCCACTTGCCCTCCCCTGAGAGAGGCGCACAAAAATGCCAGCCAGGTGCTCTCAGACCGGAAAGACCAGGCATTACCAGCCTGGGCCAGCGGGAAAATCTCAGTGTGCTATCACTGCTTGGAACTTCTCTGGCAGTCTGGAGCTGCCCAGACAGCCACTGCTGCTGTGGTTTTGGGTACAAGCAAAAAATCCTGAGTCCCCAGGGACCGCGACTGGGAACCTGCTCTGCCAGTGGTCAAGGGGGGATTTATTTGGGCTCTGCAGCCAGACTGAGGCTTCTCTCTGAGAGGGAGGTCAGGGGGCAGTTTGCTTTCCTCTAAACCTACAAAAACCATCAAAAGTGGTCAAGGTGAGAGAGAAAAAAAAAAAAAAAGTCAACAAATATAAAAACCTCCAGAGAACAAAAGCCTGAAAAGAATAGTTTCCTCAGAGCCCACCCCCATACTGAGAGAACATCATTGACTGAAAACCCATGTGGCAGGCCCCTCCCCCAGAAAACCAATCAGGAAAAGAAAAAAAAAAAAAAGACGACAAGAGAACAACCACCACTACTTCATAGGACAATTTTTATTATTAATTCGATCCCACTATTCTGGCTCATTTTTAAAATATAGTTAATTTTTTCTTATTATATAGATAATTTTTTAACCTATTTAACGTCATAGTGAGATGTCCAGTACATCAAATTCCATAATAACCTTCTAACCTGAACTTTTTGATACATACACCTGTGTTTTCCTTTTGCATTTCTATTTTTTAAAATTTCTTTTTTTTAAATTTTAGTTTAGTTTAGTCTAGTTTATTCCCTTTTTAAAATTTTTATTTTCTAATATTCATATAGAGTTAAACTTCAAGGTAATCCCCTTTCCCCAATCAATGCCACCCCTATAGGTAAACCAATTCCTAATCCCCCCTTATCTTAGGAGAGTTGAGTCCTTTAACAAAGATATCAAGATACATCCAGGAAGAATCAAAACACACTTCCTCACCCACACTGAAAATTTACAACCACTCTCCCATCTTTTTCTTGCACCAGTATTTCTGTGTTTTTGTGATTGTCCTGATAGTATATAAATCTTACACTCTGGGTATTTTTGACGAGGTTCTTCCTTTATTTGCATATATATATGCAAATATATATATATATATATATATATATATATATATATATAATATTTTTTCTCTTGTCATATACTTTTATCAGTCTTTTTGTTTGTCTGTGTCTGTTTGTATACTTCATAAATCTTACCTTGGGGGCCCATTTGGGCTAAACTTTCTCTTTTATCTCATCTTTCTTTCCTGTCTCTCTCCCTCTCTCTCTTTTTTCTTTTCCTTTTCTTTTTCCTCTCATTTGGGTGGGGAACCATGATTGCTCAGAAGCATTCCAGGGTGCAACTTGACTGCACCACAGTTGGTACACCCAGCTACACCCGTTCAGCCATCTCTCACCAAAATGACTAGGAGGAGGAATGCCCAACAGAAGAAAAATTCAGAGGATGGACCTTCTGCAACAGAGCTAATGGCTATCAACATAAACAATATGTCAGAAAGAGAATTCAGGCTAACAATTATCCAAGCAATAGCTAGGTTGGAGAAAGCCATGGGTGACCAAACGGAATTGATTAGGGCTGAACTGAAAACGACCAGTGATCATGTTTTCAATATTAGGGAAGAGCTGAAAGCTACCAGGGATGAGCTTCACAATGCTCTCAATCAGTTCCAATCTAATAGAAATTCTCTCAAAGCTAGAGCAACTGAGACATAAGATAGAATTAGTGATCTGGAGGACAAACAGATAGAAAGAAAGGACCAGGAGGAAGCCTGGAACAAACAGCTTAGAAGCCACGAAAACAGAATCAGGGAAATAAATGATGCCATGAAACGTTCCAACGTCAGAATTATTGGAATCCCTGAAGGGGAGGAGAAAGAAAGAAGTCTAGAAGATATAGTGGAACAAGTTCTTCATGAAAATTTTCCAAATCTTGTGAATGGAACCAGCGTTCATGTAGTAGAGGCTGAAAGGTTTCCCCCCAAGATTACAGATTCTCAAAAGTCCTTGAGACACCTAATAGTAAGAATGAAGAATTATAATTGTAGGCAGAACCTCTTAAAAGCAGCTAGGACAAAGAAGATCCTTACGTACAGAGGAAAGCCCATCAGAATAACATCAGACCTGTCCACAGAGACCTGGCAAGCCAGAAAGGGCTGTCAAGATATATTCAGGGCACTGAATGAGAAGAACATGCAGCCAAGAATACTTTATCCAGCAAGACTGACATTCAAAATGGATGGAGATATAAAGAGTTTCTAGGACCGGCAAGGCTTAAAAGACTATGCAACCACCAAGCCAATACTGCAGGAAATATTAAGGGGGCTTCTTTAAAGGAGGAAAAAGCACAAGAATAGCATTGAACAGAAATATAGAGACAATCTATAGAGAGAAAGACTTCAAAGGTAACACGATTTCAATAAAAACGTATCTATCAATAATCACCCTCAATGTGAATGGCCTAAATGCGCCCATAAAACAGCACAGCTTTGCAGAGTGGATAAAACGACAGGACCCATCCATATGTTGTCTACAAGAGACCCCTTTTGAACCTAAAGATACACCCAGACTGAAAGTGAAGGGATGGAGAAGCATCTTTCCTGCCAATGGGCCTCAAAAAATAAAAGGCTGGGGTAGGATTCTCATATCAGACAAATTAGATTTTAAACTAAAGACTGTAGTCAGAGATACAGAAGGACACTACATCATTCTTAAAGGAACCATCCACCAAGATGATCTAACAATTGTAAATATCTATGCCCCCAATATGGGAGCAGCCAATTACATAAGAAAACTGTTAATCAAGATAAAGAGTCATATTGATATGAATACACTAATCGTTGGATATCTTAACACACCTCTCTCAGAAATAGACAGATCATTGAAGCAGAAAATCAATAAAGAAACAAGAGCGTTGAATGACACATTGGACCAGATGGACCTCATAGATATATACAGAACATTCCACCCTAAAACAACAGAATACTCATTCTTCTCATGTGCACATGGAACCTTCTCAAGAATAGACCACATACTGGGTCACAAATCAGGACTCAACCGATACCAAAAGACTGAGATGATTCCCTGCATATTCTCAGATGACAATGCCTTGAAACTGGAACTCAATCACAAGGAAAAGTTCCAAAGGAACTCAGACACCGGGAAGCTAAAGACCACCTTGCTTAAGAATGCTTGGATCAACCAGGAGATCAAGGAAGAACTGAAACAATTCATGGAAACCAATGACAATGAAGACACTTCGATCCAAAACCTATGGGATACAGCAAAGGCAATCCTAAAGGGGAAATACATAGCCATCCAAGCCTCCCTCAAAAAAATTGAAAAATCCAGAACACAGAAGCTGTCTCTACACCTTAAAGAACTGGATAATCAACAACAAATCAAACCAACTCCATACATAAGAAGGGAAATAATCAAGATTAGAGCTGAGATTGATGAGGTAGAAACCAGAGATACAGTAGAACGTATCAATGAAACTAGAAGCTGGTTTTTTGAAAGAATCAATAGGATCAATAAACCACTGGTGACACTGAACCAAAAGAAAAAAGAGAGAAAGCTCAAGTACATAAAATTATGAATGAAAAGGGAGAGATCACAACGAACACCAAGGAAGTAGAAACAATCATCAGAAGTTATTATCAACAGTTATATGCCAATAAGCTAAGCAACCTAGATGAAATGGATGCATTCCTGGAAAACTATAAACTCCCAAAATTGAACCAGGAAGAAATTGACAACCTGAATAGACCAATATCTAGTAATGAGATTGAAGCGGTGATCAAAAACCTCCCAAAAAACAAGAGCCCAGGACCTGACGGATTCCCTGGGGAATTCTACCAAACTTTCAAAGAAGAAATAACACCTATTCTCCTGAGGCTGTTTCAAAAAATTGAAGCAGAAGGAAAACTTTCTGACTCTTTCTATGAAGCCAGCATTATCCTGATCCCCAAACCAGGTAAAGACCCTACCAAAAAGGAGAATTTCAGACCAATATCACTTATGAATATGGATGCTAAGATTCTCAACAAGATCCTAGCAAACAGGATCCAACAGCACATTAAAAAGATTATCCACCATGACAAGGTGAAATTCATCCCTGGGCTACAAGGATGGTTCAACATTTGCAAATCAATCAATGTGATAGAACAAATTAATAAAAGAAGAGAGAAGAACCACATGGTCCTCTCAATTGATGCAGAAAAAGAATTGGACAAAATCCAGCATCCGTTCCTCATTAAAATGCTTCAAAGTATAGGGATAGAGGGAACATTCCTGAACTTCATAAAATCTATCTATGAAAGACCCACAGCAAATATCATCCTCAATGGGAAAAAGCTTGCATCCTTCCCGTTGAGATCAGGAACACGACAAGGATGCCCACTCTTACCACTCTTGTTCAACATAGTATTAGAAGTCCTAGCAACAACAATCAGACAACAAAGGGAAATAAAAGGTATCCAGATTGGTAATGAAGAAGTCAAACTCTCTCTTTTCGTAGATGACATGATCCTTTATATGGAAAACCCACAAGACTCCACCCCCAAACTACTAGAACTTATACAATTCAGCAACGTGGCAGGATACAAAGGCAATGTACAGAAATCAGTGACTTTCTTATACACTAACAATGAAAATACAGAAAGGGAAATTAGAGAATCGATTCCATTTACTATAGCACCAAGAACCATAATATACCTGGGATAAACTGAACCAAAGAGGCAAAGGATCTGTACTTGAACTACAGAACACTCATGAAAGAAATTGAAGAAGACACAAAAGGATGGAAGACCATTCCTGCTCTTGGATTGGAAGAATAAACATTGTGAAAATGTCTATACTGCCTAGAGCAATCTATACCTTTAATGCCATTCCGATCAAAATTCCACAGGTATTCTTCAAAGAGCTAGAGCAAATAATCCTAAGATTTGTATGGAATCAGAAGAGATGTGAATCGCTAAGGAAATGTTGAAAAACAAATATAAAACGGGGGCATCACGTTACCTGATTTCAAGCTTTACTACAAAGCTGTGATCACCAACAGGGGGGGGGGTTGGGAGGTTGGGGTACCAGGTGGTGGGTATTAGAGAGGGCACGGATTGCATGGAGCACTGGGTGTGGTGCAAAAATAATGAGTACTGTTATGCTGAAAATAAAAAATAAATTAAAAAAATTTACTTTTGATATGTCTAATAAGAATTCTTCTTCTTTTTATTTTTTTTGGCTAAAATTTGACACAGTATTTGCTAGTAGTTTTGGGGTTGCTGTTTAATAACAGTTTTTCCATGACTTATGCTCTGTTTTAGATACAGAAAAAACACTTCAGTGTAGTTTTCTCCAAAGTTGAGAGACTTTTTTTTTCCCCTTCTCTGTTTATTCATGTTGTCCTACTAACTCACTCAGAAATACTAAGGGATTTATGATGTAATTTGTGTTTTTGAAATCATATTACATATGTTATACACATTGATTTAAAATAATTAATCTTAATAACATACAAAGGTAAATAGATTTAAAAAACTTATCTGCTATTTTGGATCTTCCAAAATAACCTATATCTCACTATTTGGACAACTTAGAGTTGATATGAAGTCATTTCTTTATGCCTGAAAATTGATGTTTTATTTTTTTCTTCTATAAAATCAGGATAAAGAATGACATTGTGTAAATTAGGGTCTTTGGGTCTTTCAGATAGTCTTAAAACAATCACAGTGATGATTCCTAATTATATATTTCTCATCAGAAATTCAAAAAATTATTTGGGGTTTTGGGATTCATGAAATGAAATTAAGAAAATGAAATTATATGATTGTCTGTTTTGTGTGTGTTGAGTTTGAGGAGTTCTCTATAGATCCTGGATATCAACCTTTTGTCTGTACTGTCATTTGAAAATATCTTCTCCCATTCCGTGGGTTGCCTCTTCGTTTTCTTGACTGTTTACTTGGCTCTGCAGAAGCTTTTGATTTTGATGAAGTCCCAAAAGTTCATCTTCGCTTTTGTTTCCTTTGCCTTTCGAGACATATCTTGAAAGAAGTTGCTGCCGCTGATATCGAAGAGATTACTGCCTATGTTCTCCTCTAGGATTCTGATGGATTTCTGTATCACATTGAGGTCTTTTATCCATTTTGAGTTTATCTTTGTGTACGGTGTAAGAGAATGGTCGAGTTTCATTCTTCTACATATAGCTGTCCAGTTTTCGCAGCACCATTTATTGAAGAGACTTTTTTCCACTATATATTTTTTCCTGTTTTGTCGAAGATTAATTGACCATAAAGTTGAGGGTCCATATCTGGGCTTTCTACTCTTCCACTGGTCTGTGTGTCTGTTTTTATGCCAGTACCATGCTGTGTTGGTGATCACAGCTTTGTAGTAAAGCTTGAAATCAGGTAACGTGATGCCCCCAGTTTTATTTTTGTTTTTCAACATTTCCTTAGTGATTTGGGGTCTCTTCTGATTCCATATAAATCTTAGGATTATTTGCTCCAGCTCTTTGAAGAATACCTGTGGAATTTTGATCGGAATGGCATTAAAAGTATAGATTGCTCTAGGCAGTAGAGACATTTTCACAATGTTTATTCTTCTGATCCAAGAGCATGGAATGGTCTTCCATCTTTTTGTGTCTTCTTCAGTTTCTTTCATGAGTGTTCTGTAGTTCAAGTACAGATCCTTTACCTCTTTGGTTCGGTTTATCCCAGGTATATTATGGTTCTTGGTGCTAGAGTAAATGGAATCAATTCTCTAATTTCCCTTTCTGTATTTTCATTGTTAGTGTATAAGAAAGCCATTGATTTCTGTACATTGACTTTGTATCCTGCCACGTTGCTGAATTGTTGTATGAGAAGACATGAACAGACACTTCTCCAATGAAGACATACAAATGGCTATCAGACACATGAAAAAATTTTCATCATCACTAGCCATCAGGGAGATTCAAATAACAAATAGCATGGAGGACATGGGGAGTTAGAGAGGAGAAGACAGTTGGGGGAAATTGGAAGGGGAGTTGAATCATGAGAGACTATGGACTCTGAAAAACAATCTGAGTGGTTTGAAGTGGTGGGGGGTGGGAGGTTGGGGCACCAGGTGATGGGTATTATAGAAGGCACGATTGCATGGAGCACTGGGTGTGGTGAAAAGATAATGAATACTGTTATGCTGAAAATAAATAAATTTAATTAAAAAACCCAACACATTGAGATTCCGTCTTACAGATAGAATGGCCAAAATTAGCAAGACAGGAAACAATTCCCACTGTTGGTGGGAATGCAAGTTTGTGCAGCTTCTTTGGAGAACAGTGTGGAGATTCCTCAAGAAATTAAAAATGTAGTGAAAAGAAGGGCGATCTGTACCCCAATGTTTATAGCAGCAATGGCCACGGTCGCCATACTGTGGAAAGAACCAAGATGCCCTTCAACGGACGAATGGATAAGGAAGATGTGGTCCATATACACTATGGAGTATTATGCCTCCATCACAAATGTTGAATACCCAACTTTTGTAGCAACATGGTTGGGATTAGAAGAGATTATGCTGAGTGAAATAACTCAAGCCAAGAGCCAATTATCATATGGTTTCACTTATTTGTGGAGCATAACAAATAGCATGGAAGACAAGGGGAGTTAGAGAGGAGAAGGAAGTCGAGGGAAATTGGAAGGGGAGTTGAACCATGAGAGACTATGGACTTTGAAAAACAATCTGAGGGTTTTGAGGGGGCAGGGGGTGGAAGGTTGGGGGAACCAGGTGGTGGGTATTGGAGAGGGCACAGATTGCATGGAGCACTGGGTGTGGTGCAAAAACAATGAATACTGTTATGCTGAAAATAAATTAAAAAAATTAAGTAACAACAAAAAAAAGAAAATGAAATTAACTTGGTGACTCTGGGCAAGTTTTTCATCTTAAAACCTGCAGGGAGAATTAAGTTAGTGAGATGGAAAATATAGTGGGAGGGATGACTACTTCATGTCCTTTCTACATATGAGAGGACTGTGTGTCAACTTGGTTTATGTAAGTGCAGGAAGACAGACACACCAATTTCTCACCTGGGAAGTTGCATAATCAGTAGCTACCTATAGGTTCTTGTCTCCTATAAATGATTAGAAAATTATCAGGTCTGTTTTTTAGTACTTTATCCCCTAAACCTCCTTGAAATTTTTGCAAACTCCCTTCTGTAGTTCTTCCAGAATGATCTCCCCATTCACTTAGTAGGGGAAATTGCTCGATACATTCCATAACTCCCAATGACCTTTTTTAGGCTACAAGTATTAACTGGGGCTTAGAAAAAGAAACCAGGTGGAACTACATCTCTTTCCAAATTCTAGAAGTTTTTATCTGGCTAAACGGAAAGAATGCCAACATGTAATTTCTAAGTTGGCTTTATCCCAAGAACATTTTTCCTGCCATAAGTACTTTAACCTTTCCACACCCATCTAGGAGGCTCAAAAACTACACATCTTCTCTGGGGCACATCTCTTGGAATCATTGTTCAGAGACTAGGCAAAGGGTGAAGGCTCATAAATTTAGATTAGCCTTTTAAAGCAGTTGCTGTCAGCCTCTCAGGCAGAGATTACTCACCATTTTCTGGAGATTTTAGTGCTTCCTTCTGCTGCCTGCTGTGCAATATTTACTTTCTGTCATGGTGGGAGAGATGGAAATGTGGGCTATGATCTGTAAGTGTCTCCTTGGCTTTCCAGTGAAAATCCCATGCGTGGTTATCTGTAAAACCCACACAATCTGTGGAAGGTGGAAGAGTTTTGGCAATCTCTGTTCTCATATATTTAGAGTTAATTTTTTAAACAGTTTTTTCCCCTCTTCTTTAGCATTTCTGGATTTTCTGTTTATTATTTATTCTTAATTGCCCACATTTTTTGATCTGGGAGAGAGAGGGAAAGTTAGACTTTGAAAGTCTGGAAACTGGTGAAATCCTCTTGGTCAAGCTCACAAATAAGATTCCAGGGATGGAAGCTCCATTGGCATTGCACAATTGGAAAAATACTGCAGCTCTGGAGGAAAATCCTCAATTTCTGGTACACAAGGTGACAGAAGACAATGAGGGCAAATGAAGACAAAGACTACTGGAAGTCTTTGGTTGGCCATTGGTGGCTCATTAATCCCATCCAAGAGTTTAGACAAGTCATTCTCAAAGTGGTGTACAAATTAGGAACAGTAGAGTTGAGGATAAGTAACAACTTATACTTATTTTATTTCTTTAGCTCTCTGTATATAGGGCTGAGGAATAAGAAAATTTGGGGAATGGTAAATATTATGTTCTCATTTTCAAGATTGTACAAGATATGAAAATTAGCATGTCATGATGGCAGCTAGATTTATCATTTATACTTCATAATGTATATAAAAATTGAATTACTATGTTATACTCCTGAAACTAATATATTATTGTCAACTACACATCAATGAAAATATCAGCATGTCAACAGCATTAGCACAAAAGAATAATTGGAGGCATTCTGTAATGGTGAAGAAAATGCTATAGTAGATGGGAAGCTATTTATTTCCAATAACTCTAAAGAGAAAATGTAACACTTCCTTGTCAAAACTCACTTTTCCTACTACACATTTTATGTTTCTGGTTGCAAACCTCATTTCTGTATGAACCTGTGATTTCTGTAGACCAGATACATCTGAAATTCAATGTATTTCCCTGTGAGTTGGAGTTAGTTACACTGCTTTTGTGGGCACTTGAATATACCAGAACAAACATGCAGTTCCTAGAGCCTGCCTTCCATCTTCCATTTTTCACGGGCACAAGGCTCAACAACTGGCAACTCTGATTTCAAAGCAAGAGGCTTTTCTGAGATAAGATTGATTCTCCATTTAAAAAAGAAGGGCAATAAGCCACGCTTCCTATGCCCCATTCTGCTCTGCTGGCTCCAAATGCACTCCTGTCCAAGTCCAAAATGGCCACCATTCAGCAGTTGGTAAGAAGATGGTGCTTAGTGGAGAGCAAAGGCTTTGAAGGAAGTAGGAGTGGGAATGGCTCTGCAAAAACTGGGTGCCATGGTCAAACCAGATTGTGTCATCTCTTGATGTCAAACAACTCACCATAAACACTAGAGCACTTTAAAAAATAGCATCATTTTCATGTAATCTGGAAGGGAAATTTGAAGAAACTACAGCTGATGGCAGAAAAACTCAGACTGTCTGCAACTTGACAAATGGTGCATTGGTTCAATATCAGGAATGGAATGGGAAGGAAAGCACAATAATATAAAAATTAGAAAATGGGAAATTAGAAGTGGAATGTGTCATGAACAATGTCACCTATACTCAGATCTAAGAACAAGCAGAGTGAAAATTCCATCATCCTTTTGGACAGGAATTAGTTGTGAGGATGAATGAGCTCAGTTCAGTGAGCAAATATACTCTATACTGCTTTTCCTCCTTTACTATGTCAACAAACATTTTACATGCAACTATTTTGAAGTGTTAATTTAATTAGGATCATCCCTTTGGTTAGGAAATAAATGTGTTTGTGCTAAAAAAGAAAAGAAAAAAGAAAAAAAAAAGCCTCTTGAAGTCTTCTCATCCTTCAAGGTCCAGTCCATTCATTAGTGCAGTTAAAAGCAGTTCACGTAACCTTGATACTAAGGTTTGTAGAGGAGTTTGTCCCAGATTGGGTTTGTCTCAGTCTCCAGACTCAGAGCATTAATGGCTTCCTCAATTGAAGTGACTACTTAGTTCAACTTTGGCCATGTGTTGAGGGGTGTGTATGTGTGTGTGCGTGCATGCGTGTGTGTGTATGCCCCTGTGTGTGTGCATATTTATTTGCATACTTATGTGTGTGTATTGTGTGTGTGTATGTGCATTGCACATCACTAGAAATAGTTAAAACTGTCCCAAGCTGCCTCTCCATAAGCCAGGAACATTTCAAAGTGTAGCATCTCTTGAGGAATGTTCCTGATTGCCTTTCTGAGTACATACAAGCTTAAATCTGCAAGGAGTCTGTGCTTGCCTGTGGTTGTGGGCTTGGGCTCCAGAGCCAGACTGCCTGGAATCAAATACCTGCTCCACAACTGACTTGTGATATGTTCTGGGGGAAATGGCTTAACCACTCACTTCCTCACTTCTCCCAGGTGTAAGAGGATTATTGTGAGGACTAATTGAAAGAATCAATTAATAATTATAAAGTACCTGAACAGTGTGCAGCACATAGTAAGTGCTCAAAGTATAAGCTGACAGTATTATTTTTACTGAGAAATATCAGGAAGTTGATGTGGGCAGCCAGCCATTAAGAGTTAAAGCTGAAACTGGACAAGGGTAACTAAGGGAGATGTCATATATTCCACTAGGCAGGAACCATCATGAGATGTGACCAGGTAATAGAAAATGCCAGCATTATGGAACTTCCCTAAGGTCAAAGGAAAAAAGAAGGAAGAAGAGATGAGGACTTTAAAAAAATTTTTAAAAATTGTTTTTTTTTTTTTTTAGAGACAGAGTGTGTGGGGGGATGGGGAGGCAGAGGGACAGGGAGAGAGAGAATCTTAAGCAGACTCCCTGCTGAGAGTAGAGCCAGAGGTGGGGCTCCATCCCAGGACCCTGAGATCATGACCTGAGCCAAAAGCAAGAGTTGGACACTTAACTGACTGAGCCACACTCATGCCCTCTGAGATAAAGATTTTTTTTTTAACAAGATGAAGCTGAGGGGCACCTGGGTTGCTTAGTCAGTTAAGTGCCCATCTCTTGATTTTGGTTCAGGTCATGATCCCAGGACTCAAGCCCCACATCAGGCTTCCTGCTCAGTGAAGAGTCTGCTCTCTCTCTCTCTCTCCCCTTTCTCTCTCCAGTGCTCATTCTCCCTCTCTCTCTCTCAAATATATACATAAAATACATAAAAAAAAAAACAACAACAAGATTAAGCTACAGTGGACTGAAGAACTTGCCTTTTCTGCAGCGGATGGAGTTTATTTAAGCTGTTTTATTTCAAGTTTCAGCTAGTATATAAATAAACCAGGTGGCTGACAATAAGAATATAGAGATGACTTGTGGAACCCAAAGACAGGGACCCAGATGGGCCTCAGGAAAGACTGGTGCAAGAAATATGAAAAGCTCTCCATTTCTTGCTTACTTCTGTGCTTTTATTCAAGAGTCTTACACTGTAGAACTTACTCCGTTCCTCAGTTGACTTGATGGATGGAAGGTTCACCAGCATCTTCCAAGTCCATGTGTTACTATTCTGCCATATGCTGACTCTCACTCTCATACTTCAGGCTCAGGTATGCTTCAAGGGCAAAAGGAGTGGGAGTCACATGATATCAACACGGTGGCGATGAAGCAACCTCACGTCTTAGAGATGTGCTCCGCAGAAGGGCCACCATGCTATACACCTCTGGGGAGCATTGTTCACTTGGTCCACAGTGGTGGCCCGAATGGTAATACCCTCTTCTTTATTTGGTATTAATAAATCCATATACCACAACTATTAACCATATGAATTATATCATGTCCACATTTTGAGGTGATACCATTTGATTAAGTAAGGTCAGTTCTGTAGAAGATCAACTTCATTGCCATGCCAGTATGTCTTTGTCTTTTCATCACTTTACTAGAAACCTATCTTTTAAAAAATGTAACAGATACAATTTTCAGCTGTAGAAGTTATCTGATGGTGGAATTCTGTGAGTGTGTCCACCTTACCTGTGACATGAGGTGGGGGGAGTTTAGGCACTCACTTCTTGTCCAGGGGTCTTGCTGTGTCTTAAAACCTGATATTACAGTTTTCTCAGCTTATTGCCACTTGGGGACTTCAGTTTTCAATTGAATGGGATTTTTGGTGGCCTGGCTCTATAAATCATGATCACTATGGCAACAAGAGGACTATTTTTCTATTTTTCTGGGTGATTGCTTCTTCTATAAATGGACAAGGTCATATATGGTCTCCTACAATTTTGGAATATGTATTACAAGGAAAAAGTAAGATGCTTTAAAAATCATAAGCTTTCATCACCTCCCCTTTCAGGTGGGGATCGAATCATGCAGGCCAGTGGTCTGCTTGAGTAAATATGATAACATCTGCTTTCCTTCTCCACATTAGCATGTCTTACTAAATGTGCTAAGACTATATAAGTTGTAATTATTAAAATTTAGTGCTCAGATTGAACACTTTATTTTCTTTCTAAGATAATAGAAGAAAAATTTAACAGCATTCAGAGATCACCAATGGAGAGGTGCTTAAGTGGCTCAGTCAGTTAAGCAATTGCCTTCAGCTCAGGTCATGATCCCAGAGTCCTGGGGTCCAGCCCCATGTTGGGCTCCCTGCTCAATGCAGAGTCTGCTTCTCCCTCTCGTCTGCTGCTGCCCCTGCTTGTGCTCTCTCTCTTCCTTAAAAAAGTAAATAAATAAAAATCTTAAAAAAAAATCAACAATGGATCCACAAGAATTGTGAAATTTTGTGTGTTCAGTGAGATAGGAACCAGCATTAAAGTAGTGGTTCTTCTAACTTTCACACGTCTTTTTGGATTCCTTTGTATTACCATTGTTATCACACCTGATGATCAGTGCAGTGAACAGTGAACAATAAGTGTTTAAAGTATTTGTTGATTAGTTGACTGTTAACCAGCTTCTGTCAGTACTTTTTGTTATGTTACATTGCCTCTAAATCTCCATGATCTTGCTCCTTTTTGGTGAGCCATTGAGGACTCATCCAGATAAAAAGAGACAAGGTTTGAGTCTGAAGCAGCAAAAGGAGAGAAAGGATGTGAGGCTGGAGGAAAAGAGGGTCAACTTCTACCATTTGCTTCCTCTGGGCTTCCAAATTTCCATGCCATGAGCATGATACAGTAATGTATCTCTCTTAAGGGCCTTTCCAAATCTCACTTCCAAAAGTCTTTTTTAAAAAATATTTTATTTATTTATTTATTTGAGAAACAGTGAGAGAAAGATAGCACAGAGGGAGAGTGAGAGGGAAAAAGTCTCCTCACTGAACAGAGAGCCTGATGTGGGACTCCATCCCAGCATCCTGAGATCACAACCTGAGCAGAAGGCAGACACTTAACCAACAGAGCCACCCAGGAGCCCAAGGAGTCAAACATTTCTGCCAATAGTGAAGCCAGAGCATATTAGATATGCCTGCGCTCACGATGAGTTATTTCTACAAGCCTTTTTAAACTTCTTTCCTGCCTCTATTTTATGTCTGAAATGTTGTTTTTCTTTCTCTTTTTGCCTCCCCCTTTGATTTATATTATCTAATGCCTCCTTTTAGGTCATCTTAAATCTTATCTGGAACAAGACAAGAAATAATTTAAAAATTCTATAAAAGTGATCACAGCTGAATGATCACCTAATCTCTCTGTACTTGGATATCCTCTTCTCCTTTCTGTTTCTGAAACTAATTTTATTTGGATAATCACATGCTACTGCTGCTGTGGATATTTATAGCCCTCAAAAAAGGATGTATGGTTTTATGAATGCTCTTTCTGATCTCTTGGAGGAAAAAAAAGATATTTGATTTTAGGAAAAGCTTGTTTCATTAAGAGTATTTCTCTTTGAAATGTATATTATTTTAAAATACCTTGCTCTAAACATAAAATTTCTTCAGTTTCATCAATGTACAGAAACTGCTCTACATTCCCTTTCCTTGTTTATTTTTTATTTGTAAGTTTTAAAAGTTTCTATTTGCAAAGCAGTTGCTAGAGTAATTAGAAAGCAGTGAACACATTTGATGGTCTAAGTGGTTTTGGAATGATTTTTTTCCCCATGAGCCTTTTTAAAACGTAAACTCCAAGTAGCACCAATCCTGAGTGTCAGCCAATGTGGGCTCTAATGTTTTTACTGCTGTCAGGAAGCAGTTAGCTTAGTTGGAGTAAGAGCATTTTCTGGATGAAGAAGTTAGCTGGGCAATTAGCAGTCTTTCAGGAATGAAAATAAATTGTTAGCCACAGCTAACTGGTTCTGGTTCTGAGCTTTGACTCAGTTCCATAGTCCAAAAAGCATGAACATTGCCCTTGACACAGGAGAAAGAACAGCCAGCTGAGGGAAAAGGGAGGAGGATAGGATGCAGATGAACTCCTTCAGAGTCTGGATCCAGATCTTAATCAGGTAAACCAGAAATTAGAAAAGATCTGCTCAGAAGCAATAATTTTGTGAGTTACTGTCATATATTTGAGAAAAATAAAATAATGTACTGATGCTTTAGGAGAGGAAATCTCGTGGAGAAATAAATAGCAACTCTCAGAAATTTACCCAAGCCAAGGGTCTCCAACCAGAGCCTTGGTGATCATGAGAAAGTGCCAACCATAAATCTGGAGGACCTTCAGATGTTGACTTTCAGGGCCTGGTGTGTGGTGAGTGAGACACTTGAGAGCAAAACTTAAGGAGAGTGCCAAAAAATGCTGTCATCAAGATAAATCCCATTTTAATGTAATACGAAAAAAACTAAAATCAATACACAAGAATAGGAGAGTGGGTGTTCCAGTGGTGATGTATGTGGTTGGATGAATTGGTTGGGCCCCTGCAGTGAGCTGGCAGCTCATTGACCCAATCCTCAGAACCCTGACTTGAGCCTGCAGATAGGTGGGAAGAAACTTCTCATATGACTCAAGTTAATTTCTTTTGCCTTCTTGGTGGGGATGGGGACTTAAAACAGAAATTAAATGCATTTATTGAAAAAGAAATTTGTGTAATGTTTCTCACACATTGTAGTTAATGAAATAAGGTTCAGATTCATTAGGTTGTACAATCAAATTTTACCAATATAGAGTTTAACATAATTATCTCTGAATATGTTTTATAGAAAAGCACGACTTTTCGGGTCTTATGCACTGCTGTTTCCTCTTGCATACAGTACTTGCTTAATCAATGATTAAATGAATGACTCTACATAAGATGGTGGTTTAGACTATCCTACATAGTGTAAGAGACAGGAAGATTCTGGTTTCCATTTTTAAGAATTAAATAGTGTCTAATCCTAATACACATCTTTATACATGTGCATACAATAATAATGATGAGGATAATAACAGTATTTGCTATAATTTTTTCAATGAGACCAGTTGCTATGGACTGAGTATTTGTATCCACTCCTTCCCACCTCTTAAGTCATATGTTGGAGCTCCACTGTGATGGTATTTGGAGGTGGGTCTTTAAGGGGTGATGGGGTCATGAAGGTGGAACCCCCATTATGGGGATCACATCCTTAGAAGAAGAGGGAGAGAGCTAGCCCTTTCTCTCTCTCTGTCTTGGACATCTGAGAACACAGAGAGAAGGCATCACATACAATAACCAGGAAACGGGCCCTCACCAGACACAGGATCTGCTAGTGCCTTGATCTTAGATTTCCCAGTTTCCTGCACTGCGGTTAATAAAAAAAGTGTTGTTCAAGCCATCCAGTCTATGCTTTTCTGTTATAGCAGAAAATTATGAAGTGCTCCACATTAGTATGAGGTCTACAACATATTAATATTACCAAACTGGGCTCCAAGTTTTATCAATACTAGGTCCTTCAGTAAGCTTGCCAACATCTGGAGAAAACTTGAGCTCCAGGGGGAAGTGGATGCATCTTTGGGAATGCTGTGGCAACTGGGCAAAGGTGGAGGTAGTGTCAGCATGCTTGAAAATAGGTGATGCGAGAGGGGAAGAGTAAGTTGGGCTGGGAAGTAACAAATGTGATTAGAAAGACTTTGTTATTGCTGCCAGGCTAGGCTAAGCTAAACACCCTGGAACATGGCCACAGTTCTGGAAGGTGTCAGTCAATGCAAAAAAAATAAGGGATGTTGCTCCCACTTGCTATTTTTTTTTTTTAATGTCCACACAGGGGTCCTGCTGACCACATTTCCTCAGTTTATGGACTGAGACTTCCATGGCTCTTCTTAGTTACCAGATTCCATGGTCTGGAGATTCATGAGGAGCTTGAAGCACACAGTCACTGGATGCATTTTGAAGCAATGACTCAGTGGAACCTGAAATTTTATATGTTATTGTGAAAGGAGATAAGATCATTTACCTGCCTGGTGGTAATTGGGGAGCATTAATGAGATAAGTCCTTTGGAGGAAAGGTTGTTATAGAAATACAAATCAGGGCTGGGATAATTACTCTTTCTCTCAATTGCCTCACTGGTTAAACAGTAACCAGTAGATCAGTGTGACACTATGACTTATCTACAGCAATTTCATAATCTTGTTGTGGTTCATTTTACATAGTCATAGCACAGTATCAAAACCAGGAACATGACATTGATAAAATGTATGTGTGCAGTATATGTTTTTTTATTACATGAGCAGATTTGTGTAACTACCACCATGATTAAGATACAGAACTATCCTATCCACAATGATATCCCTCATACTAATCTTTTATAATTATACTTACCCCTCCTCTCACAGTATTTGTCCCTAACAACCACTAATCTGTTTTCCATCTCTATTTTTGTTTTGGGAATATTATATACATGGAATTATACCTTATGCAACCTTTTGGGTCGGCTTTTAAAAAAAATTTATTTTTTATTTATTTCAGCATAACAGTATTCATTATTTTTGCACCACACCCAGTACTCCATGCAATCTGTGCCCTCTATAATACCCACCACCTGGTACCCTGACCTCCCACTACCCGCCCCTTCAAAACCCTCAGATTGTTTTTCAGAGTCCATAGTCTGTCATGGTTCACCTTGGCTTTTGTTTTTGTTTTTTATTTCTTTTTTTTTAATTTTAAATTTTTATTTTTTTATAAACATATAATATATTTTTATCCCCAGGGGTACAGGTCTGTGAATCACCAGGTTTATACACTTCACAGCACTCACCAAAGCACATACCCTCCCAAATGTCCATAACCCCACCCGACTTCTCCCAACCCCTCCCCCCAGCAACCCTCAGTTTGTTTTGTGAGATTAAGAGTCACTTATGGTTTGTCTCCCTCCCAATCCCATCTTGGTTCATTGATTCTTTTCCTACCCCCTTAAGCCCCCATGTTGCATCACCACTTCCTCATATCAGGGAGATCATATGATAGTTGTCTTTCTCTGCTTGACTTATTTCGCTAAGGATGATACTCTCTAGTTCCATCCATGTTGTCGCAAATGGCAAGATTTCATTTCTTTTCATGGCTGCATAGTATTCCATTGTGTATATATACCACATCTTCTTGATCCATTCATCTGTTGATGGACATCTAGGTTCTTTCCATAGTTTGGCTATTGTGGACATTGCTGCTATAAACATCGGGTGCATGTGCCCCTTTGGATCACTACGTTTGTATCTCTAAGGTAAATACCCAGTACTGCAATTGCTGGGTCATAGGGCAGTTCTATTTTCAACATTTTGAGGAACGTCCATGCTGTTTTCCAGAGTGGCTGCACCAGCTTGCATTCCCACCAACAGTGAAGGAGGGTTCCCCTTTCTCCGCATCCTCGCCAGCATCTGTCATTTACTGACTTGTTGATTTTAGCCATTCTGACTGGTGTGAGGTGATATCGCATTGTGGTTTTGATTTGTATTTCCCTG
Source organism: Mustela nigripes (assembly GCF_022355385.1). Taxonomy (NCBI): domain Eukaryota; kingdom Metazoa; phylum Chordata; class Mammalia; order Carnivora; family Mustelidae; genus Mustela; species Mustela nigripes. Next base: position 121,077,015 of record NC_081559.1, on the reverse strand, counting down.
ATGCCGAGTGATATGGAGCACTTTTTCATGTGTCTGTTGGCCATCTGGATGTCTTCTTTGCAGAAATGTCTGTTCATGTCCTCTGCCCATTTCTTGATTGGATTATTTGTTCTTTGGGTGTTGAGTTTGCTAATCTAATCTTTACAGATTTTGGACACTAGTCCTTTATCGAATATGTCATTTGCAAATATCTTCTCCCATTCTGTCAGTTGTCTTTTGGTTTTGCTTTGCTGTGCAAAAGCTTTTGATCTTGATGAAATCCCAATAGTTCATTTTTGCCCTTGCTTCCATTGCCTTTGGCGTTGTTCCTAGGAAGATGTTGCTGTGGCTGAGGTCGAAGAGGTTGATGTCTGTGTTCTCCTCAAGGATTTTGATGGATTCCTTTCTCACATTGAGGTCCTTCATCCATTTTGAGTCTATTTTCGTGTGCGGTGTAAGGAAATGGTCCAATTTCATTTTTCTGCATGTGGCTGTCCAATTTTCCCAACACCATTTATGAGGAGGCTGTCTTTTTTCCATTGGACATTCTTTCCTGCTTTGTCGAAGATTAGTTGACCATAGAGTTGAGAGTCTATTTCTGGGCTCTCTATTCTGTTCCATTGATCTATGTGTCTGTTTTTGTGCCAGTACCATGCTGTCTTGATGATGACAGCTTTATAATAGAGCTTGAAGTCCGGAATTGTGATGCCACCAACTTTGGCTTTCTTTTTCAATATTCTTTTGGCTATATGAGGTCTTTTCTGGTTCCATATAAATTTTAGGATTATTTGTTTCATTTCTTTGAAAAAGATGGATGGTACTTTGATATGAATTGCATTAAATGTGTAGATTGCTTTAGGTAGCATACACATTTTCATAATATTTATTATTCCAATCCAGGAGCATGGAACATTTTTCCATTTCCTTGTGTCTTCCTCAATTTCTTTCATGAGTACTTTATAGTTTTCTGAGTTTAGATTCTGTGCCTCTTTGATTAGGTTTATTCCTAGGTACCTTATGGTTTTGGGTGCAATTGTAAATGGGATTGACTCCTTAATTTCTCTTTCTTCTGTCTTGTTGTTGGTGTAGAGAAATGCAACTGATTTCTGTGCATTGATTTTATATCCTGACACTTTACTGAATTCCTGTACAAGTTCTAGCAGTTTTGGAGTGGAGTCTTTTGGGTTTTCCACATATAGTATCATATCATCTGTGAAGAGTGATAGTTTGACTTCTTCTTTGCTGACTTGGATGCCTTTAATTTCCTTTTGTTGTTTGATTGCTGAGGCTAGGACTTCTAGTACTATGTTGAATAGCAGTGGTGATAATGGACATCCCTGCATGTTCCTGACCTTAGCAGAAAAGCTTTCAGTTTTTCTCCATTGAAAATGATATTTGCGGTTGGTTTTTCATAAATGGCTTTGATAATATTGAGGTATGCCCTCTATCCCTGCACTTTGAAGAGTTTTGATCAGGAAGGGATGCTGTACTTTGTCAAATGCTTGTTCAGCATCTGTTGAGAGTATCATATGGTTCTTGTTCTTTCTTTTATTGATGTGTTGTATCACATTGATTGATTTGCAGATTTGCGGATGTTGAACCAAACTTGCAGCCCTGGAATAAATCCCACTTGGTTGTAGTGAATAATCCTTTTAATGTACTGTTGAATCCTATTAGCTAGTATTTTGGTGAGAATTTTCTCATATGTGTTCATCAAGTATATTGGTCTATAGCTCTCTTTTTTGATGGGATCCTTGTCTGGTTTGGGGATCAAGGTGACGATGGCCTCATAAAATAAGTTTGGAAGTTTTCCTTCCATTTCCATTTTTTGGAACAGTTTCAGGAGAATAGGAATTAGTTCTTCTTTAAATGTTTGGTAGAATTCCCCCGGGAAGCCGTCTGGCCCTGGGCTTTTGTTTGTTTGGAGATTTTAATGACTGTTTCAATCTCTTTACTGGTTATGGATCTGTTCAGGCTTTCTATTTCATCCTGGTTCAGTTGTGGTAGTTTATATGTCTCTAGGAATGCATCCATTACTTCCAGATTGTCAAATTTGTTGGTGTGGAGTAGCTCATAGTATGTTCTTAAAATTGTTTGTATTTCTTTGGTGTTAGTTGTGATGTCTCCCCTTTCATTCATGATTTTATTTATTTGGGTCCTTTCTCTTTTCTTTTTGCTAAGTCTGGCCAGGGGTTTATCATTTTTATTAATTCTTTCAAAGAACCAGCTCCTACTTTCGTTGATTTGTTCTATTTTTTTTTTTTTTTTGGTTTCTATTTCATTGATTTCTGCTCTGCTCTTTATGATTTCTCTTCTCCTGATGAGTTTAGGGCTTCTTTGTTGTTCTTTCTCCAGCTCCTTTAGGTGTAGGGTTAGGCTGTGTACCTGAGACCTTTCTTGTTTCTTGAGAAAGCCTTGTACCACTATATATTTTCCTCTCAGGACTACCTTTGTTTTGTCCCACAGATTTTTTTTTATTAATTTTTTATTTTTTATAAACACATATTTTTATCCCCAGGGGTACAGGTCCTTGAATCACCAGGTTTACACACTTCACAGCACTCACCCAAGCACATACCCTCCCCAATGTCCATAATCCCACCCCCTTCTCCCAAACCGCCTCCCCCCAGCAACCCTCCTACAGATTTTGAACTGTTGTGCTTTCATTATCTTTTGTTTCCATGATTTTTTTCAATTCTTTAATTTCCTGGTTGACCCATTCATTCTTTAGAAGGATCCTGTTTAGTCTCCCTGTACTTGGGTTCTTTCCAAAGTTCCTCTTGTGGTTGAGTTCTAGCTTCAGAGCATTGTGGTCTGAAAATATGCAGGGAATTATCCCAATCTTTTGATACCGGTTGAGTCCTGATTTAGGACCGAGGATGTGATCTATTCTGGAGAATGTTCCATGTGCACTAGAGAAGAATGTGTATTCTGTTGCTTTGGGATGAAATGTTCTAAATATATCTGTGATGTCCATCTGGTCCAGTGTGTCGTTTAAGGCCTTTATTTCCTTGTTGATCTTTTGCTTGGATAATCTGTCCATTTCAGTGAGGGGAGTGTTAAAGTCCCCTACTATTATTGTATTATTGTTGATGTGTTTCTTTGATTTTGTTATTAATTGGTTTATATAGTTGGCTGCTCCCATGTTGGGGGCATAGACATTTAGAATTGTTAGATCTTCTTGTTGGACAGACCCTTTGAGTATGATATAGTGTCCTTCCTCATCTCTTATTATAGTCTTTGGCTTAAAATCTAATTGATCTGATATAAGGATTGCCACTCCTGCTTTCTTCTGATGTCCATTAGCATGGTAAAATCTTTTCCACCCCCTCACTTTAAATCTGGAGGTGTCTTCGGGCTTAAAATGAGTTTCTTGGAGGCAACATATAGATGGGTTTTGTTATTTTATCCATTCTGATAAGCTGTGTCTTTTGATTGGGGCATTTAGCCCATTAACATTCAGGGTAACTATTGGGAGATATGAATTTAGTGCCATTGTATTGCCTGTAATGTGACTGTTATTGTATATTGTCTCTGTTCCTTTCTGATCTACCACTTATAGGCTTTCTCTTTGCTTCGAGGACCCCTTTCAATATTTCCTGTAGAGCTGGTTTGGTGTTTGCAAATTCTTTCAGTTGTTGTTTGTCCTGGAAGCTTTTAATCTCTCCTTCTATTTTCAATGATAGCCTAGCTGGATATAGTATTCTTGGCTGCATGTTTTTCTCGTTTAGTGCTCTGAATATATCATGCCAGCTCTTTCTGGCCTGCCAGGTCTCTGTCGATAAGTCTGTTGCCAATCTAATATTTTTACCATTGTATGTTACAGAGGCTTCTTGTCCCGGGCTGCTTTCAGGATTTTCTCTTTGTCACTAAGACTTGTAAATATTACTATTAGGTGATGGGGTGTGGGCCTATTCTTATTGATTTTGAGGGGCATTCTCTGAACCTCCTGAATTTTGATGCTCATTCCCTTTGCCATATTGGGGAAATTCTCCCCAACCATTCTCTCCAGTATACCTCTACTCCCCTCTCTCTTTCTTCTTCCTCTGGAATCCCAATTATTTTAATGTTGTTTCATCTTATGGTGTCACTTATCTCTCAAATTCTCCCCTCGTGGTCCAGTAGCTGTTTGTCCCTCTTTTGCTCAGCTTCTTTATTCTCTGTCATTTGGTCTTCTATATCACTAATTCTTTCTTCTGCCTCATTTATCCTAGCAGTGAAAGCCTCCATTTTTGATTGTACCTCATTAATAGCTTTTTTGATTTCAACTTGGTTAGATTTTAGTTCTTTTATTTCTCCATAAATGTCTTTTATATCTCCCTAGAGGGTTTCTCTAATACCTTTCATGTCTTTTTTGAGCCCGGCTAGAACCTTGAGAATTGTCATTCTGAATGCTAGATCTGACATATTACCAATGTCTGTATTGATTAGGTCCCTAGTCTTCAGTACTGCCTCTTGTTCTTTTTTTTTTGTGGTGAATTTTTCCGCCTTGTCATTTTGTCCAGATGAGTATATGAAGGAGCAAGTAAAATACTAAAAGGGTGGCAACAACCCCAGGAAAATATGCTTTAACCAAATCAGAAGAGATCCCAAATCGTAAGGGGGGAGAAAGGGGATAAAAAGAGGTTCAGAAAGAAAGAAAGAAAAAAAAAAAGAAAGAAAAGAATTAAATAATGAAAATGAATAAAGAAAATTACAAAAAGAAAAAAATATATATATGAGATAAACTAGTTAAATCATGTTAAAAAAGAAAAGGGTAAAAGTTAAAAAAATTTTAGCAGAAGAAGAGAAAAAAAATGAGAAAGAAAAATAAATTAAATTATCTGCAAGACTAAAGAATCATAGGGAGAAAGCCATGAGTTCCGTGCTTTGCTTTCTCCTCCTCTGGAATTCTGCTGCTCTCCTTTGTATTGAAACCGCACTCCTTGGTAGGTGAACTTGGTCTTGGCTGGATTTCTTGTTGATCTTCTGAGGGAGGGGCCTGTTATAGTAATTCTCAAATGTCTTTGCCCCAGGCAGAATTGCACGGCCCTTACCAGGGGCCGGGCTGAGTAATCCGCTGGGGTTTGCTTTCAGGAGCTTTTGTTCCCTGAGTGCTTTCTGTAGAGTTCTGGAGGACAGGAATACAAATGGCGGCCTCCTGGTCTCCTGCCTGGAGGAGCCGAGAGCCTGGGGCCCCACTTCCCAATGCACCCTCAGAGAACAGCGCCCAGTAACTCCTATCTGCCTGACCTCCAGCCACGCTCCAAGCTCACCCAGCCTGCGACCAGTTCAAGGTACCCCTGAGCTGTGAACTCACTGTTGGCTCTGTCTCTGTAGCTGGCTTCTCCGTTCTAATACCTGTAAGTTCTGTGACACTCAGACACCCCGATCCTTCTGTGACCCCATGGCACCTGAGGCCATGCTGACCCTGCGTGGGCTTTGCCCCGGTTTAGCCTCTGGAGCGATGTCCCTCAATGGAACAGACTTTTAAAAGTCCTGATTTTGTGCTCCGTTGCTCCGCTGCTTGGCAGGAGCTGGCCCCTCCCCCCAGGGTCTATCTTCCCGTCGCTTTGGATTCACTTCTCCACCAGTCCTACCTTTCAGAAAGTGGTTGTTTTTCTGTCTCTAGAATGCTGTTCTTCTTCTCTTCGATCTGCTGATGGATTTGCGGTGTTTGCAATCTTTAGATAAGCTATCTAGCTGATCTCCTGCTAGCTGAAGTAGTCTCAGCCTGCTACTTCTCTGCCATCTTGACTCCTCCCTTGTTTTTTATTTCTGTTTGACTTGTTTTTTAAATAGCATATTGTTCTTGCAATACATCCAAGTTGTGTGTATCAGTAGTTGGTTTTGCCTTATTGCTGGGTGCTATTCCACAATATGGATATCCCAGTTTGTTTAACCATTCACCTACTGAGGGCCATTTTGTTTATTTTCAGTTTTGAGCCACTAAATTTAAAACTGCTATAAACAATTATATATAGATTTTGTGTTGATAAAAGTTTTTGTTTTACCTCTGGGATTGAGATCCAAGAATGCAGTTGTATGTTATGTGGTAAGTGTATGTTTTTTTTTTTTAAATTTATTTTCGGCATAACAATATGTTTCATTTTTAAAGAAATTATGTAATTGTTTTTCCGAGGCTGTGTACCTTTTTACATTCTTCCCAGTAATGTGTGAGAAATTCAGTATCTCTGCATCTTACCTGCATTTGGTATTGCTAGCACTTTTTATTCAACTGTTCTGAGTGTGCAGTAGATATTTCAGTATGGTCTTAATTTTCATTTCCCTAATGGCTAGTGATGTTGAATATCCTGTTATGTTTCTATGCCATTTTTGGTGAGGCATCTTATTATGCCTTTTGCTCATTTTCTTTCTTTCTTTTTTTTTATTCAGGAGGTGTCAGGGAATGATCAATTTCATTAATTTTTTCTTTTTTGACTAATTAATTAATTTTTATTAAGTTATGTTATTCACCACACTGTATATCATTGTTAGTTTTTGAGGTAGTATTCCATGATATAACACCCAGTACTCATCACAACATGTACCCTCCTTAATACCCATCACTAGGCTAACTCATCCCCCCTCCCCTCCCCTCTAAAATACTCAGATTATTTCCCAGAGTCCATAGTCTTTCCTGGTTAGTCTCTGCCTCTGATTTTCCCATTCAGTTTTCCTTTCTTTTCCCTAATGTACTCTGTTCTATTCCTTATATTTCACACATGGGTGAAACCATATGATAATTGTCTTTCTCTGCCTGGCTTATTTCACTTAACATAATCCCCTCCAGTTGCATCTGTGTTGATGCAAATGGTGGGTATTCATCCTTTTTGATGGCTGAGTAATATTCCATTGCCTATATGAGCCACATCTTCTTTATCCATTCATCTGTTGGAGGGCATTTCAGCTACTACCATAAAGTGTCTGTGCTGCTTAGAGAAATCTATACTTTCAACATCATCCCTATCAAAATGCCACTGGCATTTTTCAAAGGGCTGGAACAAACAATCCTAAAATTTGTACGGAACCAAAAGAGACACTGAATCACCAAGGACATGTTGAAAAAGAAAAACAAATCTAGGGGCATCACGTTGTCTGATTTCATGCTATATTACAAAGCTGTGATTACCAAGAAAGCACGGTACTAGCACAAAAACAGACACATAGTTCAGTGGAACATAATAGAATCTCCAGAAGTGAACTCTCAACTCTATGGTCAATTTAATCTTTGACAAATCAGGAAAAAATATCTGATGGAAGAAAATTGGACAGCTTATAAAGAAGAATGAAACTCTACCATTCTTTTACACCATACACAAAGATAAACTCTAAATGGATGAAAGATCTCAATGTTAAGAAAGAAACCCATAAAAATCCTAGTGCAGAACATGGGGAGGAACTTCATTTATATCAGTTATAGCAACTTCTTTCATGACACGTCTCCAAAGGCAAGGGAAACAAAAGCAAAAATACACTTTGGGACTTTATCAAGATAAAAAGCTTCTTCACAGCAAAGGAAACAGTAAAAAAACCCAAGAGGCAATCTACAGAATGGGAGAAGATTTGTAAATGACATTTTAGATAAGGGAATGATATGCAAGATCTATAAAGAACTTCTCAAACTCAACACCCCCAAAACAAATAATCAAGTAGAAACATAAGCAGAAGACACGAACAGACACTTCAAAGAAGGCATAAAAATGGCTAATAGGCACATGAAAAACTGCTCAACATCATTAGCCATGAGGGAAATTAAAATCAAAGCTATATTGAGATACCAGTTAGAATGGCAAAAATTAACAAGGGAAGAAACAACAAATGCTGGAGAGGTTGTGGAGAATGGGGAACCCTCTTACACTGTTGGTGAGAATGCAAGTTGATATAGCCACATTGGAAAACAGTATCAAGCTTCCTCAAAAAGTTAAAAATAGAGCTATCCTATATTACCCAGCAATTGCACTATAGGGTATTTACCTCAAAGATAAAGAAAGAAGTAGTGAAAAGAAAGGCCACATGCACCCCAATGTTCATAGCAGCAATGTCCACAGTAAGATTTTTCCCATTTTCTAATTGGATTGTAGTTTTATGGTAGGTGTTTCAGAGGGTCTCAGTATGAGTCCTTTGTCAGCTAAATGGTTTTTAAAGATTTTCTCCCAGTGTCCAGCTTGCCCTTTCATCTCTTAACAGAATCTTTCATACAGCAAATATTCTCCATTTAAAGGCCAACTTATCATGTTTTTATTTTAGGAACCATGCTTTTGGTATTATGTCAAAACACTCTTAACAAAGTCTTAGGTCCTGAAGATTTTCTCCTGTATTGTTATCTAAAATTTTTATAGTCTTAAATTTAAATATATGATCAATTTTGAGTTAATTTTTGTATAAGTTGCGAGTGTAGTTTGAGGGTTATTTTGTTGTTGTTGTTTTGACCTGTGGATGTCTGACTGCTCTAGCTTCACTTGTTAAAATGATGTTGCTTCTTCCACTGAATTGCTTTTACAACTTTGTAAAAAATCAGTTGATTGTACTTGTGTGGCTTTATTTCTGGGGTTTTTATTCTGTTCTATTTATCTTTATGTCTACTTCTCAGCCAATACCACACTGATTGCTATGGATCTACAAGTCTTGAAATTGTCAAGATTGATTTCTCCCACTTTTATTTTCAAATTTTAGAACTGTTGGAACTAAAATAGTTCCGTTGCCCTTCCATATGTATTTTAGAACCATTTTGTCTCCAAAACATCTTCCTGGTATTTTGATAGAAATTGTGTTCAACTAATGTATCAATTTGGGGAAAATTGACGTCTCTACTTTGTTGAGTCTTTAAATTAATGAACATGGTATGCCTCTCCATTTATTTAGATATTCTCTTTCATTAGTTATCAGCACAAAAGTTCTATACATGTGTTGTTAAATTTCATATTTTAGTTACTGTAAATGGTATTGTGCTTTTAACTCCAGTTTCCATGTGTTCATTGCTGGTGTAGAGAAATACAGTTGTTTTCTATATATTGCTCTTGTGCCCTATGACTGCTGAACTTACTTGGTTCTTTGTGTGGGTTTTCTTCTCTTCTTGCCTTCTTCCCTTCTTCCTTCCTTCCCTCTATACTTTTGATTCCTTGGTATTGTCTGTGCAGATCATTATGTTTTCTGCAAATAGGGACAATTTATTTCTTCTTTTTCAACATGTGTATATTTTATTTCCCTTTCTTATTTTCTTGCTCTGACTAGAACTTTCACTACATAGAGTAACAACAGTTACAGTGGACATCTTTGCATTGTTTCTGATCTAATGGGGAAAGCATTTATCCTGTTTCACTTTCAATCAGCTTATTCAATGTACATTTTTTGACAACTTGGGAAATTTCAGCCATTATTTCTCTGAGTATTTTTTCAGCCCTAACTTCCTTTTCCTCCCCTTCTGATACTCTCATGTTAGAGATTTTTCCTTTTTATTTTATTTTATATTAATTCCAGTATAATTGTATATATAATATATATTATATATAATACATATTATATGTACATACAGTGTTACATTAAGTTTAAGGTGTACAATACAATGATTCAATAATACTATATATTATTCAGTACTCTTCATGATAAGTGTACTCTTTGATCTTCTTATACTCTACATTATACTTACACTGTACATTATTCAGTACTCTTCATGATAAGTGTACTCTTTGATCCTCATCACATTTTTCACCCATTATCCACCCCTTTCCCCTCTGGTAAAATAACCATGAGTTTGTTCTCTACATTTAACAAAATATTAGATTTTTGTTATAATTCCATCAGTCTTTCAAGTTCTGTTCATGTTTTCTGAAAAATCCAGAATACACCAGCTCTCTTTACACCTTAAAGAACTGGAAAATCAACAACAAATTAAGCCAACCCCATGCACAAGAAGGGAAATAATCAAGATTATAACAGAGATCAATGAGATAGAAACTAGAGATACAGTAGAACACATCAATGAAACTAGAAGCTGGTTCTTTGAAAGAATCAATAAGATCAATAAACCACAGGCCAAACTAATCCAAAATAAAAGAGAGAGGACCCAAATTAATAAAATTATGATTGAAAGGGGAGAGATTATTCTAACACCAATGAAATAGAAACAATCATCAGAAATTATTATCAACAGTTATATGCAATAAGTTTAGCAGCCTAGATGAAATGGATGCATTCCTGGAAAACTATAAACTTCCAAAACTGAATCAGGAAGAAACTGACAACCTGAATAGACTATTATCTAGTAATGAGATTGAAGCAGTGATCAAAAACCTCCCAAAAAACAAGAGTCCAGGACCTGACGGATTCTGTGGGGGAATTCTACCAAACATTCAAACAAGAAATAATACCTATTCTCCTGAAGCTGTTTCAAAAAACAGAAACAGAAGGGAAACACCCGGACTCTTTCTATGAAGTCAGCGTTACCCTGATCCCCAAACCAGGCAAAGACCCCATCAAAAAAGGAATCATATTCTTGACAGGTTTGCAAAAATAACACTTCAAAAATAGTTCAAGTTTTACAATGAAAGTTATAGTCCATTAATAAGTAAGGTTATTCAACTGAAATCCCCTTTCATAAACATTATGTTAAGAACATTTTAGATAATATACCTTCAAACTTCTGATGGTCTCCAAAATCTCTGTAGAAGACTCAAGTTGCTGTCTAAAATGACATAGGAGGGACACCTGGGTGGCTCAGTCAGTTAAGCATCGGCATTGGGCTCAGGTCACGATCCCAGGGTCCTGGAATTGAAGCCCACATGGAGCTCCCTGCTCAGTGGGAAGCCTGCTTCTCCCTCTCCCTCTGTTGCTCCCCCTGCCAGTTCTCCTTCTCTCTCTGTCAAATAAATAAATAAAATCTTTTAGAAAAAACAAATGATGCAAAGGAATTTGCTCACTAAACACAAAATCTAATTAAAAAGGGATTAAGAAAACTAAAGAAGGCTCTTTTAGGCTCAAAGCCTGAAACAGCTAAACTTGAATCCAATACATACTACTTTTAGCTTCCAGGATTTCATCTCTAATGTTTCCAGGTTTGCAGATTATAAGATTAGTATAACAAGATATGAACAATAATTTTATTTATTTATTTTTTTAAAAAAGATTTTATTTATTTATCCAACAGAGAGAGAGAGATCACAAGTAGGCAGAGAGGCAGGCACAGAGAGAGAGAGGAGGAAGCAGGCTCCCCGCTGAGCCTGATGTGGGGTTCAATCCTAGGACCCTGAGGTCATGACCCAAGCTGAAAGCAGAGGTTTTAACCCACTAAGCCACCCAGGTGCCCCTGAACAATAATTTTAAAACTGTCCCCCAAACTGTACTCATTAAACCTTTCATTACCAGGTAGATTTGGAGAACATGTCTAACTTGGCCCTTGAATTAGTTTCAACCACATATATAAATATTTACTCTTTTTCCTCTTGACCTTAGAATGTCACAGAGAGAAAATGTAAACCCTAGCTTTAAGGGAGCACTCTCCAAAGATGAAATAGGGAACTGAGCTGAATTGCCAAATCAAGACACCATTGTTCACCAAGTCCAGAGAGGGGCCCTCATGTTGATACCTAGTTTCAACTAACTGAAATTCCGTAAGAAGGAAAATTAACTCAAATAACAAGATGTCCAAAGGTAGGGTGTGCTTCCTCAGGCCTCTGGATTTGCATTTTAGAGATTCTCTTGGCTTTGCTTCCTCCTCAGTTTGGCCACAACATTCTAAGCATCAAAACCAGATAAGGGCAAGTTCCAGAAAAAAAAAAAAAAAAAAAAAAAAGAAATGAATTTCCTGGCTCTTGTCTTTAAGAGACTTTACCAGAGTCTCCCGCTTCTCATTAGCTCAAATTGAACCCCATGTTCACTTACCATGTCAACCACTGGGACAGGTTTCCATGAGTCTTAATAACCAAAACTCACCCATAGTAAGTGAGGACAGAGTTAGCTGTTCATGAAGAGCACAGCTACTGGGAAGGAGGTGGAGAACTTAAAATCTGGGTTCTGTTGTGAAGTATGAGAATGTTAGAGTAGTCAATAGTGTTTACTATGATCATAAAGTCAGGATGGCCCTTATACTGCTCCCCCATCTCAGCAGACTGAAGGTACAAATTAGTACCTAGTAACCCATTTCATTTTACAGATATGAAAATCAGTGCCCAGAGAGGTGGCAGTCCTATTCCTAGTTAGGGACAGAGATAAGACTTGGAGCCAAGTCTCCTGATCTCTGCCCAGAAGTTCCTCCTTCAAGCAAAGTCAACTTGTGTGCTACTGGTGGCATGAGCTTCCTACACTGGGAGGAAGCAAAAAGAATATATAAAATACTAGGTCATGTGCACTGAGCCCTTACTGTGTGTTTGGATGCTAGTGCATTAATACCTCATGGTACTCCAAATAATACCATAATGCAGGTACTTTTATAATTCTCATTTCACAAATGAGGAATATAAGGCTTACTGCCCCAGATTCCATAACCCATAAATGGAGATTTGGATCTTGATCAGAGTCTGTGCTAACATGAAAATCCATATTCATCACCTCTGTGCACAGAACCATGCTCTGTGACCTACTCTGCCTGGAGCAGGGGCCAGTGAGATGCCATGTAGACAGATATGATTGTGGGGATAAAATTCCAAGTGTGATTCTCAAACCTCCTGGTTATAATTTGTTCTTAGGCCGATAGTTTTTGAGGCTTGGTTTCTTCACTTGAAAATTGGGATGATAATCATTCCATATATATCCCGGGTTTGTTTTGAGAATTTCTATATTATGTGTTCCCATATAAATTTATTTTGTAAGCATTTACTTATTCTTTCATTTATCCAGTCACTATTTGTCAGATATAGTCCTGTGAGTGGCAGAGGGCTCAGTGTTGAAGTAGGCAGGTGACTTAGCTAAAGATGCTTTTAGCACAGTAGTGACTAAAACTTGTGAATCATGTTTTCTGGAGTCAGAAGGCATGAGTGCATATCTTGGTTCTACCACTTCTGGTGTCTGAATGTGAAAAGGTTCCCTAATTGCAGTAACCTTTTTAATTTTCTCCCTACAAAGTGTAGACCATGACACAATCCTGTAAGTAGTATTGTAGAGTGATTGAGATAGTGAATGTCAAGTCCAACCAATAAGAGTATAGTTTTTCAGAGAGCAGATGATATGTAAACAAAACCAAAATCCATTCAGAAAACATGGATATTTTTGAAAATGTCTGCTCTGAGCTTATGGTGATATGTTTTAAGAAATCAGTATTCGTACAATTGCCAAGTTGAGATTCATGGTAATTATAAATGCTTTAGAATTTCATAATTAAACAAACCCAAGAGAAATTAAACATCATGAACTCACACTGAATGATTAAACTACAAACCCATCCAAAATTTAATTTGATGTTTCTGTAATAATCTGACTTCATGGAACAAATTCTTAATTTGTTAAAGCTCAGAGTAATTTGTACATGTCCTCCTAAGAAGCAGACCTCCATAACGTTCTTAATTAAGTTCATTAAGTGATATATTTGAAAGGAAAAACACAATCTGTACCCATATAATTAGCAACTCTTCATTTAATGTCAAACAATAAGCTCTAAAAACAAATGAATATGCATAAATTAAAAAAAATAGGATATTTCTTATTCCAGATACCCAGTATTAGGGTAAAATAACCAACTAACATCGGGGAATAGAAGTGATGTTTTCTCAAAGCTTAACATTAATCACTGAATGCATCTACTTCAAATATTAAGTATATCTTAAATAGTTCTCTTTTCTCTAACCTGGTTTCTAGGGTTTCTTACTCATTTGCCATCAGAATACATAATCAAAGCCAAAAGTTTATTTTCCTACTTAAAACATCCTACTTAAAATGCTTCAGGGGAATGTCTTTTCTCTCAAGCATTGTCCATAAGGCTTTGTATAGTCTAGTGCTTGCTTCATGTCTGTCACCCTGTGTTGACATTTATTGCTTCACAAAAGCACATAATGCTTTTAGTCCCGGGAAGCTGCCATGCTGGTTTTCATCTCCCTATCTCTGCTTCTGCTTTTTTTTTTTTTTTTTTAAATCTAAAATGTGTACTTAACTCCCTATCACTTAACTGTCAACTCTTAACCTAATAATCTCTCCAGACTCAGCTGAGTTGTAGATCGTTCCAAGAACTCTTATAGGCAATGTTATAGACACTGGGACAGGCATGGCCATGTGTTGCAAAGGGAACAAACATTGGTGGGTGGTCTAGGAAGCTACTTTAGATGGAGAAAGAGAAGGATTTTCTGAGAAGAGGATGTTAGAGCTGAGATTTGAACAATGAAGAAGAAGGGTCAGGGAAGTAGTGTTCCAAGCAAAGCCTTCAAGTAAGAATAAATTTGATCTATTGAAAAATCTGGAGAAGGACAATGTGACACAAAAGAATGAGTAAAGGGGAGAATGGTGAGAGATGAGCTTTAAGGACCTGATTTTATAGGCCTAGTGCTTTTATGGGCCAAGTAAAAGAGACTGAATTTTATTTGGACTGTGATGAGTATCATTGTAGAACTTTTTTTTAAAAAATTTAATTAATTTATTTTTTCAGCGTAACAGTATTCATTGTTTTTGCACCACACCCAGTGCTCCATGCAATCCATGCCCTCTCTAATACCACCACCTGGTTCCCCCAACCTCCCATCCCCCACCCCTTCAAAACCCTCAGATTGTTTTTCAGAGTCCATAGTCTCTCATGGTTCACCTCCCCTTCCAATT
>NC_081559.1:121034647-121062221 GCF_022355385.1 Mustela nigripes | reverse complement strand
AACCCCCACCCCTTCAAAACCCTCAGATTGTTTTTCAGAGTCCATAGTCTCTCATGGTTCACCTCCCCTTCCAATTTCCCTCAACTCCCTTCTCCTCTCCATCTCCCCTTGTCCTCCATGATATTTGTCATGCTCCACAAATAAGTGAAACCATATGATAATTGACTCTCTCTGCTTGACTTATTTCACTCAGCATAATCTCTTCCAGTCCCATTCATGTTGCTAGAACTTTTTAAAAGCAACTTGATTGAGGTATAATTGCCATGCAATAAGCTGCATGTATGATAGCTTACAGTTGATATATAAGATATATAAGATGTATATATATATATATATATGATGTGTACCACTTATTATGCCATCACCATGATCCACAATCAAGATAGTGAATATATTTGTCACCTTGTCTATCAGCCCTTTTTCACCTGATTAGTTCAGGCCCACCTGAAATAATTTCCTTTTTGTTTAACTTAGTCAACTGATTAATGATTGTAAATATATCTGTGAAGTCCCTTCACCTTTTATGCACTTATTTGTTAGAAGTAAATTAAAGGTCCTACCCACACTCAAGAGGGAAGGAATAACATAAGGACTTGGCTCATTGGGGGTCATTTTAGAATTCTACCTATCATAACAGGTCTTTCACATATTTATCTTGAACATGTTATTGTGAATGGCATTGTAAAAATTAATTTCTGAGGGGCTTCTGAGTGGCTCAGTCAGTTAGTTAGGTGTCTGCCTTCATTGCAGGTCATGATCAGGTCTTTGGTTCAAACCCCACGTCAGGCTCCCTGATCGGTGGGGAGCCTACTTCTCTCTTTTCCTCTGCCATTCTTCTTGCTTGTGCTTACTCTCTTCCTCTTTTTCTGTCAGGTAAATAAATTAATGAATGAATTAATTAAATCTTAAAAAAAAATTAATATCCGGGGTGCCTGGGTGGCTCAGTACATTAAGCACCTGACTCTTGATCTCAGCTCAGGTCTTCATCTTAGGGTCATGAGTTGAAGCTCTGAGTTGGGCTCCACACTGTGTGTTGGGCTTCCTAAAAAACAAAAAAAAAGTTAAAAAATTAATTTCCAGTTGTCTGGAAATAGTCTGACATACAATTTATTTTTGTATTTTGTTCTTGTATTCTGTAATCTTGCTAAACTTTCTTCTCTAAGTCCCAGTGATTGTATATATATGATGGCAAAGACAGCCCCTACCTGTTAGAGTAGTTTAAAGGATTTAATGTAAGGGAGTCTGATATATTATAAATAGTAAATGTGCAGATGATGATGATGATTACATTTGAGCTTATTTTCGTTTGTGTGTTTTTCTCCTTTAGTAGATTGTAATCTCCCTAAAGTTAGACATTACATCTACTTTATTTTTGGATAGTGGATCTACCCACCACATTACTACATGCTCAATAAATATTTGGTATTTTGTTGGAGGCCACGGCACAGTTGGAGTCGAGGACCAAACCAGGCCCTGACATGTGTCTCCTTCAAAGTCCAGACACCTTGACAAGGTTAAGGACGGAAAAGTTGAGTGCACTGAGAAAGGGTCTGTGCTATGTGTCCTGCGCTCACCTACGTGACTTCCCACACACTCTCCCTGCAGTAGGGAACGGATGTGGCCAGAGTCCTGAGTTCTTAGTTAATCCTTGTTGTTCTGTACCTCCCATAACCCACTCCCTGGTTGATTATCTTGCTAATGGCTTTAGCTGAAACTACCTGGCGTCACAAGGTTTGCTTGTAGTTAATGTAAACTTGTTATAGGAACTTGCGGTCATCTGACTAGGTACTGATGTAATGCTCCTCCTAATCTGGTCTGCCTTATAAATGCTTGTAAGACGTGGAATAAAATCGGCACTGTTGGACATCATCTTCAGTGTCCCTCCTGCCCTCATCTCTTTGTCTCTTATCTTTTTTTCATCATTCTCTTAGCCCTCACGGTTACCCTGGTCGATTCCTCGGGCGGGCCGGGGACAGTATTTACTTATAACTTATAGTGCAAATGGAGATAAGGATATTGAGTAAGAAGATGCTAAGGAGATAGCATAAACATAAATGAAAAGGATACAGAAGGGAGAGAGGAAATGAGTCTGACATCTAGGCCTCTGGCTTGAGTGGGTGGTGGATCATCCCTCATTCACCAACGGAGAGGGAAAACTAAAGATTTTGGGGAAAGGGAAAATACTCCTTTAGAACTTATAAGTTGAAAGTGGCAATAGTGCATCAAGTGTGGTTGTAGCTAAAATTTTGACAGTGTATATTTTTTATTTTTTTATTATTATTTTTTTATAAAGATTTTTTTTTTTTTTATTTATCAGAGAGAGAGAGAGAGAGAGCGAGCACAGGCAGACAGAATGGCAGGCAGAGGCAGAGAGAGAAGCAGGCTCCCTGCCGAGCAAGGAGCCCGATGCGGGACTCGATCCCAGGACGCTGGGATCATGACCTGAGCCAAAGGCAGCTGCTTAACCAACTGAGCCACCCAGGCGTCCCAACAATGTATATTTTTTAATTGAGCCTTTATGATGCTTTAATTTGGGCCCACATTGGGAAATTTCATAACACCTGATTTTGTGCTTTTTTTTACTGTGAAAAAAAATATATAATTTTACTATTTTAAGCATACAGTTCAGTGGTGTTAAGTATATTCATATTGTTGTTCAACCTTCACCAGCATGAATTTCCAGACTTCTTTTCATCTTGCAAAACTGCAACTTTGTGATGGCACCTGATTAGAAAGAGAAATTTAGTGAATTATAATAGATTATTTCTAAAAACATATATTTTTTTAGAAACTTAAAAAAAAACAGTGATTTCATAGTGATTGTAAGTGATTTGTGATTTCTATGCAAGATTTTTATTATTAGAGGGACGCCTCGGTTCAGGTCATGATCCCAGCATCCTGGGATCGAGTCCCCCAATCGGGCTCCTTGCTCGGCGGGGAGCCTGCTTCTCCCTCTGCCTCTGCCTGCCATTCTGTCTGCCTGTGCTCGCTCTCTCTCCCTCTCTCTCTCGCTGGTAAATAAATAAAATCTTAAAAAAAAAGATTTTTATAATTAGAATTATTTTTTAGGCAACTACCTAATCATATATTCAGGAGAGTGCAGGTTATCATAGGTAATTGCCACATATTTTGTATAGAAAGGCAGGGGGGTGTGATAACATCTCACAGGTTTATGTGGGTTTTTTTGAGAAATAAACTTTTAAAATTAAAATTTTTATTTTTACTTAAAAAAATAATCATTGCTCTCTTTTGAAGTTAAGAAGACTCAGTTCCAGAAATCTTAGGTCAGGAATTGGGCATTTTGGATAAATGATTCTACTAGTTATATTGAAATCAAGGGCAGGACATAAACTTTAAGGCCAAGTTTGTCTGTTGAATAGAGACCAGCTTCTACCGTAGTGGTTGGGACTCTAAGTGGTCTTTGGGGTTTGAGAAAATGAAGAGACAGGTAGTTATGCCCATGAGACCCTGTACTATAGTTGATATAAAATGTGGTTATTACATTTTAAAAAATCATAAAATTCAAAAATATCATTAAATTGGCTTTTTAAATAAGATGTGCTATGAGGGTGTGTCTTCTGGATTTTTGAGAAGGAATTTAAGGCAGATCATGAGATTGCCCTTACAAATATGATGTGGGTCCTTTGGGCTGTAGGAACATCTGGCTCCAGAAATACAAATGGTGACAGTGACCAGTAGCATAATAACACACAGGATTTGCAAAGTGTTTTGAATTAGACCATTTAAAAAAAAAAGATTGATTTATTTATTTGAGAGAAAGAGTGTGTGGGGGGAGAGGTAGAGGGGGAGAATCTTCAAGCAGACTCCCCACTGAGTGTGGAGCTGGACATGGGGCTTGTGATAGGACTTGATCTCATAACCAATGAGATCATGACCCCATGAGATCATGACCTGAGCCAAAGCAAGAGCTGGAGGCTTAACTGACTGAGCCACCCAGGTGCTCCTGATTCAAACTATTTTTAAGAATGCTACAAATATCATTGCTGCTCTAAGTGAACTAAGGATGCAAAGTTACTGCCTTCTAGCTGGGACTGCATCTGGTTGGGACCCTGTACATCTCCAGTGATTGCTGGTGATGAATGATTCAGAGGAGAGGAAGAAAGACAATGACACATTATTTTAGGATTGGTAAATGATTGTTATCTGAAAAGGGTCCATTAGATTTAAATAGGTTTTTCTCTCTATCTCAGTTTTGCTTGCACAAAGATGCCTGATAATAAATGCTCTTTTTATTGATTCTACAAGGTTACTCTATCAATGCAAACATGGCAAAACTGGTCTTGTCATTCTTTTCCTTTTATAAATCTGTGACCCCTGAAGTTACTGATCGAGTTGAGAGCAAAGTAATCACTGTGATTATTTCATCCTTACATATGAATGAGTCAATTTAGAAATGAAGACTTTGTCCTTTATTTTATCCTTGCACAAATGAAGCTGCCTATCAAAAGAGTAACTTGAACAGTGTTCTCAAATATGTATTAACCTTCAAAATCCTTTGATGTTCTTTTCAATGAATTAAGAAAGCACTAGCCACCACGATAGTGCTACCGCACTCTTAGCCGTTCACACATTTTCCACATGGAGCCCAGTGGGGACGAGGAAGGATGTTCCATGCAGCCATGGTCCAAGTGCTCAGGCTGATGGTGGGCTCAACATCTTGCATGCATGGTACCTGTAGATAGTATGGTGTTGATGTTCAATTGGGCAAGGAGAGAAAAGAGAGAGCCCAAGAGAACTATGTGGGAGGCTTATTTGGAGCACACTTGACTTTCACCATATTCCAAAGGCCTGAACTCAGTTCTTGACATCTGCCATGTGGATGCTGGGATGCATGGAAACAGTTTCTGTCCAGAAGCATCTCTACCTTGTTGAAAGTGGACAGCTTGCCATCTCTGCCACCACTGCTATATGAGAAAAGCAAATCAGGTATTTAGGTAAGTTGGAGACATTGTAAAAATTTACCCATGAACCTATAAAAATTTATCTAAATTGTAAAGTTGGTTGTAACCAAACAAGGAGATATGGGTAAAGTATTATTCCCCAATCCTGTTCTCTCTCTCTCTTTCTTTCATTTTCCTCTGTTGACAGGACTTTCTAATGACAGGCTTTGCTTTTAGAGGGTATCTCTGAAATGCATTGTCTTGATATTCTTATACTTTAAAAGAACATAATGACCAAACAACTCAGTTTCTCATTAATACAGTGCCTTTTCTAATTCCTGGTATGGTTCTCTGTTATCTGGAATCCCTCCAGCTTTGCAGAGGCCTACTGATGCCTGATGCTGGTTCTTACCTCTTTACTAACTGTTTCCCTCTCTATTTCTTCAGCTGGACTGGTTGGCAGAGGGAGGATCCTTTCCCTTTTGTTAAAGCTACAGCAGGGGTACAAGGGGATGCAAGGGGGTCATAACCTGTTTCATGGTACCTGGGATTTTTAAAAATCAGGTATAGTAAGACATGCAGACATGGAAATGATTCCCAGAAGTACGATGTTTTTATTTTACTTGAAGTCCCCTAGACATGGGGAAGCATGGTGTTCCATATGGGGCCTTGTGGGAAAGCATGAACATGGGAAAAACAGACACACAGAGAGAACTGTTAGTGAGCAGGAATCTTCATTGTGGTTTTTATGGGAAGGAAGCAAGCTAAGCAAACTAAGTTGGCTTAGGACTGGCCAGTTTGAATGATTTCAGTGGGCTCTGGGCACAAGGATGTCTCTAGGTGTCTAGTACTTGGCCCTGAGATGATTAGGGCAGAGAGAGGGTGGCCCAGAGTGAGATTAAGGAAGTAGTTGAGAGTGTGAGCTGTGGGTTGATTCACTTGTGCATCCCATGTGGTGTCCCAGGAAAGAATTTGTTGTCTCTAGAAAATGGTTAACCCTGGGAAGGGCAGCCCATCTAGGGTCAGCAAGGCCCCAGATGTTAGAGCATCATGAATACAGAAAATAAGAAAGTGTGGTTAATACAAAATCCAGTGTTAATCATTTGTGTATTCACTATAGTGGCTTAGATGTAACGTGTAGAAACCAACTGTAGCCTTTTCAAATTATTTATATTTATAATACAATTACTTGAAAACAAAAGATTATCTAATATAAAACTATCTAATTTATCTCAACTAGACCTTCCTACTGATAACATTCACCCCGCCACCAACACACATACTTTTATGGCAGACACATAGTAACTAAGACCTTAACTGTAGGTAGTGTATGTCTGCTGTTGGACCATGAGCGGTTCTGGGAGTGGAGACTCTGTCCTTGAGGCAGCAGATATTACCATTGCACTGTGGGTCCAGGCAGGAATACTTGCCTGAGTGAGGGATGGGACTCTAACAAAGAATGGACCACTGGCATGAGGAGAGCCCTAGGACATGCAGGAGAGTATAGATGCTGAGGTATGGAAGCTCAGGGTTTCGTATATGAAGTAAACCCTACTCTATTGATCCCATGTGTGGTTCGTGCACATGCTGTCGCTGCTTACATCTAAGTGATGGCAGGTTTCACATATATGTGTTAGACAGCCCAGCATGTGGATCCAGGTGGGATGAGATAGTTCTCACTGGGAAGTGGCTGTAATGTACTGGCATGGTAAGGCGTGTGTCAGCCCCATGAATTAGAGATGTAACTAAGACACATGCACTCTATATCCAGCTGTGTGTGTTTCCGGGGGAAGGGTGCTCTACTCAAGGAACTCTTGGTCTGCTGCCCCATTCCTTTCCCTCTCTTCCTCAGTGAATTATTGAGTTTTCTTTTCTTTTTAAGATTTTATTTATTTATTTATTTGACAGCCAGAGATCACAAGTAGGCAGAGAGGCAGACAGAGAGAGAGAGAAGGAAGCAGGCTCCCTGCTGAGCAGAGAGCCCTATGCGGGGCTCGATCCCAGGACCCTGAGGTCATGACCTGAGCTGAAGGCAGAGGCTTTAACCCACTGAGCCACCCAGGTGCCCAAATTATTGAGTTTTCTGGTTGGCAGCTAACCATCCACCTTGACTAGGTGGAGCTAATCCATGAAAAACAGGAAGGCACCAGGGATTCTTTTTCTTCTCTCTTCCTGAAATCCTCGCTGAGCATGCATGCTTTGTAGCCTCACCGGTGGGGTGGGGTGTGAGCAGGCCCCTTTGGCACATGTGAAGAACCATATTTTGAAAATGACTTATCAAAAATAAAAATAACATTGTGACCTAGTGGTTGCCTCACTGCCTCATTTCTCAGTTGATAACCTGCAAAGGAGGAACAAAGAAGTGCTCTTTATTGGTTTCCTACATGCCAGCATCAACCCATGTGGAATTCCTGTGCATGTGGCAGGATGCAAAGTCTTTAGAAAGAGGTTCAGAGGCCTGGGTCTCCATCTTTATTTACCCATTCCTTCTTGCTTGTGACCTCAGCAGTTCACTGGACATCCTGGCTCTCAGTTCCCATCTGGAGAGTGGATAGGTTTGTCTGGAATGATCTCTGACAACGTTTGCTTTCTGCCTTTGCTTCTTATCCAGGTCCCTCCTTGTGTACTCACTTTACCTGAACATTGTGTTACATGGGGGCTTCCCGAGATGGATAATTTTATATATGAGGGTCAATGGTTTGCCTTCCACCTCAATGATCCTGAAGGTTGACATGATTCTTACCAAAGATTTAGGAATGGATTTCAGAGGGTCTGTTAAATCCCTGAAATTGTATGAAAAATGTATGTGAGTACTTAGGGTGCATGAGGATATTTCCACAGGTCTTCAAAGGTTCTCCAAATTCTCAAGTGAGTAAGGACTGCTGCTTTGGGGGAAGTCACAAGGCATCATGACATAAGTGGGGAAACATGTCCCCAGCTGGAGAGCAAGGTCTTGTAAGAGCAGTTTAGGGCATAATTAGTGCACAGAGTGGGGACCAGCCTTGTCTCCTATCCCATCCAACACCAATACAACATTGCACAACTGAATGAGCTCTAACACAATCTTGCAGGGTGGTTCAGTTTTTCTCCATTTCATCATCCACTTGAGTGAAACACATTAGTTGATCTTCATGGATAAAGAGAAGGTCATTAATTAGATATGAGACTTGAGAGCAAGATATAATGGGTGCCTCTAATATCAAAACAATTGATGAGGAAGACTCCAACTGGCTTAAAGAAAACCTTAGATTTTTCTCATGTGGAATTCTCTGTGAACCAAATGAACCAGGTAGTTCTCTACATGATTTTGCACTGTGTGGACATGCTATAATCTTTTGTGGTCTCTGCCAATTTTCTTCTGAATCAATGATTCTACAAAGTATTATCTTTCATGCCCAGATAGTTTAAAGCCTTTAGTCAAAATCTTTTCTGCTCCTCTGAGTGGTAGAAATGACAGCATATGGGTACTTCTGTCTTATTTCTCTTGCCTTTTCTCTATTCATATTGGTCTCGGGGGAGTGACTTTATATGATACATTACCCAAAGCCTTTGAGTTCATGAACTATGTGACTGTAAGAAAACAGTTATTCTATTTTCCAATTTTCTGGGTTTTCATCTTCACATCCATCCATTCAATTAACTCAGATTCTATTAATTCCAGATAATAAATGATGCTGAGAAAAAGAAATGGTTTATAATCAAATGAGGTATTTTACTGACAAAGGAAATAATCCTAAAAAGAATATTTGTATGTTCATGCAAGGGATATTTGAAGACTCGATAAATTCTGTTGGATGAGGTGATGCAGAAAGACAAAACAATAAATGAAATATCCGAGAGATTTTCTGAATCATTTCATAAAACAAATTCAAAATTTGAGATGGCCAAGTTTAATTCAATTGTAAAAAGATAAATTGAATCTTGCAATTTAAAAAAAAATTGCCTATCACCTGCTTGTAAGGTTGAAGTTCCAGACCCTGGGATCATGACCTGAGCTGAAGGCAGATGTTTAACAGACTGAGCAACCCAGGTGTCCCAAAGACCTCTATTTTAAACTGGAAGAAGGAAAGAAAAATAAATTACAGATGCCCTGAAAGTTCTCACCAGCTCTGTCAAGTGCTGTAGATATTCTAGATATGGAAACAAGAGCAAAGATCTTGCATCTTTGCAGACTTGTCACAGCACAGAGCAGACTGTTAATACAGGAGGACACTCTTGTTGATGTCTCTCCTGGGTCTGTGGAGGAAAAAGCTGGTTTGGTTCTGCAATATCTGGGCTGAATATTTATCCTTGGTTACAGAGATCCTCAAAATGCATTGGGGCTATTGATGTGATTTCTGCAAAGTTCATGAGCAGGTCAAGAGAGCTATGTACACTTTGTGATACTTCACTCAAAATGCTGATGGTGGGATGAGGGGTACAAAAAGTAATTGAAGCGCAATGCATTTTATTTTATTTTTGTTTTAAAATACTGAATATGTTACTATACAGCTATTAAAAGAAAAAAGGA
The DNA here is from genome assembly GCF_022355385.1 of Mustela nigripes. Classification (NCBI taxonomy): domain Eukaryota; kingdom Metazoa; phylum Chordata; class Mammalia; order Carnivora; family Mustelidae; genus Mustela; species Mustela nigripes. Next base: position 121,052,810 of record NC_081559.1, on the reverse strand, counting down.
GATTTAAAGAGATATCAAGGGTGTGTCATTAAATAAGACAAACACATGGCAGGTAATCCATTTCATATCATCCCCTTTTCTTTTTTTGTAAAAATAACTTTCAGCAACATAGCTTCCCTACAGCCAGCTCCAGGTATGCATTGTTTGAACATGGGGAAAACCATGGAAAGGTTCTTATCTGCATGTATATTGGCTTTCCCAGCAGGGGGGATTGGGAAGGCAGGTGGTGTGCCACTAAAAGATGTATTCTTCAGTAAGCATATGTTCTCAAAAAAATTTGAAGAGAATTTTTAAAAAAATTAAAAAGGAAAATCATGTATTTCTCAAGCAGTATCAAAACAATAGTAATAGAAAATTTTTAAAAGGGAAAACAGAATCACCTAGAGTATCAAGCATATAATCCATTATCTTCTAGTTTTCTGTTTCTTTACTATTTATTGTCCTAATGGGTAAGTGTTATTTTTCATAGATAACATCATAGTAAAAATAAAATTTATTCTGTTTATCTGACTTACCTTTGTATTAAGTATATCATTTTATGTTTCTACATTCTTAATGACTTAATTCCTGACATATCTATAAAACACCATAGAGTGGTTGCACCATAGTTTGTTTAACCATAGTTTGATTGACAGATTTTTAAATGTTTGTGCTTTTCTTTGCCAAAAATATAAAAGTAATATCTTGTTCTTGTATAACACTGTTCCTATTTTAAAAATTAAGTACTTCTGGGGTGCCTGGGTGGCTCAGTGGGTTAAAACCTCTGCCTTCGGCTCAGGTCATGATCTCAGGGTCCTGGGATCTAGCCATACATAGGGCTCTCTGCTCAGCAGGGAGCCTGCTTCCTCCTCTCTCTCTGCCTGCCTCTCTGCCTACTTGTGATCTCTGCTTGTCAAATAAATAAAATAAAATAAAATAAAATAAAATAAAATAAAATAAAATAAGATTAAAAAAAAATTAAGTACTTCTTTCAGTTAAACCCCCAGATTTGAAGTTTTAGAAATGGATAAAAAATTGTGGGTTTCTTCAGCATAATACACTCTAAGGACTTACTAATAATTTCTTACTCACATTTTACATTCCCTAAAGCATTTGGAAAACTATATAGCCAAAAGATGTCATGGAGAAATGAAGAAATATCTATTGGAAAAATGTGTACTTATGGTAGAGTAGTGGACTCAGTTCCTGGGCAGCACTCCAAACTTGGAAATGAAGAACTGTGAACAACAGCCTCTCAGTGCTTTGAGATAGGCTGTAATAGCCATTGATTTTACTTCTTGATGATTAATTATCTCTTGAAATTCTGGGTCGAACTTGTGAAGCAGCAGAAGCAATAAGTAGCTATCAAGAAATACTCTTCAACTATGCATTAATTTTGGCACAGAAAGAAATTTAGGGGAGTTGCTTTGATAATATAGAAGTTTATTTCTCTCTCACATAACAGTCCCGACCTAGCCAGACTGCACTGGGCAAATTAAGTGGCATAGATCTAAGAGGATAAACAGCTTCCTGATATTAGGCAGGAGCAGCACATGGCTTCCATTTGCTAAGCATGAGTCATATGATCACACTCACCTAAAAGTAAGGCTGGGAAATGTAGTCTCTGTTTTGACATCTTCATGCCCAAAAAGGGAGAATGGATACTGAGGAACTGTTACCAAGCTTTGCTACAAGCTGAGTTATGTTTTCAGAGCTTGATCAAGTAAAGATGTGTGAATCTTGATATACATGTGAGTATGTGTGAATCTTGATATAAGGTGAGATACCGTAGTGGTTTTCATGATAAGAAAGCTGGACTTTCTATTTCTAACTTCTAGAAAAATGAGTAATTTTTTAAAGTAGTTTCTATGTCCGTGTGGAGCCAAATGTGGGGCTTGAACTCACTAACCTGAGATCCAGACCTGAGCTTGAGATCAAAAGTCAGAAGCTTAACCTACAGAGCCACCTAGATGACCTGGGGCATTTTGGGGGAAGTTTGCTTCATACTATGCTTGCTTGTAGATGGGAAAAAGATAGCTTTTTTACAGAGCTATTATAAGAAATAAACAATTCTAAGATGTAAAAGACAAAAGCTTTCTGATTATGCTCAGAAAATAGAAAATTAGAAAGAAGAAAATATTGATATTCAGTAATCCTATCACCCAGAGATAACTATTTGTAAAAATATGTATACACATGTTTCTTTTGGTAAATTTAGGATCATAGTATGTATACAACTTTGTATATAGTTTTCCATTAACATTATTTAAAAATTTTTTTTAAATTTTTTTCAATTTTATTTATTTATTTGAAACAGAGAGAGAGAGATAGGCAGAGAGAGAGAGGGGGGAGCAGGCTCTCCACTGAGCATAGAGCCCGAGGTGGGGCTTGATCCCAGGACCCTGAGATCATGACCTGAGCCGAAGGCAGAAGCTTAACCCATTGAGCCACCCAGGTGCCCCATTAACATTATATTACAAATATTGTTTGTATCATTTAAAAAAAATCCCCAAATAGGATTTTTAGTGACTCTCAATATAATGGATTATTTCTTTCAAATATTTTTGGGACTTCTTTGTAAGTTTTTGAAGATTGAAAAAAATAATGCTTCATCATTAGATGTGGACTAGTATAACATGTAGGTAAAGGGACCTTAAAGGTGGTCCAATTACAACATCTGCATTTTATAAGTCAGGAGGCTGAAGTCGTGGCAAATGATAAATTAATAGCTCTATATTACAAATTAGTAATATCCTGTTTTCTGGTTTAGAATTCTACTGTACTACACAACATGCATTATACCCTTTTAGAGAGCTTTCACTCTAAGGAGGACACAAGTAAAATTTTTCCTGTGTATCCTTCAAATGACAGCACATAAAAGGCCTTCTTTATGAAGCCTTCCTGGTTCCCTGTGAGACTTCAGTGTCTTTTGGGTCCTCCCAAAGCTTGTGTCCATTTCTCATGGGTGGGATAAGCTTACAACACATAGCACAAAAGTCCTCAAAATTTCTGGTCTCAGAGCCCATTCTTTTCTTTTCTTTTTTTTTTTTAAGGTAGATTGCATACCCAGTGTGTAGCTCAATGCTGGGCTTGAACTCACAACCCTAAGATTAAGGTCTGAGCTGAGATCAAGAGTTGGACACTCAACCAAGTGAGCCAACCAGGCACCCTAAGACCATTCACACTCTTAAAAATTGTTGAGGCCCAAAGTGCTTTTATTTATGTGAGTTATATCAACTTGTATTTTCCATATCAAGAATTAAGCCTGAGAAAGTTTAAAATGCATATTTATTAAATCCACTTACAAATGGCAATAATTATATGAAATAACTCTAATTTCCCAAATGAAGAGAATTCAGTGAAAAGGGTGGCATTGTGTTACTCTTTTGCTAATTTCTTTAATGTCTGATATAATAGAAAGGCAGTTGAATTCTCATATCTGCTTCTGCCTTTAATTTGCTACGGTATGCTGTTTTGGTTGAAATATATGAAGAAAAACCAATCTCACACAGGTAGGTAGTTGGACAAGGGAAGAATAGATTAATAGCCTTTTCTGATAATTGTGGATATTCTCCTTTGATTCCATACCAAATTCAGCAAGTGACAGTCCCAATACCCACAGTTTTATTGAGGTATAGTTGACACATTAAAATGGTATATATTTAAAATGCATGACATGATGATTTGGTATATGTATATATTGCAAAATGATTACCACAATCAAGCTAATTAGTACCATTTCTTAAAGGTTGGTTGCAGAAGGAAGGCTAAAACCCCAATAGCAAACTTTCGGTACTCTGCAGCATTCAAATCCCTGGGGCTAGCTCTCACTTTGGACGGAGCTTTAACCCATGTATGCTCTTGTACCATCACGAATTGGTAATTTGGAAAATATTGGTTCTTTTTGTTCCACAGATCTTCCATTTCATATGCAATATCAAAAGCTGTGTTTGTTAATATTACTACTGACCTCATAATAAAAATCTTTAAATATTGGGAAGTTCTAAAATCTTGTTTTTCACTTAAAGTGGAACTTTACATTGGCAATAAGTACTGTCAGTTGTTTTCCTTGAGATGACAGGTTCAATTGAGCTTATTTTGGTAAAAGAAAAAGAGGCTCTTAAATATCCAACCTAAATAACCATAATTGGTTTGCAATCTCTTTGTTAGTAAAAATGATGTTCCACCATGAAAAAAACTGATTAGTTTAGCTTATAGCTCAAATGATCACACAAGTATTTTTCTTTGAGACAATCATCACACTCTGGTATGCAACAGAAGTGTTTTAAAACAAACTTTATTTTTATCACACAGAATATTAAAAAGTTGTGCACTCAAGGGTTGATATTTAATAAGGTCAGTATTGTCACTGCTTCAACAATGAAGTGAAGGGCTTACGTGGACCTGGCTTTTTTTAAGAGAAAAACTGTGGTGATGAATTCAATGAGTACTGGCACAGTTTGGTGTCACTGCCTTGATTCATGATAAGTACCAGCAATTTTACCCACTGGTGTTTTTGCACCATTAGTACAAACGGCCACCCAGTGGAAAATGCCTAAGTATTACTATAAAACTAGTTTTGATCTTGCACACTCCTAGGAGGGTCTCCAGGATGCCTGAGCATTTGTGGACCACCCTTTGAGAACCTCTGTCCTAGAGGAAGGGGGTGGGGGTAAGGAACTGTGGGAAAGGTCAAGAATAGGGCTCTGAACTCTGATAGACCTTGATACAGGCTCTGAAGGCACAAGCGGGTGATATGGTCCCAAGCAGGTGATTAAAGCTCAGAGGGGCCTCTGAGAAGCCTGTGCAATAGGCTCTGGGTGAAAAGGGGAGAGCGTGAAGGCATGCAGAGCTGGCTGAGAGCAGGCAGTATTAATTATGAAGGTGGTCAGTGATCAGCTTTATCCAGCTTAATTCCAGTTGTGGTTGGAGTAAGCCCTTGGCTAGAGGTGGCACTGGCACATTCTGTATCGTATTGTTTATCTGTTTACCCATAATGTTTTTCTCTCTGATTAGCAGCTTCTGGAGGGCAGGACCCACATCTACTCATAGCCTGACTCAAATAATTGTTTGGTAAATATTTTCATAATGGATAAAGATACCTACAACATTGTTCATTACCAAATGTGATAAGATCAGAGTATCTGGATTGGATATTAAAGAGTACCTAAAATAGAATAGCTTCAGGCAGAGAGAGAATGAGAAAAAAATAACATTGTGTCAGGGAAGGTGGAGCAGAGTGGACTACATTCTGTCCTTTCCTGACCTGTTTTGTGTCTACCTTCCTCAACTGACAGTATTTATGTGCACCTGGATGGGAACACTGTGGATGGAAGTAGACTCCATACCAAACGAGGAGCTTTAGTTGATATTTTAAGAACCAGGGGGTGCTAGAAGACTTCATTTTTGTGCATTGTGTAGAAATTAGAACCCAGAAAGCTACATCAGCTAAGTTTGACAGTAGAATGGCAACACCTGTCTATAATCTCACATTTAATGGCAGAATTTTAGTGAAGTTCATATTTATTACTAACCTCTATATGTTGGCCTTGGATAATATTATTTAATTAACACACAATAACCTTGTGAGATTATTTTATTGATAAGAATGGAGGCTCAAAATAGATAACTTGTTCAGGGTCAAAAACTGTGAAAAATTCAAATTCGACTTGTTCTAAAAGTGGTTTTTTTGGGAAGGAGATGAGGCAGTTTTGGGGAGTGGGGCATACTTTAATTTGAAATATTATCTTTGATACTACAGGGCAAGAGTTGTATTTAGTTACTGGGCAATCTGAGAATTTCTCCCTGTAAATAATACTTAATAATAACCTTAGGGCTCACCTCACTAGTCAATAGGGAATAAATTATCCACCTTTTAGAGGTAGGTGAGTAGGTTGTAGGATATTAGGCTGCTATTTTGCTAATTGCTTTTCTGATGTATTAAATGGCTATTGATTCCAAAAGGTGAGCAGTTCATTTCTTGCAGACTGGTCAGATAAAACATAATATCTGTAATAATTATTATTATGAAATGTATATTCATACTGGACAAGGGGCTCGTCATGAGTGTGATCTGATGCTGCTGAAAGGGTCAACAGAGAAGTCATCAAAAAGAATAAACTGAACATCGGTCCTTCATGGAAACCTAGCTACCAATTAAAGAGCAGAGGTAATTGCATGATTAATAGATATTTTAGTTTTTACAGGCTATGAGCTTGTAGCTTGAAAAATGATCTCTTGAATTAATAATGTGCACAGACTTGATGTACTTAGTTACCATAGAAATCACCTTCAGTGCTATTAACACTGCTAATTAGGTTGCATCACTCTTAATGTGTTTCATAAGTACAAATGTTTCTTTGCTGCTACATAAACCTGTGTTACTTCATAATCTAAGATCTAAGACTATTTTTCACTTTGTCATGTGTTTTTGATTAAGTAAATTCTTTCTTTCTATTTCTTTTATTTTTAATTTTTTCAGTGTTCCAAGATTCATTGTTTATGCAGTACACTCAGTGCTCCTTAATACCCACCACCAGGATAACACATCCTCCTGCCCCCCCCCTTCCAAAATCCTCAGTTTGTTTCTCAGAGTTCACAGTCTCTCATACTTCGTCTCCCCCTCTGATTTACCCAATTCACTTTTCCTTTCCTTCTCCTAATGTTCTCTATGTTATTCCTTATGCTCCACAAGTAAGTGAAACCATATGATAATTGACTTTCTCTGCTTGATTTATTTCACTCAGCATAGCCTCCTCCAGTCCCATTGATGTTAATACAAAAGTTGGGTATTCATCCTTTCTGATGGACGCATAATATTCCATTGTATATATGAACCACATCTTTAACTATTCATCTGTTGAAGGGCATCTTGGCTCTTTCCACAGTTTGGTGATTGTGACCACTGCTTCTATGAACATAGGGTTCATATGGCCCTTCTTTTCACTACATCTGTATCTTTTGGGTAAATACCCAGCAGTGCAATTGCAGGGTCTTAGGGTAGTTCTATTTTTTAGGTTTTTAAGGAATCTCCACACTGTTTCCCAGAGTGGCTGCACCAACTTGCATTCCCACCAAGAGTGTAAGAGGGTTCATCTTTCTCCACATCCTCTCCAACACTTGTTTCCTGTCCTGTTAATTTTGGCCATTCTAACTGGTATAAGATGGTATCTCAATGAGGTTTTGATCTGAAATTCCCTGATGGCTAATGGTGATGAATACTTTTTCACGTGTCTGTTAGCCATTTGTATGTCTTCTTTGGAGAAGTATCTGTTCATGTAAATTCTTTAAAAGACACTCATCTTATACATACAATTAAAGAAACATAAAACAACCAAATTTGTGTTTCCTAGCAGCAAATATAAGATTGGAATTTTATTACTTGGTTCCCATTTTTCATATTTCTATCTTTTACCTCACCTTTCTGAGACTGCTTAAAGCCTTCTATCCATCCAACCATCCCCTAACACAGTATGTGAATTAAGCACCAAGTATACTCAAGGCTTTGTGTTAGGTAGGCACCACGGAATTTATAAAATATACACCATACCTCCTGTCAGCAGTTTGCAATATAGCAGTAAAAATAAGACACATATTTTCATATATATATCTCAATATATATGAAAACATTTGGTAACTGCTAGAAGAGTATGTGTGTAAAATGTTACTGGGGGAATAAATCACATCTGGATAGAGGTTGACATTTCAACCTGGGTGTCTCACACTTAATAGGCAACAGTTTAAAGACACCTTATTATATACTGTTAAGATATATCACAGTTATCTTGTGCCTAGAAACATGAGATAGCACTCTAGCACTACTCTTGGGGGACCATTTTAAAGAGTGAAATCACCAAGGAGAAACACAAAACTGCAAAAAGTGTGGCACTAAGTAGAATTTGGAAAGGGCACTTGTTTACATTATGAGACCTGAAACAAGAAGGTAACAAGAAACAAGAAGCCACAGCTGGGAACGTATACTTGGACAACTCACAGTTTTTAACCTGTCTACGCATGTCTACGCATGACCATGAAAGCTCTGAGTATTGATTTTTGGACTTACACAGAAATATTAACAAATAGGCGAATTTGCAAATCTGAAATCCACAAATAATGAAAACCAATTGTACTTTCTAATATTCAATGATGTGAGTCCAGATTCATGCAGTAAATTTTTTACATACATGTAGTCCAAAGCAATTGAAATATGATTAGAACTATGTGGCTGGTACCTTGTAAACTCTTGATTATATGTTGAGTCTAACAAAGTTCTGACACATTTTCAGCTCACATAAATATGTATTTATAGGAGACAGCGAAGGACTCCAAAGGTGACAATTAACTAGATAAACCAAGGCCTGATGAAATAGACCAGCTGCTGGTCTATTTAAATCATCGTGCATAGTGAGAGTAGAGTCTTCACAGACAAGCATTCTGGATTCCCAATCAGCTCTTTTTCTTGGTAGGTGTGTGATCTTTGATGGAGAGAGATTTAACATCTCTGTGTATCAATTTGCTTATCTGTAGAACTGGGGCAGTAATAATACTAATGTCACAGGGTCATTGTAATAATTACATATATGAAATTTTCCAAGTGCTACAGAAATACAGACTATTATGATTAATGTTACTGTTATCTGTGCAATAATTTTTTTAAAAATTTTTTATTTTTTTATAAACATGTATTTTTATCCCCAGGGGTACAGGTCTGTGAATCAGCACTCACCAAAACACATACCCTCCCCAATGTCCATAACCCCACCCCCCCTTCTCCCAACCCCCCTCCCCCCAGCAACCCTAAGTTTGTTTTGTAAGATTAAGAGTCACTTATGGTTTGTCTCCCTCCCAATCCCATCTTGTTTCATTGATTCTTCTCCTACCCACTTAAGCCCCCATGTTGCATCACCACTTCCTCTATATCAGGGAGATCATATGATAGTTGTCTTTCTCTGCTTGACTTATTTCGCTAAGCATGATATGCTCTAGTTCCATCCATGTTGTCGCAAATGGCAAGATTTCATTTCTTTTCATGGCTGCATAGTATTCCATTGTGTATATATACCACATCTTCTTGATCCATTCATCTGTTGATGGACATCTAGGTTCTTTCCATAGTTTGGCTATTGTGGACATTGCTGCTATAAACATTCGGGTGCATGTGCCCCTTTGGATCACTACGTTTGTATCTTTAGGGTAAATACCCAGTAGTGCAATTGCTGGGTCATAGGGCAGTTCTATTTTCAACATTTTGAGGAACTTCCAGGCTGTTTTCCAGAGTGGCTGCACCAGCTTGCATTCCCACCAACAGTGTAGGAGGGTTCCCCTTTCTCCGCATCCTTGCCAGCATCTGTCATTTCCTGACTTGTTGATTTTAGCCATTCTAACTGGTGTGAAGTGATATCTCATTGTGGTTTTGATTTGTATTTCCCTGATGCCGAGTGATATGGAGCACTTTTTCATGTGTCTGTTGGCCATCTGGATGTCTTCTTTGCAGAAATGTCTGTTCATGTCCTCTGCCCATTTCTTGATTGGATTATTTGTTCTTTGGGTGTTGAGTTTGCTAAGTTCTTTATAGATTCTGGACACTAGTCCTTTATCTGATATGTCGTTTGCAAATATCTTCTCCCATTCTGTCAGTTGTCTTTTGATTTTGTTAACTGTTTCCTTTGCTGTGCAAAAGCTTTTGATCTTGATGAAATCCCAATAGTTCATTTTTGCCCTTGCTTCCCTTGCCTTTGGCGATGTTCCTAGGAAGATGTTGCTGTGGCTGAGTTCGAAGAGGTTGCTGCCTGTGTTCTCCTCAAGGATTTTGATGGATTCCTTTCTCACATTGAGGTCTTTCATCCATTTGGAGTCTATTTTTGTGTGTGGTGTAAGGAAATGGTCCAATTTCATTTTTTTGCATGTGGCTGTCCAATTTTCCCAACACCATTTATTGAAGAGGCTGTCTTTTTTCCATTGGACATTCTTTCCTGCTTTGTCGAAGATTAGTTGACCATAGAGTTGAGAGTCTATTTCTAGGCTCTCTATTCTGTTCCATTGATCTATGTGTCTGTTTTCGTGCCAGTACCATGCTGTCTGATGATGACAGCTTTGTAATAGAGCTTGAAGTTCAGAATTGTGATGCCACCAACTTTGGCTTTCTTTTTCAATATCCCTTTGGCTATTCGAGGTCTTTTCTATCTGTGCAATAATTTAATACATGAGTGAAAAATATGTGTCTTGAAGAAATATAATATAGAACCAACAGCACCTTCTGCAATGGGTGGAAATGTTTTATATCTGCACTGTCCAATATGATAGGCACTAGCCATATGTGGTCACTGAGCACTTGAAATGTGGCTAGTGTGACATTTTATTTAACATTAATTAACTTAAATTTCCTGTAAAATAGTAAAGGGGGCCCGATATAGAATTTGGCCACATGTCCTGGCAGTGTTCCCTGGAGCTGTTCTAGCTAAAGGACTTAATCTTTTTTCCTTAGCAGAGGTATCCATGTAATGAATCAGAGTGCCTCAAACAATCAAAGCTGAGGAACATTCTGGCAGGATTCTGTAAATATTCCTTTGTTCTGACTTCAACAAGCTAGATGTCCTGCTCATGGCCATTTTGACTTTGAATGGAGCTTGACCATAAGGGGAATGTGCCTAGTAAGGACTCTACCCCTATTGCCCCAGGGCACCTCTTAGTTTCTTGGAGCTCAGTTAACACAGTGGCTCCTGACAGTGCTAACCAGCCAGATTCTCAAGGCCAGAAGACTAGGGGGAAGCCCTGGAACATGCTTTGTGAAATGGTTTGTTCCCTTGTGGCTCCTCTGGAGCAACTAGTGGTAACCTTAGGAGGGCATGACTCTCTCTACATATTGGAGCACAGTATAAGGCATACAAGAAAACCCAAACCCTGGGAGGGTAAGAGACCTTCCAAGCTATTATCACCAGTAAGTGTCTGAACTGAAATCAGAACCCTCAGCTTTTGTGTTTTAATCCCTTTGCGCATTCACTACACCACATGTGGTATGATCACTGAACGGCATCCTCCCATCCCCAAATTCATGTTGTATTCCTAAGCCCCAGTACCTTAGAATGTGATTGTACTTGAAGATAGGGCCTTTAAAGAAGCAATGAAGTTAAAATAGGTCATTAGGATGAGCCCTAATCCAACTGACAAGTGTCCTTATAAGATGGGAAATGAGGAGATAGACATGTACAGATGAAGACCAGGCAAAGGCAGAGGGAGAAGGAGGCCATATTCAAGACAGGGAAAGAGGCCTCAGAAGAAATCAACTCTCCCCACATCTTGATCTCTGACTTCTAGCCCTCAGAATTGTGAGAAAAAAATTTTAGTTGTTTAAACCACCCTGTCTAAGGTACTTTGTTATGGCAGTTCTAAGAAACCGTTTCAATACCCAACCCCCTAAAGGACTTGTAAGCTAAACAAAATATTAAAATAATTCTGCTAGGTTGCTTATAGTTTTAATTAAATAGTAGCAGGTGATATTTCAGTAGCATGTATGGCACTCACCACTGCTGAAGAGTAGATGTGAAGATTGATTACACTTGCAGATCCATCTGAAATATTTTGCTTTAGAATGACAAGGAGTAATGAGACAATGTCAGTTACTATTTAAGAAATAGCAACATTTGGATAGGTAAAGATCTGAAACATTATTTTTGAGAGAAGGAAAGAAAATGACATAGATGTTTGAAGTGCTGGCCAAATTTAGTCCTTTTAATGAATTGTAGTCTAGAATATCATGGTGCTATAATATAACAATACATATGCAAAACTCCTTGTATTTAAAATTGTTTGTACTCTATTTTGGTAACTCCTGGATTTCTTCATTCAAGTCTTTTGATAATAAGTCAGAATTTCTAAAATCCTATTAGCTTGTTCACTTTCTAGTTCTCTCTCCAGCAGATCCATCATGGCCTAAAGGATGCTGATGGTGATGCCCTTTTCTCTAATCTGGGGATCATGCAGATGATGACAGTGTTTGATGTGATTTTAGAATTTTAGGAAATGCAATACTTTATTGTCAGCAAGCTTGAGAAAAAAAAATCCAAGTAATATGAACCATGAGAGACTATGGACTCTGAAAAACAATCTGAGGGGTTTGAAGCGGAGAGGGGTGGGAGGTTGGGGGAACCAGGTGGTGGGTATTAGAGAGGGCATGGACTACATGGAGCACCGGGTGTGGTGCAAAAACAATGAATACTGTTATGCTGAAAACAAACAAACAAACAAACAAATAAATAAATAAATATAAATAAGCAAAACAACTAAACCAAAAAAAATTGAGAAGAGAAGGCAAATCTGAAATGGAAAAAGATACACAAAAGCGCATGTGCAGACCATTCACAAAACACATATATTTAAATTAGTCTTAAATATTTTATATAATAAGTTTTATTTGTAACAAAATACAAATTTGATCTGTGATACGATTTCTTATCTATCAGTTTGGCAAGAATTAAAAACATTAAAAGAAAAATTTTCAGGACATATATTTAAGTTAAAAAAATAGTAAATAAATTCTTACAACAAATTTTTAAGGAGAATGAGTTTGTGATAGCTACCTTTAACTGCTAAACAAAATGCGATACATTGGGTGGCTTCAACAGTGAATATTTCTCACTGTCTGGAGCTGGAAAGCCCAAGATTAAGGTACAGGTCAAACTGGTGTCAGGTGAGAACCCACTTCCTGTTTCACGGGATGGTTTTATCCTCACAGGAGATCATCTCTTGGGCTCACAGGAGGCAGAGAGAGAGAGATCATCTTTTTTATCTCTCCTCCTTTAAGGGCACTAATTTCACTCATTAGGGTTCAGCTCTCATAACCTCATCTAAACTTACTTACCTTTAATGACTCCACTCCAAGTACCATCACATTGGGGAATTAGGGCTTCAACATATGAAGTTTGGGGGACACAAACATTCAGCCCAAAGCAGAGTTGAAAAGCTGTTTTTTTAGAGATATGCCTTTTCCTTTATTCTGGAAAAAGAAGTAAAAACTCATAGTATCATTGGTTATTTTCAAGTTTTCAGATTATTGGTGAATAAAACTGTGCCTTTCAAAACTGGCAGCTTGTGCAATTAGTATTAGTTTACTCCTCAGAGTAGTATATTAGGCAGAAATTTATCCTGATCTCAAAGCAAACCTTTAATGGGATATTTAATTCATTTTTTTCCATAGTTCTTTGTACTCAGTACGTAGGTGTATTGCATCTGGTAGAGGAAAAAAGTCAGTCCTCTTCCTGTGTGTCTCTTTTACTCTCGCTCTATAATCCTCACACCTCTGACACCAGATGTGCGGGGCTTTCCCTACAACAAGCAGCTCCTGGCAACACTAGCTGAGTGTCCTATAATTTAACTTTATTCTGATACTATATGCCTGGAGATAGTGGCAGATCCCACCGATGAAAAGCTCCATCGCACAAGACTATCCTCCCTTCAGATGCCATTTGCAAATAGAAGGTCCCCAGGTTACCCACAATTTCTGTCTGACTTGGCTATAAATTGGAAGTGACCTCCAATGACCTGCTACTCTTTGGATTCGATTATTTTCTAGAAGAGCCTACAGCACTCAGGGAAATGCTTCTGTTTATCTGTTTATTAGAAGCTATGGTAAAGGATACAAATGGACGCCCGCTGATAAGAACTGTGTTGGCAAAGAATGCAGGAAGGGACGCAGAGCTTCAGTGCCCTCCGGGGCGCCGCTCTCCCGGTATTCCCACGTGTTCACAAACCCAGAGATTCTTGAACTCCACTCTTGATTTTTATGGGCATAAATCTGGTAGATTATTAATTCCATTTTCAGACCTTGTACCCTCTCTGGAGAATGGGGTCTTGGGCTGAAAGTTCCAAGCATCTAATTAAGGTTTGGTCTTTCTGGTGACCAGCCCCCAGTCAGGGCTCACATAGATCACTTCAGTAGAACAAAAACCACTCCTATTACCCAGGAAATTCCAAGGTATTTAGGAACTCTGTGTCAGGAACAAAGGTCAAAGATCAAATATTAGAACAAAAGATGTTCCCAGTGCTCTTACCACTTAGGATATTACAAGGGTTTAATGGAACTTGTAAATTCCATAATTTATACAGGAACTGGGAGCAGAGACCGATATGTACATGTTTCCATTATCTCACAGTCTGAGTAAAGAATAACATAAGTATTAAATAGAATTAATCCACTGTAATTCCCAGTCTAACATGGCAAATCACTTTCCTAGCAACTTTTTCTCTTGTGTCCATCATCCTACTATGTCTTCATGACAGGAATATTTCTAAACTAGAAACTTATTTTCTAATTAAAATTTCTAAAATTTCTCCATAATCTCTGATATAAATAGATAGTATATATCAAGATGTTAACAGATTCCTCATGAAAAATGAGTTCTGTTTGCAAGTCAGTCTGAAAAATGTTGGTCTAAACCAAATTGAACATTTTTTTTTTTAAATTATAGGAACTCTCAGTCTTTGAGTGTTATTGTGCCCTGTAGGCCTAAGGTACAGGAAGCTACAGAATACAGTTTTCCATATATGTTTCTTTTTTTAAAAAATATGTTTCTTTTATTTATTTATTTGACAGACAGAGATCACAAGTAGGCAGAGAGGCAGGCAGAGAGAGGAGGCAAGCGGCTCCCTGCCAAGCAGAGAGCCCGATGTGGGGCTTGATCCCACACTCTGATATCATGATTTGGGCCGAATGCAGAAGCTTAACCCACTGAGGCACCCAGGCGTTCTCCCAAATATGTTTCTTATAAACCTTTTATCACAAAGTACCTATGAATATTTTGAAGGACACATTTAAAAGTAATGAACAAAACAGAGCTACAAGAGGTGGGATTTCCACATAGTTCTTAATCCTGCCCATAAGATTTTGCTCAAGATCTGCTCTTGCTCTGCAGTTCTACTGAGCTGTTGCAATTCCCAGAATGCACCATGCTTTGTCCACATTTGCATATGAGGTTTCCTCTAGCTAAATGTCCTTCATCCATTTCTTTGACTTTCAGCGTCTACTTGTGTTTTAAGAATCTCATCTGAGTTTTGTTCTCTTATGGAGGCTTCCCTGTCCTGCAGGTGAGGCTTGTTCCTCTGAATTGCCCTAGAACAATGGTTCTTAAACTCAAACATCATTCAGTGTCTCTTATTGGGCTCAATAAAACAGGGACTGTTGGGCTTCACACTAACATTTCTGATTCTGGAGTGGCGTCTGAGAACTTCACTGAGTCCAACTCACTTCAGATGGGGAAATAGACCCAGAGAGCTTCACAGAGACAGAATGGTCAGTTTGGGAAATGGAACACCTAGGTTCTTATGCACCTACTCCTCTTAGCAATCATGTGATCCTAGAGGAGAGTTTTAACCTTTGTGACTCCTATTTTCCTCCTCTTCAGAATTGGAATAGTGATGCCTACCCTGTCTAGATATCCACAAGATCAGA
Source organism: Mustela nigripes (assembly GCF_022355385.1). Taxonomy (NCBI): domain Eukaryota; kingdom Metazoa; phylum Chordata; class Mammalia; order Carnivora; family Mustelidae; genus Mustela; species Mustela nigripes. The sequence continues at coordinate 121,037,389 of NC_081559.1, read as the reverse complement.
TGAGGCTATATGAAAGCAGGCTGTGAACGCTCCATAAATTCCAGGCTTTATGATAAACAGGATGGTATATTAGTTTTCTCAGTCTGCTATAACAAACTTACTACTAGCTGGGTGACTTCAGACCAGAGAAATTAATTTTCTCACAGTCTTGGAGGCTAGAATTAAAATCAAGGTATCAGGCAGGGTCATCCTCTCTCCACAGCTTCCAGTGGTTGCTTGGCAATCCTTGTCATACCTTGGCTTGGAGCTGTACTCCTCCATTCTCTGTCTCTGTCATCACATGGCTGTTTTCTCTGTGTGTCTCCATGTGCTGATATCTTCTTATAAAGACAGCCATATTGGATCAGGGTCCTACTCTGGGGTTACTTCATCTTAACTTGATTACACTTGCAAAGACCCTGTAACCAAATAATGTCACATTCACAGACACTGGGGTTAGGACTTGAACGTGTCTCTTTGGGAGACATAGTTCAACCCCCAACAGCTGGTAGCGGTCACACAGTTGATTAAGGTAGAGGTGACCCAACAGTCTGCCTGGGACTCTTTCTGCTGTAACTGTCCCTCAGAACAATGTATTATTTAAAATATAACTCATGGGAAATTTTACTAGTTACCAAGCATGTTTAGATGTAGCCTTAAGAAAAACACATAATGGCAACAGGCCTCTGGGGGCAGAGGACGATATACGGCCTTGAAGCCGAGCAGCTGGGGATGCCCGGCTCGCTCAGGGCCGAAAGCCGCCTGCTTCAGTTTTCTTTTATCTCCCCTTTCCCCTCCGAGAGCACCTGCAGCTAATTAGATAAGTCCTTTGAATATGATTGCTCAACTATAAACTTTATACTGCTGGATCAGACATATTTTGCCCTCCTCCTTGTTTATCTACAAGGCATATGATTAATGTTTGGCCTTCTTCGGCTCTTCTGTTGATTACTGTCTACATCTAATAGAAGCAGGACTGAGGAGTTGTTCAGGGCAACAGTCTTTTCTACTGTTTTCCCCTGCTCCCTTTCTCTTGCAGCTGACTTGTTTGTGACTCATTCTCCCGTGTACTGTCAGGAAGCGGCATTCTGCTGTATGACATCAGATTTCACTTTCAAAATAATTTAATGCATATCTGTTTTCCATCCTTTATCCTTATGCTTCTCTGCTTGAAACTTCAAGGGCTTCTGTGGTCACCTACTAATGATTAGAACATTGCCAACACTGACCAGAGACCGAGTAGACCTAATATAACGGTCACAGTGGGGCCAGTGCATAGCAAGGAAATGGATGGGTGGTGCTACTGACATAGTGATGGAATTAAGAAAGAAGAAATTACATAGAGGTCGGAAGTGAGTCTTGTTTGGTAACCTCCAGATTCAAGTGCTGGTGGACCCACCGCACAGTGAAGGCCTGGGGGATACTGAGAAACCAAGTACAGTTGTATGGATCTGAAGACTCAAATATGATTGTGATGCCCACGAACACATAGGAATGATCAACTTTTGGGGTCAGTCTTTATACAGAAGAAAGAACAGAACTGTGAGATGAGCAGTTTAGCTTTCATCTTACTGGTTGATATTTTCATTTGTTATCAGCATTGTTCACAGTAGTAGATCAAAAGCCAAAGTTATGGTGTAATTAATGTGTTTAATCACTAATTAATTAATCAGTGCATTTATTTGTTTCAGTATTTGTTGAGCCTGTAATGAGTGCACAGTGCTTTGCTAGGCACTTGGAGTTTAAGAGACAGAATCAGATGTGTTCTACATTCTCAAAGAACTTACCATCTGGGGTAAGAGGCAGATATTAAAACCATCCAAGGCAAAGGGAAGTCCAGTCCTTTCTAAGTTGGTACCCAGGGGAGGCATCATTGGGCAAGTGGCACTTGATACATGTTTTGATGGATCAACAGGTATCAGCATGTTGAGAGAGGGAATGGAGGGAGAAGTCTGCTCTTCCTTCATCTCTGCGTCTTACTGCAGGGTTGTGACTCAGACGTAAACAGGTGGAGAAAGATGCAGAGATGTGTCTAGGGTCATAGTATTGAATGAGGTTACTCAGTGAGAACTCAATGGAAGGCAAAGAGTTCAAGCCAAATAGAAGAATAAGAAGACTGATTTCTGCTTGGACATATTTTACACTTTTGGGGCGGGGGAGCTCTGTGTTAAAGAATTTCAGGGATGAGATAATGCCTCCTAAATCCTTCGGTTGATCCTTTTGCAGGTTTTTATGTTGATTGACCAAAAATATGGTTTGTGAAGAATATATATGGTACATTTATTTAAGTGTGATTCTATAGATGAAAGCATTAAAGAAAATCTGAATCAGTTTCAAAGGATTATAACAAATCCCTCAGAACATGCAGCAAAATTTTCTAAAAATTTGGCAGCATTCTAAATGCTATTGTGAAATAAATGTTTTTGGTTCTATTTTAGCCTCTGATTTTATTCTTCATGGCAACTAAGTCATATTTCCTGTTCCCTTTCTTCACTTAATGTTACCTTCTATTTTCTTACAAAACACAGAAATTACCAGGAATGAGCTCCCTTCCTTTGGTGCCTTTGACTTTCAGGCATATGTATTTCTCTGTAGTTCTCCTGAAGAATTACCTCTGTTTCTTTTTTTTTTATTATTTATTTTTTATTTTTTTATTTTTTAATTTTTTATAAACATATATTTTTATCCCCAGGGGTACAGGTCTGTGAATCACCAGGTTTACACACTTCACAGCACTCACCAAAGCACATACCCTCCCCAATC
>NC_081559.1:120992798-121029647 GCF_022355385.1 Mustela nigripes | reverse complement strand
GGGAGCCGGCCCCTCCCCCCGGGGTCTATCTTCCCGTTGCTTTGGATTCACTTCTCCGCCGGTCCTACCTTTCAGAAAGTGGTTGTTTTTCTGTTTCCAGAATTGCTGCTGTTCTTCTCTTCGATCTCCGATAGATTTTCAGGTGTTTGCAATCTTTAGATAAGCTATCTAGCTGATCTCTGGCTAGCTGAAGTAGTCTCAGCCTGCTACTTCTCCGCCATCTTGACTCCTCCCTCTAATGTGGCCCTTTTTAAAGAATGTAGGTTATCTGGGTTCAAATTGTTTTTGTCTTTAAAGTTATCTGGGTTTCTAAAATAAATTTGCACACAGAATCGAGTTTTCTCCCATACCCTGATGATGGGTGAAATGTACAACCTTTGATGTGACATGCAAGACACTTCACACTTGGGCCGGCCAATTTCAGTCACATCAGCTCCCTCCATTCCTCTCTAGGGCAGTGCTTCCATCACATAAAATCCTTCCTATCACTTAAACATGGGATGGTTCCTGTGGAGACTGGCTGCAGGGGCCTCGCTGGCCAAGAGCATCTAGCTTCTACACCTTTGCACCCCCTTGCTTCTTTGGGCTGCTCCTGGTAATGCTAAACGAATGAATGAATGAATGAATGAATACATTTTAAAAAATGGTGGGAGTATAAACAGGTACATCTTTCCTGAATTTGGTATGTACTAAAATTCAAAATATATTCAGGTGTATTTTCCACTTCTATGAATGTAGAAATAAATTATTGGCAGGCAAATGTAAAAAACCCTACATGTATAAGGATGTCTACTACAGGAAAATAGATCACAGAGATGAACAGGAAATGTCCTAAATTTAAATCAATAGGGGATTGGTTGAATAAATTATAATTTATCTTTTAGGTAAATATTATATGGTTACTAAAAATGATGGTGTGAATTATATTTACAGACCAATAAAAATGAAAGATGTCTGGAACATAGCTTTATTAAAAAGAAGACAGGATAACAAATGACATACTAGTTTTAGAAAGTCTCTTATGGACACATATTATATATTTACTTTCCCATGTGCATATTATATATACAGCTAGGAAATGTGCAATAAGATAGGTATCAAATAATAACAGCTCTTATTTGTGTCTGGAGTTTTGCAAGTGCTTTCCTCTTTACATGTTCATTATTTTCTTAAAATTTGTTAAGATTCTGTGCTATTTTCATTTCTAAAAGGAGAAGAGCCTCCAGAATGAGGAGCTGTTTTCCTGGTCTTCAGAGGGGTGTGTCGAATCCAGTCGCTGAGGAAGGAGGCCAGCCTTATTAAAAGCCAACTTCTGCTGTGTTGAGAGCTTATCCGAAGGCTCAAAACTTAATGGTTGCCAGATTAGCCTTGATTTTGAATGGAAGTCAGAGTTTCATGGCTGGAGACTGTTTATCTTCTTTCATAGTTGTTAGTATGTTCAGAAACCTCAGATGTTCCAGCCTCAATCTTGGAGGGCAGTGCTGAATCCGTTGATGCTGAAACTTTGTTTGAGGCAGTTCTTAAGATCCAGGGTAGGCGAAACTTCTTTGCTGATAAAAGGCATCAAATGACTTGTACATTTTTAGTAAATTAGCACAGAAGAGAGGGGAGGTAAACTACAGGCCAATTTGACATTGGAGCAGGCTTCCATCAGAACATATTAACTCATTTTACCCCAGATGAGTTGGAACTGGTTGATTTTTCCTTTAAATCCTAAAAGGGCAGTTTTCTTTTTGTGCTCATCATGACAACCATGGTCTGTCCTGCCAGCTTTCAGTAGGTTTATCTTAGAAATGTCTATGAAATAATTTATATCTATATCTATCCATCTATCTATCTATCATCTATCAATCATCTATCTATATATTTATATGAGATATATAGGGATTTTTGCTTTTACCACCTATGTAGTTTGAAATTTTTATTTTAACCTAATGATAAATGGTAAACACATACGTAAAACATTCAGACAATGTTTTTAAAATAAAAAGTAAAAGGTTTTGCCTTTAATTTCATCCCTGTCCTTTCACTCTCTGGAGGAAATCACAATGAAATGCTGTCTTTCTAGACACAGGCACCAGAGTTCTCCCACAAGACATTCCATGTGATTTTAAAAAAAGAGAAAAACTCAATATTGAAGACATTAATGGCTGCATGATATGGCACAATGTGGGCATGCCATCATTTATTTAACCATCCCCATGACAACTAATGTTCAGGTTGTCTGCACTTATCTTCCTTTAAAATTAATTCTTAAAGTACATCTTCCACACACACATGCTTATGTAAGTCTAGAATCTTAGATGAGGAATTGTTGAGACAAAAGTGTAGGCATTTTGGTGGACCTTGGTGGTACTGACACAAATCAGCAGAATTGATGAGGCACTTTGGAGCATTTCCCAATCTGGGTGGGAACGTTTCTTTCTCCCTACCCCCTTCTCTCTGCTTCTTTCAACACACATGGGGGCTGATGAAAGAGAACACCAAGGTCAAATTCATTCACCGAACTGGGAACATGATCTGTATATTCAGTCCCTTCCTGGGAAGCACCCAGAGCAATGACAGGCCCTCCTGAGAGGTGCATGTGTGCCTGTATGGACTTGGGGATCTGGACAGTATTGAATGGCTTCTCATAACACAGTTAGGCTCAATGTACTGTTAAAATCAGGATCAAAATAACAATGAGCTTAGTGGAACTTGTGCTTCCCCTAAAACTATTTGCTACTTTAGTTTCAGATATCAGTCTTAGAATGCCACATTAGAATTTTATTTTAAAATCTATGATAGAGAATCCTTTGTCATTCATAGGAAGCCTCTTCTGGGTGTGGGCAGAATTAAAATAGCAACCTGAAAGCCATGAAAACATCAGGTTAACCCAGCGTGAGTGTTCCTGTCCTGATCAAACATTGGTGTTGGGGGTTTAGGGTAGCAATCTCCCTTGTGTCTTCATCAAGGTGAGTTGGGTTCCTCAGAGATCATTTTATAGTATATAGAGTTTCATACAATCCCATATTGTATAGATAGTAAAGACTGATTGACTTCTGTTTTCTTACTCCCTGATATTGCCAACATTTTTGGCGATGACAATTTCAAAGCTTAGATGTGTGTTGAAATGGAGTAGATTCCAATTGTCTACTGAAGTCATGGATGTGGACAGATAGTTGTTTAATTTGTTTCAGAATAACAACATCGTGAAGTAAAATCAAGAGTGCAGAAGTTGTTATAGTTGAGCCATTTCAGAACAGAGCCAGAATTTTGAAGACTGACGGAGCAATCTCCTTCATGTATAAATTGATTGAATCAAAATGTATATATAGAACACATAGTAGGTACTGTTCTACATGTTGGAGAGAAGGAGATAAAGACCCCAGTCTCATGGATCTTCCATTCCAATAGACAGAAGTGTGACAAATACGCAAAGAAGTTTACATCAAAAGTAGAGAACCACTCCCCTGAGATGCTCCAAGTTGATGACTGTCTCTGGAAGGAGGTACTCCTAGCTGGGAATATGGAGCACTAGGCTGTGGGCTGTGGGGAATGCATTGGGTGACTCTGGGAGTTTCTTTTGCTTTATGGGGATGATCTAACTTTTCTAACCCAGCCAGCCTTATCTTGACTTCTTTCAGAGTAAAAACATGGTAGCTTCAGTGCTTGCTTTAGCAGGACATATAGTAAACATAGTAGCTAAGAGACAAGAAGTGCTCCTGGTGCCTTGCTTTAATGTCAGTCTCAACTGTAGTTGAAGTGTCAAAAGCCAGACCCTCAGATGATACTGACCTTCCCAGCTGTGCTCTCAGTGCCTCATTTCTTTTTTTTTTTAATTTTTTATAAACATATATTTTTATCCCCAGGGGTATAGGTCTGTGAATTGCCAGGTTTACACACTTCACAGCACTCTCCAAAGCACATACCCTCCCCAGTGTCCATAACCCCACCCCCTTTCTCCCAACCCCCCTCCCCCCAGCAACCCTCAGTTTGTTTTGTGAGATTAAGAGTCACTTATGGTTTGTCTCCCTCCCAATCCCATCTTGTTTCATTTATTCTTCTCCTACCCACTTAAGCCCCCATGTTGCATCACCACTTCCTCTATATCAGGGAGATCATATGATAGTTGTCTTTCTCTGCTTGACTTATTTCGCTAAACATGATCCGCTCTAGTTCCATCCATGTTGTTGCAAATGAGTGCCTCATTTCTTGACAGAGCTATCAAAAGGAAAATGAGAATTCTTTTCTGATCTCAGTGATAGAGATCTTTTCTTCTTCACCTACGTCCCTTGTTTTTACTGATAGTGAAACTCACCGATACGGACACTAATCAATTTATCCTTAAGTTTTAATTGTTTGGCTTCACTGGGGACAAAACTATTTTTGGCTTTGTACAGTGGAATGCAGATAATAACTGAATTATTCCAAATAGTTTGGAACTGGGATACAATACATATGTGTATATGTCAATTGTCCAACACACGTCTATTGACTCCATTCTGCTAGAGCTAGGATACAAGGAGAATAAGAAATAAACCCTGCATTGAAATATTTACCATCCAATCTGATTAAAAAGGTTATTGTAAGACAAGCTGCATGGGCATCTACAGATTTTAGTGCTCAATGTCAAGTGTTTCTTGTTTCAACTGCATGTTCAATTAAGGGTGTCTTCATTTAAATTCAAAGCTGTCATGATATAAGATAGGAAAAGCCAATTGCCTAGGAATCACAGAATAAGCATCCAGATTTGCTACTTATTAGTTCAGTAAATGTATTAGGACAGGATAGCTGCTGTAACAAACAATCTCCAAATCTCAGTGGCTTAATAATGAAAGACTTATTTTTTGTTCACGTCAGAGTTCAGGGAGGGGCAGGTGTATGTTTGGTGATGTTGTGCTCCTGTAGGCTCTGCCATCCTCTACAGCCTTCAAGTTCATCCCTGAACTCCTGGAATGTGGTTTGGGAAGACAAGGAAAAAGAGAAAGTAGGGGAGTAAGCAGGAGTTTTATGGGTCAGCATGGGGAATGTAAGTGTCTCTTTTGCCCATATTCTATCCAGAACTCAGTCACAGGGTCATCCTAACTTCAAAGGAGATTAGGAAATATATTTTCTGTGTACTCAGGAAGAAAAGGAAATGGTTGGAGAGCATATTGACAGGTTTTGCTAGAGGCATCTTGTAGGTATTGCCTGGATTAAGCATCTACCTGTGAGAGTCTTTATGTTGAGTATATGAATTACAAAAGGAATTTCATACTATTACTCATATCACCAAATTTACAAACTAGTTATAAGGATAAAAGACTCATACAAAGATCATTGTAAAAGAAGGCAGTATGTATTAATTGTTTGAAATAGGGAGATAGTATAAAAATGTACTTTAGGAATTATAGGGGAGGAAAATCCCTTTTGGACACAGTGGAGGCTAGTATCTTCAACTGAATGTGAATTGGGTATCTCAAATTCCACAAGACTCAAAATGACACACTAAACATCTCTTCAAACTTGCTCTCTCTCTGCTACAACCACCTTGGACAAGCTGTATCAAGTTGAAACTCTTCAAAGTTTCAAACTTTAAAATAAAAACTTTAAACTTCAAACTAAAGTTCCAAACTTTAAAATAGGGACCCTATCTCAAAGGATTATGGTGAAATTCGTTCAACACATATTTATGAAGCCTCTACTCTTATTTTAGTTTCTATCCTAGGCACTGGGGATTCAATATTGAAAAAAGATCTAGAAAAATTCCTGCCTTCCTGGAGTTTAATGGAGCATATGATAATTTATGAACTGGAAAATGCAATACAAATGCTCATCTGTAGGCCTTTAGCAATACCTGTGTGGTCCTGGCATGACCCACCCCTGGGGGCTGTCCTCTCTGGGTTGCTGGGAGAATCACGAGCTGTCTTGTCTGCATACACACAGATGCCACTGCTCCACACCGAGGGGCACATCTCCATGTGGTCGCTATAGTGAAAGCTGCCTCATAGCAAACTAACACCTGCAATTCAGATCATTAGCTTTGGTGACTTTTGTTTTGAGCGATGTATTTAAAGCCACCACAGCTTGTCTTTAGCACTAGCTTTTCAATACGTATTTCATGTTCCTCCTAATTGGCAGACACATGCCTCCAATTGTGCTGGCTTCTGCTGCTTTGGAAGGTAATGGCTTCTCTCAGATGTCTCTTCTATGCCGAACTTGATGCAAAGGAACTTTCCAAATTCAGTAACAACCCCTCCCAAAATCCAAAACTCCCATCTGGCTGTTTTTGGGTATTGTAGTGAATGACAAACAGGTGAAGTTTCTGTTTATTTGCAGAAGTGTCATATAGTGTCACTTGAGTTAGGTTCTAAAATCCACACATAAAGTCAACCAAAATCTCATGTGGACAAGATTGCCCTTGAAAGTCTCTTAGGAAGGGCTTTTTTAGGAACCAAAGGATCTCTCAGGGGTCCAACACTGTGTATTTCTCTATCCTTTTTGCAGTTGAGCATCTGATGTTGACAGAAATTAAGGGTTGTCAGACAGCAGAATCACAGTCACAAAGCTTAGGCTCTGAGAAGCTCTTAGAAATGAGACTCCCTAAAATGTTCCAACTGTGGACTGACTTCTCCTCTCCCCCACTTGAGGCTCTCCTGGCCATGGAAGGGGGGCTATGTGTCCATTGGGTGAAATAGGCAGCCTCTTCTCTCCACTATTTAAATTTCCCCCTTCTCCAAAGTTCCTGTGGTTGCATTTGTATGAGCTGAGTTTGCACACAGCACAGCACTCACTGCTCTCTCCCTGCTTTTCAACTTGCTTGGTAGCTTCAAAGTTTTCTTGCTTGGCTCCTAGGACACTTTCAGAACTGAGTCTAAATTCAGGTAATGGAGTAAAGGTGGAGATGCCCAGGTAGTACAAATGACTGACTTTATGAATGGTGGGTGGCTGTTTTCCTAAGAAAATAATAGAAAACTGAATGTACTGGGTGGTGGGTGGTGGGGGAGATGAAAGATGTGGAATATGAGATTTGGGGAGAGACCTTGGGAAGATGATTTTTAGGATACCTTTCTGTGTCTTGCAATGTGAACATGCCTTTGATGTCAGTAGATGGGACACTTGTTCCCCCAACGTTTGGTCCCCTTCCTGCAGTGCCCTGATGGTGGGAGCACTTGTACCTTTCTGACATCCAGTGCCTATTCGAGACAATGAACTATGAGCAGAAGGACCATGGTTCACCTCTAGGAGGAGATGTAGGAGGCTTCCCACACTTGGGCATGGTCTTTTCTGACCCTATAGGGCCAGGCCCCTCATTTTGGGCTTTGGAGTGAAGATGACATGTAGCAGAGCAAAATCAGCCTAGGACAGACATGTAGCTAAGGCCAACAGCACTGAACATTTGTTGTACACACTGAGGTTCAGGGGCTATTTGTTACTGCTATGTAACTTGACCTGAACAGGTTGATACAATGCTTCTTTAAGAGATTTTAGAGGACGTTAAATTTTTTCTCAGGTCTTTTCAAAAGCAGCTTGTTCTTTCTTTTGAACATCACTTGTTGTGAGTAATTACAAGTTAGCTCAGTTTTGTCAAGCTATTGTCAAATAAAAAACAAATCAGAACTTAGGAGACACTTTGTTTGAAAGCATTACTGCAACGTGGGGGAGGGGAACTCTTGCAAAGGTGGGATGCGCTCTGAACAGGAGGTCAACAAGGGTCTCAAGAGTTAGGCAAAGGGCTTTTCTTTCATAGAGTGAAGTAAACAAGGCTAGAAAGAGCCAGTTATAATGAAGCAGGATCAAAGGATAGGACAATAAATCAGAGAATGTCTTCTCTAGGCATCAGCCTTTTCTCCTGAAGGTCTGTCTGCTGGCTCAGGTTGAGGATGAGCCACAGTTCAGGGACGTGGGGGAAGGAGAAGATCTTAAATAAGTTTGAATAACAAACCTTTTGTTCCAATTGATCATGGAGGACAAATATACAACTCATTACTTAGGAAGCAAAGGTGGGAATCTGGAAAGCCTGTGTCTGGCCTAGTCATAGGTAAACAAGAGAGGCATCCATGAATGTGAATCTTATCTAAATCATTTGGGGTGGAGGTTCTTTGAAGTCTACATTTCCTTAACACAACCGGGAGGGGGTTGTTTTTTGACAGTCCTATCTCCAGCATCACAGGCTTAAGTAAAGTTCAACATTGTTACTAAAATACTTCTAGGGTTGAGAAGAATTTTAGGGTCTAGTTTAACCTTGTCATTTTACTAATGAAAAAACTGAGGCCCAGAAAGGCTTTTCCACCAAATTCATGTCCTGGTTAAAGGCAAAGAGAAGAACATATTGGAGAGCCTCTGATACTCGCTACTATCCTTCTAAACTTTGTGAGTATAAATATAGGATTGCTATGAGATGCAAAGGAGATAATTTTGAAGATTCTTTGGTAAGTCAAAAGCAGGATGTAAAATAAGCTTCCAGCATCTACAGTGGATATCCATTCTTCATCTCAGCACTCTGCCTCCTTTACCTCACTCTCTTATTCTTTCAGGGCATTTACCTTCTAACATATTTTATTTACTCATTGTGTGGGTTTATTGTCTGTCTCTCTGCACCAAAATACAAGCTCTGTGACAGATGGGATTTTGGTTTCTTATTTTGTTTACTAATGCATCATTAGGGCCTGGAATCTTTCTTGGGGATTAGGCATTCTGTAAATATTTATTGAATAATCAGTGATTATTGAATTATTTATTGAATAATTTTGAGATAGAGAAGCCTATTCTTCAACATCGCTCTTCGGTTGGTGTATTCAATCATCTGACAAATACTGATGTAAAGCCTTTCCAGAGTTGTACGTGTTATTTCAGGATCTGAGAACTGAGGGTTGCCTCTGAGTTTCTAGAGGGGAAGCTTGGCAGCAGCTAGTAACTGTTGAACAAGGAAAGTCTAAGGAGTGGCCCTATAATGCAGAGAATTAATGGAGGGGGTTTCTTTCTTGGGCTGGGGGTCAAGAGAGAACAGTCCAGTTGTCATATTTAAGCGGATGTTAAAAGACCAAGAAGGCAGCCAGTAAACCAGCAAGAAAAGCACTCCTGAGAACAGCCCAGGAGAGTTAAGCTTTTCTGTGATGTGCATTTCCATAGTGCTTTGTCTATTTATGTGCTTTTTTTTTTAAATCACCCAAAGCCTCTAAGAATTAAGTTTTTGTTATGAGAGCATCTGGCTTATTAGGAAGGGCTTTAAAGTATGCCTCTAGCCTAGAATTCTGTCCTTTCTGTTTATCTGATTGGAGAACAGCTAACTTTTGGAATTTCTGTTTTAATTTGCACGAAAACCTAGGCTTGTAATGAGTCACAATGAATGGCAGTGAATTGAGAAAGGCAGATCTGATAGACATACATATATATATATATTTTCCCCCAAATCTTCAGTGTATGGTTAGAAAATGTTATATTTGATCTGTACTTACTGTGCATTGAAGAAGGGTAGATTGATCAGGTCTTATAGATTCAAAATACATCTAGCTTAATGATGATATTGCTTTAAATTTTAAGTGTATATTCTGTCTGCAGAAAAAGAAAGGGAGAAATCAAAATTGATTTTTATGAAAATATCAGAAGAGTTTGAATCAGCTGACACATAATTGAGACAGTTACAAAAAAAGTATTCAAAAGAAACTTAGGGATAATAACAATGATCACTTTAAAAACCTTTTTTTTAGGGGCGCCTGGGTGGCTCAGTGGGTTAAGCCTCTGCCTTCAGTTCAGGTTGTGATCTCAGGGTCCTGGGATCCAGCCCTGCATTGGGCTCTCCTCTCAGTGGGAAGCCTTCTTCTACCTCTCTGCCTACTTGTGATCTCTCTCTCTCTGTCAAATAAATAAATAAAACCTTAGAAAAAAAACCCCAAACTTTTTTTAAAAAGATTCTATTTATTTGAGAGAGAGCGAGAGAGAGAGAGCACAGACAGGGGTGAGGGGCAGAGTGAGAGGGAGAAGCGGGCTCCCCGCAGAGCAGGAAGCCAGACGTGGGACTTGATTCCTGGACGCTGAGATAATGACCTGAGTCCAAGGCAGACACTTGACCGACTGAGCCATCCAGGTACTCTTTAAAAGCCATTATGACTGATGTCAACTGTTGATGCAAAATGAACAAATCTTTTTGAAATTTTAAAGAAAAAGGAAAAGAGCTTTATTTGAGCCCAAGTTAGGACAGCTGCCCAGGATACACAATCTTCATTCATAAAGAAGAGAATGTCCTGGGGAAGGAATATTTAGTGCAGGGTTATATGTATTTTATTTTTTACATAAAGTTATAAATCATTACAATGAAAGACATTCCAGAAAGTAGCAGACATTATCTTATGCTTTTAGTATGTGCAATGCTGCATGGCTCCAATCTTATGGGGATATAGGGAGGTTTTACTCTTATCTTTATACTTGAAAAGTTTCATTTAGGTTATTTGCTAACAAAGCAGATGTACAAGGTATGCTTGGGGCAGAAATAGAACCCATGCTCTGAAGTTTGGTTAAATCATTCTGACCTTGGTAAAATGTGTAAAGTATAGCTTCCCCAGGACCCCAGGAATAGGACTTATAATCCTTAAAGGTGAACATTTATTTTATTACATGCTAGAAAAGAGTAATGCCTTTTACAAGGCTATACTTTAGTATCTGCCTGCATATTTGTCACATATAAACCTGGACATTTTGTGAAACATTTATAAACATTGAAATATATTAATTGATAAAGTGAAACATCATTCCTGTAGAGTCCCCTGAGTAGCCGCTGACAGGTGTGTACAGTGATTTCTAAGTTATGTTTGCAGTGATAAATCTGAGGCTCCGTCAGAAAAATTCCTTTATCCAGTCGTTAAGTATTTTCTGAAGCCCTACTATGTGCCTGCCAGGGATTGCGAAGGGCTGCGAGGAGCTGGGGATACAGAAACTAAAGTTATCATCCCTACCCTTGGTAAGCTCAGCAAATAATGCAAAACTTGTTAAGTTCTACGCTATCATCAAAAAGTCATCTGGAGGGTGCCTGGTGACTCAGTGGGTTAAGCCTCTGCCCTCTGCTTGGATTGTGATCTCGGGGTCCTGGGATCAGGGCCCACATTCCGCTCTCTGCTTGGCGGGAAGCCTCTCTCTCTCTGCATGGCTTTCTGCTTGCTTGTGACCTCTCTCTCTCTGACAAATAAATAAATAAAATATTTTAAAAAAAGTCATCTGGAGTTCAATTTGTTTACACACTTTACAAAGTGATATGTAAATACATAGCCTATGAAAATGTTGAAACCATACTGCGGGGTCAAGATTACACTCCAGGCCTGTTTGATGAGAGCCAGTTCTTCTATGGAGAGAGGGGGCACCCCAGAGCAGAAGAGACTTGGCCTTTCATGCTGGTCCTGGGCTTACCCAGGAAGAAAATGGACTGATGCAACATACAGAGAGTTCTAATCATGCTAGTAAAAAAAGAAAATATTTGGAGAGTTAATAAAAATAAATTAATAAAAAATTAAAAATGCATAAGTGTCTTTTCTTTTTTTTAAATCGGGAAAGAAGTGTCATCCAGAGAATACACAATCCTTAGCTCTCTCTCTCTCCCTCTCTTTCCCTGTGTTTTTGCATAGTTCAAGCATTTGAGTTTGGATGACATTTAATGTATAATTTTAATTTCACTCTAAAATGAATTTTCTACATTTTACCAAGAATCAAAACACTGTGAGCCCTGGGAATTTGCAGTCTCCTGTTTCCTGCTGCCTGCTTTCAGTGAACATTTGCTAGCGTTGAAAACCTTAAGTAAACAAAATCAATCTTTTGAGATGAGACCCGTATCTGTGATTTGCCAATGGACTCTGACAGACACTATTATTTTCATAATGACATTTTCTAGCCCAAATGAAGCGCATATTGAGTTGAACTCCTTTCTTTTATTTTACATCAGATTAGAATGTAATGCATGCCCATATAGCTTTAAACAAACTCGAAGGAAAATCGAGTCTTGCCAAACAGATGTGTCAGGATTGACTATTTCTTTTACGAAGATTCATCTGGAAGTTTGCATTTGTTTACTCCTTATAGTCTGTGGCCTATATTGCTCCTTGAAGTGATCTTTCAAAACCCAGATTTAACTCTGAGGCTTATTGTCCTTCCAAGTCTCCCCTTTACTTACTAACCTAGTATCTCAGCTTGGTAGGAAACCTCCTTCCAACAGAGTGGTACTTGGCTCTACAGTGGAATTCTGATGGGGTACCATCAGATATCCGCACTGGGCTGATCCCTGGTGTGCCCATGTACATGTCCACCATGTGGCTGTCACCCCTCATCATGGGCCACCTCTCCTCACAGTCTGCAGGCTCTTGGGGCCCCACCCCTGCACCAAGGTGTGCTGTTTTTTCTCTTTGCTCAGTCAGGGCTGGGCCTGAGAGATGATGAAGATGTCAACTCTCCAGCCTGGTGAGGTTTGGGCTCTCTCACCTCCTCTGGGATTGCCTGGCTAGAGCCTTGACAATCTGTGGTCCTAGGGCCAGCAATATTGACTTGGCTTGGGGACCTATTAGTGGTGCCAGATGCTGGGGCCCCACCATGAGCTTACGGATCCAAAACTCTAGAGTGGACCCAGAGATCTGTATTTTAACCTCCTGGGTTAGCCTCTGGGAGGGGAATAGAGAGGTGTGGAAACTGATAATAAAAGAAAATAAAATAAAACAAACACAAAACCCAGATAAAAGAGGTTTAGAGTAATGCCAGTGCTCAGCCTAAAATAATCCAGCACGAGAGAGACAGAACGAGAAAGGGCACTGTGAGAGCAGGATGGCCAGGCCAGGCCTCTCTGAGGAGGCAGCTTTGATGAAACCTGAGGGCAGAGCCGGCCTGTGTTCACCAGGAGGGGCCAACTCACCTGGGAGATATTGCCCAAGGTCATTGGGCCCAGAGCAGGGTTTCTGACTCAGGAAGTCTGGGGTAGGGCCCTGACCCAGCATGCTGCATTGCCAACCTCCCAGCAGGTACTGTTGCTGCTGGCTGGGGACCCATTTTGAAAACCTTTGGTCTAGAGAGAACATTCCAGAAAGAGGACACTGCATTTGTTAAGACTGGGCCTTGGGGTGTGAGACCAGCCTCAGGGATTTAATTCTCTGGGCAAAGAAAAGTTATTGGTGAGCTGTGGCAGGGGAGGGACATGGTCTGATTTGTGTTTGTAAAAGATCCCTTGGGTGTTCTTGGCAGAATGGATTTGGGGGCAGCAGAAGTCCCTTAAGACATGGCAGTGGCCTGGGCCAGGGTGACCACTGGGGGAGCTTAAGAGAGGGGTGGATATGGACTATAGCATGTGGGTGCTGCTGATGCGCAGGGTGGGGCAGGGAGAAAGGGAGGTGCCCAGCATGACACAGAGCTCAGTAGTTGCTATGGTGACAGTGACATGCTACTTATGCACCCAGAAGACTGGGGTAGGAGCAGTTTGCAGGTGGGGAGGAGGACTGAGCTCTTTTTCAGCTATGTCATCGTGGTTCACAATGAGGACGAGAAAGTCTCAGTGGGTATGTCAGCTTGGCAGTGGGTATGTGAGTCTGAAACTTGGCAAAGTAGTCAGGGTGGAGGACATAATTTTGGGGAGCCATCGACAGAAAGGTGCTCTCTGATTGAAATCACCAAACTGGTTTGGGTATCTGAGGGACTATTAGTACTCCTTCCGGTGTGTTCTCAATTCCCAAATTCCCAGTGTCCTCCCAATACTCTCCTGAGCTCCGCCCAACTCTGGCTGCTTCCTCTTGAGGGGGACTAGCCTGACCCCTTCCCCTTAGCATTGCTGGTACCCAGTTAGGAAAGAAGAAATCCCCGAAACCAACTTCCTTCTCTATCTGCCACCGTGCTGGCCTCCAACATCAGCCATCTCTCCCTGTATCTGAATCCTTTGCTTAACCCCCATACCTGCCTGAACAGGGTTTTGGCTTTGAACGCTTGGCTCTTTGGCCTCTGAGCCCTTGACTCACTGTGTCTGGGAGCCCCACTGAGCTTTGTGTCTCACACAACCCTTCGCCTCAGCACCACCACAGGGACT
Organism: Mustela nigripes; assembly: GCF_022355385.1. NCBI lineage: Eukaryota > Metazoa > Chordata > Mammalia > Carnivora > Mustelidae > Mustela > Mustela nigripes. The sequence goes on along the minus strand of NC_081559.1, from coordinate 121,015,642 downwards.
CCGTGTCCCACCATGCGGAGCTGTCTTATCACCCAGTTACTGCTTCCACCCTTTTCTAAAGTAGTTTAAATCATCAAGATTTGTAAGAGAATGGGTCCTTTTCATTTAAAAAACACATTCTCCAAACTTGTTTTAGTTCAGTTCTTCCAACTTGGTTTTCTTTTTCCTTTGGGTTAGACAGGTCTTTTGAGAACCATTCTGTGATTGTGCCTGTTTCTTTGGCCGCAATGTAATAACCCTTAGGATCCATTTAGCTATTAGAGTCACGCTAAGATTGATGAGCCACGAGTTCCCCTCGCTGACTTTTTCTGGCAGACCAGACTCTTAGAATTAAATGACTATACACGCTGTGCTGAAATATTCATTTGTAAGTTTTGTGTTCCTGTCTTCCCAGAGAAGCACCTTTGATTTGATTTTGCATTCCAGTTCTTTCTATTAACAAGCTCTGTTCAATTAATCATAATCTCTTACAGACAGTTCCAAATTTGAATGATGTCACTTGGGTGAGTCACGCTTCATGGAATGCCCAGTTGGTAAACACATTGGTTCTGTACAATCTAAATTAAAGTAAACTTGAGGTCAAGTCTCGCAGAGCACATTCAGCTAGTGATGAAAATTTTAAAGACCAAGCTGTTTTTGGTTGATTGTACATCACCAGGCTAATCCAGTTCACAGGCTCATCATGGAGAATATCAGTGTTTTGGAAGCAGTATGATTTTCTCAGGTGCTAAGAAACACCAAGGAATATTAAACTGCTAAATAATAGCTAAGCAGACTGAAAAAGCAGATACTGTTTTTAAAGAGCCTCAGTAATCCTCTGGAACTACCTGGAACATTAGGAGAAGTTCATTTATTTTATGTGAGTCAGAGGAAAGAGGATATTAAATTTGGGAGGGACAGTGGCATTTTGAACATTTTTAGGCTGCATATGGTAAAATGAGTACCTGCCTTGCATAGGAATGATAGAGTGTTACTGTGCTGGAATTTTAATGGAAACTTAAGTTAAGTTTGCTAAGATGCTGATTTTACATCAATCACTCTGGACTCCTTTCCAAGATAGCACTTTCCTCCTCCTTCAGAGACCAGTAACAAATAATTGATTACCCCCCCCCCATTCATGTTAAGCATATTTGTTGAGTGATTGCTCTGCAGTAGACACTAATATAGGCCTTGAGGTTCTAGTGTGGATAACGTAGTGCCTCCCGTCAATAAGAAGTGAAGAATTTGATGGTGGAGACATATGTGTAATTAATATTATATGGTTAATATAGGGGCACCTTGCATGGATGTGAAGCCTAGGGGGCTCTGAGATAATGGTAATTCCTTGAAGCTGAAACTTTGGAAAGGGCAGACCAAGAGTGAGCCCAGAGACATTAAGTAGAGGGGTTAAGATGGGATGAGATGAGAAATTCCTTCCACAAAAAGCTTGGATTTGGCTTTTATCTTCTAAAACAATGGTTAGCTATTGAAAGATTTCAAGCAGATGTGTAAGTCATCAAATTTTGCATTTGAAAAGTCCTTCTGGAACTAGTGTGGAAGATGGACTAGGAGGAACTGGGGGTTGGAAGACCAATAGGGAGGGGCATGACAGAGCAGGGGAGAGTCTGGAGTCAGGCAGTGTTGGGGGTGGGTGGGTGCAGAATAGAGGTTGAGTCAAAATTTATGAGTAAGGAGAGAGCAGTAGATGCCTGGAGGGAAGAGCTATTGTGGGAAGTGTGGATCTGTGTGAGGAGTGCCCCAGAAATATCTTGTCACTGGAAACATGAGTTTGGACTTGAGAAGAGGTTGGGGATAGAGTTAAGTCTGAGGAAGTCACTATGTGGAGTTGGCACATCATCTATCGATGGGTGTAGGCTCTCCCTGGAAGAGAGTTGAGACTAGGGAAGAGGAGTGGTCATTAACCTGGAGATAAGAAGGAACTGACAAACAATGCTGATGGCAGCAGTAACAGAAAGAGAAAAGACCTATTGTCTTAAGTGACACTTAGTAGTGAGCTTCCCCTACATTATCTTATTTCTTTTTTTTATATTTAATTTAATTTTTTCAGTATTCCAAGATTGATTGTTTATGCATCACACCATTGCACTCCATGCAATATGGACCTTCCTTAATACCCACTACCTGGCTCACCCCTCCCCCCACCCCCTCCCTTATTTCTTTCTTGCATTTTCCCTGTCAAGCAGGAATGTCCCCAGCTGATGGAGAGGAAACAGGATCAGAAGGTGAGGTGAATGGTCTCTGGGATGACTGCCATGAACACCTTGGAAGCTGATGCTGCTTTGCACGGGAAGGGCAGGATCTGGTTCTTCTCTCTTGAGTGGGACTCGTATGAGGCACTTGATTATCAGAATGTGATGTGTGTGTGGGGGGGTGTTGGGAAGCTCTGGAAACCAGGTCATAAGAGGCCATGCAGCACCCGCCCAGGTCTCCAGGAATGTTCCCTCTCTGAATGGAGTCTACATCATGTGGAGAAATCACATGGAGATTCACACAGGGATGGTCCTGTGATGGCCCAGTGAGCTCTCGGGCCAGAGCCAAAGTCACTGCCAGCTATGAGCATGGGATCTGAGTCCATGTTCTTGCTTCTGTTCTGAGCTGCTTTGTCCATGCTGCAAGCATGCAAAGACGCTACTACAAGCAAGTGCACATTCCTACAAAATGCACAGAGCATACTTGTTATGCACAAATATTTTCCTAAATATTCAGAATAAAAATATCCCATGGATAGACTCTAAAAGAGTAAAAATAAAATATCCATTAGGATTTTTTTTTTTAAAGATTTTATTTATTTATTTGACAGAGAGAAATCACAAGTAGATGGAGAGGCAGGCAGAGAGAGAGGGAAGCAGGCTCCCTGCTGAGCAGAGAGCCCGATGCGGGACTCGATCCCAGGACCCTGAGACCATGACCTGAGCCGAAGGCAGCGGCTTAACCCACTGAGCCACCCAGGCGCCCCCCATTAGGATTTTCTATCCCCTGCTCCCTGCCCCCCACAGTGGTGATTTGAGAAACAAAAGAGCCCTTTAGATCCCTATGACATTTCAGATTGTTTATGAGTAATGTATTAGTTAGCTAAGGCAGCTGTAGAAAAGTGCACATATTAGGGGCTTAGACAGCAGACATCTATTGTCTCACAGTTCTGGAGGCCTAAAGTCTGAGATCAAAGTGTCAGCAGAGTTGGTTCTTTCTAGGATTGTGATGGAAAATCTGTTCCCTGCCTCTTGCCTAGTTTCTAGTGGTTTCTGGCCATCCTTCTTGTTACTTGTTTTGTAGATGTCCCGCCCCCATCTCTGCCTTCATGTTCCTGTGGTATTCTCCCTATGTCTGTGTCTGTGTTCAAATTTTTCCTTTTTAAGAGGACATCAGTGATTGGATTGGGCCAATCTTGATGATCTCATTTTAGTTAATTATACCTTCAACAGCCTTATTTCCAAATAAAGTCACATTCTGCTGCACTGGGGGTTAGGACCACAGTATATGCATTTTGGGGAGAGACAATTCAGTCCATAACAAATAGCACTGATTGAGTGTGCCTTGTGGAAAGTCTTTCCCTGGATATCACCCAGAGCCACAGATGCCACCATCTTTAGTGTGCTGGAACTGGGGTCATAGAAGAGGTCACAGTAGCTGAAAATGATCCCAGGTTATTTGGGGAGACAGAAATACACAGAATCATAGCAAATGTAGTAGTACCCTCTGCTTGGGGCAGTTAGGAGAGCCTCCAGGAGTGAGAATTCATCTGGTGAACAGAGTACATTTCTAAATGAGGAAATCACCTGTGCAAGAGCCAGGAGCAACAGGGCCTGTGAGTGGAGAGAAAGACCTCCTGTGGAGCCCAAGGGAAGCACTAGAGCCTGGAGGGCTGTGTGGGCACATCTTACCCCGAGACTGGGGTTTAGACTGGAGTATCAGAGAAGATACCTAGCATTTGTGTGCATTGTTTTCTATTAGTTTTTGACAGCATATTTTGTTGTCACTGTTAAAAAACTGTCACCTATACCTATCTGCATTTTTATCCTTAAGAACACCTAGATTTGATTTCCCTTGCAGTACATGGGGCTGATTTTTATTCCCACTTTGAAGTTGGAAACGGGTTCGAGGATGAGACCTCTGAGTGGGGCTGGCTTACAGGTGACAGGGTGGTCCTCCCACTAGAGGTCCATTGCTCTGCATCTCACACTCCTTCCTTTTTGTGGGTGCCTGCAGAATGGAGGCACCTCGTGGCTTTAGCCGTCTGTAATACACTCTCACCAGCACTGATCACTGGTTGTACTTGCCAGGGATCCCTGTGCGCATGCGCCCTGCTCAGCACTCCGACAGCATCTCCTGACTTAATACTCACAGCACTCTCCTGAGCGAGGCACTGGGACTGGCTCCATTTGATTGATGAGAAACAGAGTCTCAGAAAGAGAAGTCAAAGAATGAAGTTGAAGGGCTTCAGGGCCTGGAGGAACCCTCCGAGAATATTTTCCAGGGAGGAAACTGAGGCCCAACCCAGTGCAGGGAATTGACAAAGTTACAGCCAGGGGCCCGAGCAAGCAGGCAAATGAAGCCCAGACCCAAGCCACTCTTCAAACTATCCTGGGCTGTTTTTAGGTTCCAGCACTCAAGCTTCATGTCGTCTTGTGTGACTTTGCCATAATGATATCTAGAAACAAACAGCTTTTTTCATTCTTGACATTTGTCTTGTTTTCCCTAAAAAATGTGAGGGCATCTAATAGTTTAAAGTGTCCTGCCTAATAAGTATGCAAAGTGAAGAATCTGCTTTGGGTAATGATGCATCAGATTTTAGAGTTGGAAGGGCCCTTCAAAACCTCTGACCCAACCTCCTGCTCTAGGAGGGCAGTTCCCAAGTGTTAACATATCAAGACCGGCCATGTGTAAAGCTGTTGACGCATCTGGCAAAGCACGTACAGCTCTTCTTCCCATTTACCCGCAAGAAAGTAAGCTTCAGAGATGCTGGCAGTTTGCTCAAGGTCACATAGTGTGTGGTCGTGTAAGAGCCCCACCCTGATATTCCCTCTCCTTGGGCATTTTCCCTTACTTTCTCAGGGTCACGGCACCCACCTTCTTCAAGTCCATCCACATCAGTTACTTCTCTGCTTCTGCCTCATAGCACCTGCACAAGACTTTTGTTACTCTGAGTACATTTCTGCAACTTCTTGTAAATGCTGCTTCCCACTTACTTGGAAGAAGCTGAGCATGTTTTGTTCACCCCTGTGATCTGGCATAGCAGCGCCCCTGACACGTACTGGGGCTGTTTGCAGAATGAGTGAATCCAGAGCTCCCCTCCGCTTTACTGCTTCCCAGTGCTGTGGTTGGTGAAAAAGGACAACAACCCGAATTTCTGTGTGGCTGTGAGGACCCGACTCCATTCCTGTCCCACTGTGGGCTGTCCTGGCTGCCTTTCCCCCTCTTCCCATGCATGTTGCTGCTTATGTCAACAATGAAGTATGTCAGAATGATGCATGCTGATCATTTAACCTGGAGATTTTTTTTAAAGTTTTTTTCAGATTCAAGTATAAAAAAGTCATGAGTTGTTCTTCTCTGACAACAACTCTGGCCCACTGGTCCAGAACCTGTGATGTTTGCCTTCAGCTGACACCAAATGAGAAGTAGATCCAGACTCAGGATTTTCTGCTCCTAACTCTAGTCTTTCAGGTTTCCATGGAAACAGATGTTGGCTTGACCAGAAACATGGCACACTAATTTTTCTTTTTAATGGGAAAATTGCTGAGTTCTGACCTTGATAATTTGATTGGCAAAGACGTAAGAGGCTGCTGACCATCAAGTGAAGGACTACCTTCATTTCTTTTGGTGGAGGCTTCCTTGGTGGTTCCAACTTGCTACCAGAATTACGTGTTGCCACCCTTGTTTCCAAAAGGTAATGACAAACAAATATGTACACACTATTCAGTGGGCTCTTTTGGGAAATTTTGCTTTCTCCTTGCTGGCTATTGGCTCATTTTTCTTTTTTTATGGTTAATTCTTTCTTGCTTCTTTCCTTCCTACTTCCTTCCATTTCCTTTCCTTTTCTCCCTTCCTGTCTCCTTTCTTTCCCTCTCCTATCCATAGACCCCAAGACTCAAAATTTGGAAGATCTCTAAGTGTCGTCTGTCTTTCCTCTCCTACCCCTTCTCTACCATCCAACGCCTCTTCCTCCTTTCCAGCATCTCTGCCAGGTGTCTCTTCTTCTCCCAAGGACTCAGACTCCTAATTGCTATAGAAGGGAGGTACTTTGTGGTTATTACCGCAGAATGGTAATGTGTCAGGGAAAAAAAAAAATGGCCAGGGGTAGGCAGAAGATGTAGATGTTCTTAAATAGTGAAGGAAACCCAGAGAAATGGCTGGATAAAGGAGCAAGTAGCACAGAATGCTCCAGATGCAGGCAGGCTCTCAGTTCCCTGGAGGCCCCCAGGGGGCATCCAAGGAGTTGTTCAGGTGCATGCGGTGCTCCATCAGATTCTCATGGACGTCTCTGGGAGGTCCATACCTCCTGGCTCATATTTCCTCTTGTTGTATTGGAGACTCTAACAAATACTTGTTCACTCAGGGGACAAATAATAGGCACAAAATCAAGAGTCTATTCCTGAAGCATCACTGCTGCATAAAATAGTAGGTATTATTTCCATCCAATTATAACATCCTAACTTAACCTATGAGGAAACAGGCTCAGAGAGATGGCTGGCTTGCCTAAGTTCACAGTCAACAGCATAGCAGTTCAGGTCTTCAGACTCTCTTCTAGGCCTTCCTGTGCTGTGATCTCAGGCTTCTCCCTTCTGTCCAGGCTGTTCCACTCCTGCCCATTGGTCAAAACCAGTCTGCAAGTGTGGCCCTTTGATCACAGCGCAGAAGATCTGGGCAGATCTTCTCATCCCAGGGTAGCTCTGTGCCATGTGCTGGTGCTTTACTGAAAGCTGTCTTATGATCTTGCATCACACTGAGTTCATAGATCACTATCATTTCAGTTAAAGGACTAACACTTGCTCTTAATATTAAACTGAATTCTTACCAAAATACAGTCTGGAATTGGAAATCAAGTACAGCTTCCTGTTTCTTACTAAATTTTCTCAATTTGTTGTTTCTGTTGAAGTGGACTTGCACTCAAATGCCAGCATGATATAATTGATGGAGTAAAATTACATTAAAAACATGAGTTAATGGAAGGAATATTAGGTGCTGTGCAAATTGGGTTATATTGAAAATTTCCTTGCTTCTTACAGATATATAGTCTAAAATAGAGCACCTTTTATCATAAATAAATGATTTACGTATGGATGTTGAATTAAAAGCTGTAGATCAGAGCAAAAGTAGAAAGTAAAATTTTCTATGTATGTCAGGGATAAGTTCGAGACTATAGGGAAAGGATGCATCTGTCATTTGTAAATGTTTCCTGGTCTTGAACTTTAATTAGACATGTAACATTGTCTGAATCAATTCCTATTTTCTAGATTTTGGCATTCACATTTAAGACAAAGAGCTAAGTCTATGCTGAATGGTACCAAAGACCTCTCTAGCACCAACATTCTGTTTCGTTATGGGAGAATGCATACAAATGGGGTGATAATTAGTTGGGGTTGGGGGATTAGCACTTTGTAACTTGTTAAGTACATTATTGAACTGTCTAGAGCCATGCTGTTGCTGTTTCACTTCAGAAAGCACATTTTTTTTTTTAAATTGGAATGAGAAACAACTTTCTATATCTGTTAACGAGGAGGATGTCCTCATGTGATATTCGCCCTTTCCAAACACCCACAAGCTGAGTTGTGAATGCAGAGCTCTACAAGGTCAGCTTCACAAGGGTTAACAGATGTTAATTTTCACATAATGCTATTTATGAGACATTTCATATCAGCAAGATTTTAAATGATGTTAAGAAAACCACTCTCATTGACATTATCTGGGGCTACAGAGCACTTTCTTATTTTATCTCCTCAGACCAGGGAGAGGTTCCTATTTTGAATTGTGTCACCATCTTAAAGAGCAGCACTTTTACCCAAAGGGCAAATTAAAAGAAGAGTTGCCAACATTGTCACTGTGTCAACTTGATTAAAACACAGTCAATACATATCCAAAAAACTGAGGAATAAATGGAGAGGTTCAGGTATTGTTTACAATGGATCCCAAATAATAATTAAAAACAGAGCCAAGTAATTGATCAATTAAGATGTCATTACTTTGAGGATTCACATTTTTTGATAATTAAATGTTAGACCATCTTTCTTTTTTCAAAAGAAAGAAACTCATTGAATAGAAGAAGATAATGTGATAGAGGAAACCCAAGCTGATATCCTTCAGATTTCAAAGCTGTGCATTTTGGAAGGCAATGTAGATGCCAGGTGAGCTAGTTGAATGTCCTTCTTAAAACCAAACATATTTTAAATGTGTATAACAGTTAAAATTTTTGAAACCCTTTCAGGAATATATATCATGGTTTCCTGAATTGGCAGACAGGTATATTGACCATAGTTCTAGCTTCTGTAAACTTGATGCTTTAACATCTACCCTGAACACAAACACTGAACACACATCATTCTGGATAACCCAATAATATGCCAGAGTCGCTTTACCTTGGCCTCTTGCTTCCCTCATCGTCCCTCCTACACCTTGGGAGGAGTTCCACACCAGGAGATACATTTTTCAAATACAAACCAAATGAATTCAGAGTCTACAACCCCAACAACCTCTCTTGTTGGGCTCTCATACTCCCTGCCACTGCACTTCTGCTCTCACCCCAGGGCTGGGTATCAGACAGCTAGGACAGCCCATATGTTCCAAAGCCCAATGAAAATATTCAAACTAGCCAACTCTAAACCTATCTTGCCTCTTCCTTCCTCTGGAAACTTCAGTAAAGTGTCTTGCACATAGTTTCTCCCTCTGCTTGTGGACAGATACTGGGGGTTCCCTGTGCAACTCCCACGGCATGATATGTATTCTCTATCTTGGAATCTGTTAATATAATTGACTATTTTTTATGACAATTGCCTTCTGATCTGTTGGCCTTATCACACCTAGATAATAATAAAACCTATTAAAATATAGGGTAAGTAGTCAAAAAGAAGCTGAGGAGCGAATCCTTATAAGGTACAGAATTATCTCTAACATCCTGGCACAGTTTTTTCTATCTTTTAGCTCTGGGGTTTGTCCCTGCATGATACCCTAGTAGGATGTGTGGTGGAATGAGGAAAAGAAATCTATCTGGGGGCATATGGGTGTGCTTTGGACATTGCTCAGGCTCTTTTTGCTTATCTGTCTTGCTTGGGCATTGCTAGTCCTTTATCTGGACATTTCCAATAACTGTAGTTTAAAACCCTGGTATTTCAGAGAATATGTCACTTTACCCTATTTCCCAATTATGAATAAAATCCTCACCATTGCTCTGCTACTTGTGACTGCCACAACTTTAAGAGTTTGGTTTCAAATTCACTTCCTTCAGACTGGGTCCATATTTGTTTGTTCCACAGCTGTGTTCCCTAGGTCAGTGTAATGTTTTACACACAGTTGGTACTAGCTACATATTAATTGAACAAATGCATGAGCAAATTGTTCAACTATTAAATCAGGTTGTCTCAGATCCATCCAAAAGTTTATATGGACACAGAGCTCCGTGGGTTTCTGTGGTAGACTGAATAATGGTCTCCCCAAAAGAGACCCTTGTTTAAATCTCTGACCTGTGAATGTTACCTTATATGAAAAAAGACATGTGCTTTTGCATTGCAGCTATGATTAAGTTAAGAATCTTGAGGGAGGAGGTTGTCCTGCCACTTGGGTCCTAAATCCAATTGTAAATGTCTATAAAAGAGAGGCAGAGAGAGACGACATCACAGAAGAGAGGGAGGCAATGTGACCAAGGGGGCGGGGGTGGGAGTGATGTGGCTACACCACAGAACACCAAGGAAGCTGGATGAGGCAAAGATAGATTTTCCCCTAGAGACTTCAGAGGCAGAATCACTCTGCTGACACCTTTATTTCAGATTCTGGCAGCAAATACTGTGATAGGATAGATTTCTATTGTTTTAAGTCCCTAAATTTATCATAATTTGTTACAGCAGACTCAGGAAATGAACAGACTGAGGGAAACTGTGAGGTGTTTATCTCTAGAGACTTCTTAAAGCAGAAACTGTATGGTTTTATTGTGGAGTGGTCAGATGACAGCAACTAGATTTGGTGGCCTATAGACTTTCCAAGAAATTTTGTTTTGATTCTGAGAGAATCATGTTTACTTGGCTTCATTTACTTTCCTTATGTAAATAAGTTTGGTAAGTCATGGAAAAGGACAAATATATATATAAGCAGACTTGGACCTCCCACAAATTTAACATAGTTTAATTCCTATCATTATTACTCCATTCTAATACCTGTCTATCTGTCATTTAAATAATAGGGAAGAAATTCTTTGAAATCCATTTTTGATCATTACATGGCAATTATATTTATTTACGTACTGTGTTAGCACTGGAAAAGATGATTCAAGAAAACTTGTTGAAGGACGATCTTTGAAGGGAATGTGGATAAAGTGGATTTTTAATAAAACCTTGTGCAATCTCAGAGAAGATATTAACATTTTATTTTGTATGGAATTATCCTGCTTTATTCGGTCAATTAACTTATTAAGAAACCACTGATGCTTGTTGTCACTGTTGTTGTTGTTTTTAAATTCCACTGAATTAACATACAGTGTAGTGGTAGTTCAGGGGTACAATATAATGACTCCACACTTCCACACAACACCCACTGCTCATCACAAGTGCACTCCTTAGTCGTTGTTTTTTAAATGGTCTAAGTAAGGTGAATTTATAAAATCTTAATAAAAACCTGGTCCTTAAATGTGAAATACACTTAGGAAAGAGTAGCAGTATATCTTATATAATCATTTTGGTATGAAATGTTAGAATTTTTGGAGTTAGATTCATAAATATGTCCAAATCACATCCTGTATTTTCTTGTCTCCCAGGCAACTGTTAGAGCACCTTTGAATTTTCTTTGGAAAAAAAAAAATCAATGTCTTATATAACAGGCTGACAGTCAACAAGACAGAACATATGATTGTTTTGCCATTTTAAATAACACAATTTGGTTACACAGATTACATAGAATGTAAAAATTGATAGAGAAATAAAGCTTCAAGAGATGTAATATCAATATGCTATGTTTTAGTGAAAGTTATGCACAAAAGTTTACTAGGTGACATTTCTTTCATAGGATTTTTTTTTTTTTTTTTTTTTTTTGGAAAACTTCTTATCTGGGATAGTCTTTTCACTGGGAGGCTGAGTTGCTAGGTTATTGTTAGGTCTTACTGGTCTTCAGCCTTTATTCTCTGTCCAGGTTCTATTCAATATCTTTCAGAGACAACATATCTAGCAGGACTCACTATCCTTTAGCTAGAGAAACTCTTGCAGAGAGCAACTAACTGTTTTTCTTTGGTAAGGAAGGTCAAAATGCCTCTTCTTTGTTAAAGAAAGAATGTGTCCTTATCCTAGAGGACACATTTGTGCCCAGTTGGTTGGTGACTGAAAGGTTTCCAATCTGAACCTACGTTTACTTTTCTCCTTTTGGTCAGCTCCACTGGAACTTGCTATTTCAGAATATGTTTCTCATAAGCTTTGTTTTGCCTTTATGGAGTTTCCTAAGGAGATAGCCTGTGCCTTACAAAGTTAAGTAGATAGCCAATGCATGCATATATCTTCTCAACCAATATAAATGATTTCTTTAATAACATTTCTACCAAAGTTATTTGTAGAAACAATAGTGGGAACAGTGATGTGAGTAAAAGTTGTCTTCTAGGTTTCTGGCTAAGACACCTGATGAGTGTTTGTGATATCCACTGGTGAAGAGAACATGAAGTGAAGCAAGTTTACTGGAGAAAATAGTGAATTACGTTTTGATATGTTGAGTTTGCATATGGAGAATATATGAAGCCTTTCAAATCAATGACATTACCTAGGAATGCAGTGTAGGATGAGAAGAAAGATTGCCTGTCATTGAATTTTGAGGAGCATCTATAGGCAAAAAAAGACTAGTTCAAGGAGGAGGCGTATACATCACAGTGAATGGCAAAAAGAGAGGAGATATTTAATTCATTCACTTATTCAACACATATTATTGGGTGTCTAATATGTGCCAGATGTAAACTTGACAGTGTATAAAAAAATAGAAAACGGTCAAATAAATGCATTTTGGACCTAGCAGTCATTGGTGACTTTCAGAAAAGAAGTTTCACTGGAGTGGTAGGAGTAGGACCCAGATGGTGGCTTGAAGATGGAATGGGAGATAAGAAAATTGGAAAATGAATGATAATAGTCTTTCAAATAATTTGATTATGATTGAAAAAGGATAGAATGGTGAATGAACTCTGGAATTGCCAGCAAAAAACTGGCAAAACTATCAAAATTAATATTTTCAGGACTCAGGAATTTAAAGAAATCTGGGGAATGCTTATCCAAGAAAAATATCGAATCTTTCTAATAACAGAGAACTTTGTGGCATTTTTCACTTACTTACACTCTGTTGCCTGCTCTGTAGTTTAGTAATAGCCTTGAAAACAAAGCCTGTATTTCTAGCACTGGAGAAAGTAGAGAGGACCTGATTCAGAAAGAATTTCAGTAATTTATTGTAGACTATTTCATGGCTCCCTGAAAAGACCTTGGTTGAAAGGCTTTTCATTTTATCCCCACACTCAGAACACTCTCAGTGCTAAAGATGCCACCACAGGATGTTCCTCAAAAATGTGTCTAAGAAAATATTTTAGTTGCTGCTGCCTGAAGTGAGAGATAGCAGGTGAGGCAAAAAACCAGACTAAGCATAAAGCTGAGGACAAAAGGATGGTGAATGAGGTTTTTAAAAGTACTTAACATTCCTGAAAATTCAGAAGGGCTTTCATATACCCAAGGACTGTGCATATGCTCAGAAAAAAAAAAAAGAACTGAAGATACTGTATGCTCTCAATTCTGGCTGAGTTTCAGGCTCTCTGGTAGGGGAAGTGAATGTTAACAGAGTTGTAAACTGTTTGATTAAGTGTTGACATCATGCCCCAATGTTCATGGAAAGTCCCTCAGGAAAGACAGAGATATTTTGGTTCCAGGAATTTAAGAAAAAATATCTCTTGTCTAATCATTATCTAACTACCACGCTGAGAAGACTTCAGTGAAACAGAGAATACAGACTTTACAACATTAGATCAGAAAATTCACTAAATAAACAAAAATATAATCACAAAAGCAGTGACAAAAACTCTGGAAAGGAATGAAAATATAACCTCCAAAGTAGTCATATTCTAATATTATAAACATTGTTTCCAAACAAAAAATCAAGACATGGAAAGAAGCAATTAATAGCCAATAAATAGTTTTTTTAAAAATAAACATATAATGTATTATTTGTTTTACACAATTCACAGCACTCACCACAGCATAAACCCTCCCCAAGTCCATCACCCAGAGGCCCTTTCCCTCCCATCCCCCTCCACTCCAGCAACCCTCTGTTTGTTTCCTGAATTAAGAGTCTCTTATGGTTTGTCTCCCTCCCCAGTCTCACCTTGTTTCATTTTTCCCCTCCCTTCCCCCCATGACCCCTGGCTGTGCCTCTCAAATTACTTATATCAGAGAGATCATGATAATTGTCTTTCTGTTTGACTTATTTTTCTTAGCTTAATACCCTCTAGTTCTATCCACATTGTTGCAAATGGCAAGATTTTGGGTTTTTGATGGCTGCATAGTATTCCTGTGTGTGTGTGTGTGTGTGTGTGTGTGTGTGTGTGTGAGAGAGAGAGAGAGAGAGAGAGAGAGAGAGATATCTTCTTTATCCATTCATCTGTTGATGGACATCTAGGTTCTATTCATAGTTTGGCTATTGTGGACATTGTTGCTATAAACATTCTGGTGCATGTGCCCCTTTGGATCACTACATTTGTATATTTAGGAAAAATACCTGGTACTGCAATTGCTGGCTTATAGGGTAGCTCTATTTTCAACTTTTTGAGGAAAGTCCTTACTGTTTTCCAGAGTGGTTGCACCAGCTTGCATTCCCACCAACAGGAGGGAGGGTTCCTCTTTCTCCACATTTTCACCAACATGTTTCCTGACTTGTTAATTTTAGCCATTCTCACTGGTGTGAGGTGGTGTCTTACTGTGGTTTTATTTGTATTTCCCTGAAGCTGAATGATGTGGAGCACTTTTTCATGTTTCTTTTGGCCATCTGGATGTCTTCTTTGCAGAAATGTCTGTTCATGTCCTCTGCCCACTTCTTGATTGGATTATTTGTTCTTTGGGTGTTGAGTTTGATAAGTTCTTTATAGATTTTGGATACTAGCCCTTTATCTGTATGTCATTTGCAAATATCTTCTCCCATTCTGTCAGTTTTCTTTTCTTTCTTTTGACAGTTTCCTTTGCTGTGCAGAAGTTTTTGATGTTGATGAGGTCCCAATAGTTCATTTTTGCCCTTGTTCCCCTTGATTTGGCAATGATTCTAGGATGAAATTGCTGCGGCTGAGGTCAAAGAGGTTGCTTTCTGTGTTCTCCTCAAAGCTTTTGTTGGATTTCTGTTGGACATTGAAGGCTTTCATCCATTTTGAGTTATTTTTGTGTGTGGTGTAAGGCAATTGGCCAGTTTCATTCTTCTGCATGTGGCTGTGCAATTTTCCCAACACATTTGTTGAAGAGACTCTTTATTTTCCCATGGGACATTTTTTCTTTCTTTGTTGAAGATTAGTTGACCATAGAGTTGAGGGTCCATTTCTGGGCTCTCTATTCTGTTCCATTGATTTATGTGTCTGTTTTTGTGCCAGTACCATACTGCCTTGATGATGACAGCTTTGTAATAGAGCTTGAAGTCTAGAATTGTGATGTTACCAACTTTGGTTTTCTTTTCAACATTCCTCTGGCTATTCAGGATCTTTTCTGGTTCCATATAAATGTTAAGATTATTTGCTCTATTTCTTTGAAAAAAGTTGATGGTATTTTGATAGAGATTGCTTTAAATGTGTATATTGTTCTAGGTAGCATAGACATTTTCACAATATTTGTTCTTCCAATCCATGAGCATGGAACTTTTTCCCATTTCTTTGTGTCTTACTCAATCTCTTTCATGAGTACTTTATAGTTTTCTGAGTACAGATTTTTTGCCTTTTTGGTAAGGTTTATTCCCAGGTATCTTATGGTTTTGGGTGCATTTTAAATGGGATTGACTCCTTAATTTCTCTTTCTTCTGTCTTGCTGTTGGTGTATAGAATTCAACTGATTTCTGTGCATTGATTTTATATCCTGACACTTCACTGAATTTCTGTATGAGTTCTAGCAGTTTTGGAGTGGAGTTTTTTGGGTTTTCCACATTAAGTTTCATATCATCTGCAGAGTAAAAGTTTGACTTCTTTGCCAATTCAGATGCCCTTTATTTCTTTTTGTTGTCTGATTGCTCAGGCTAGGACTTCTAGTACTATGTTGAATAGCAGTGGTGAAAATGGACAGTTCTGCTATGTTCCTGATCTTAGGGGAAAAGCTCTCAGTTTTTCCCCAATTGAGAATGATATTTGCTGTGGGTTTTTCATAGATGGCTTTGATGATATTGAGGTATGCACCCTCTATCCCTACATTGTAAAGAGATTTGATCAAGAAAGGATGCAATAATTTGTCAAATGATTTTTCAGCATCTATTGAGAGTATCATAGGTTCTTGTTCTTTATTTTCTTTTGTATTGCATTACATTGATTAATTTGCAGATGTTGAACCAAACTTTCAGCCCAGGAATAAATACCACTTGGTTGTGGTGAATAATCCTTTTAATGTACTGTTGGATCCTATTGTCTAGTATGATGGTGAGAATTTTTGCATCCGTGTTCATCAAGGATATTGGTCTGTAATTCTCCTTTTTGATGGGGTATTTGTCTGGTTTGGGGATCAAGGTAATGCTGGCCTCATAAATTGAATTGGAAGTTTTCCTTCCATTTCTATTTTTGGAACAGTTTCAGGAGAATAGTAGTAATTCTTTAAATGTTGGGTAGAATTCCTCTGGGAAGCCATCTGGCCCTGGGCTCTTGTTTGTTGGGATATTTTGAGGACTGCTTCAATGTCCTTACTGGTTATGGGTCTGTTCAGGTTTTCTATTTCTTCCTGGTTCAGTTTTGGTGGTTTATAAGTCCCTAGGAATGCATTCATTTCTTCCAGATTGTCAAATTTGCTTGTGTATAGTTCCTCATAATATGTTCTTATAATTGTTTGTATTTCTTTGGTGTTGGTTGTGATCTCTTCTCTTTAATTCATGATTTTACTAATTTGGGCCCTTTCTCTTTTCTTTTTGATAACTCTGGCTGGGGGGTTATCAATCTTATTAATTCTTTCAAAGAACCAGCTCCTAGTTACATTGATTTGTTCTGTTGTTTTTTTGGTCTCTATTTCATTGATTTCTGTGCTGATCTTTATTATTTCTCTTCTCCTACTGGGCTTAGGCTTTCTTTGCTGTTCTTTCTCCAGCTCCTTTAGGTGTAGGGTTAGGTTGTGTACTTGAGATCTTTCTTGTTTCTTGAGAAAGGCTTGTATTGCTATATACTTTCCTCTCAGGACTGCCTTTGCTGTGTCCCAAAGATTTTGATTTTATTTATTTATTTGACAGAGAGAGAGAGAGAGACATATCAGAAGTAGGCAGAGAGGCAGGCAGAGAGAGAGAGGGGGGGAAGCAGGCTCTCCACTGAGCAAAGAGCCTGATGCAGGGCTTAATCCCAGGACCCTGACAACATGACCTGAGCCTAAAGCAGAGGCTTTAACCCACTGAGTCACCCAGGCACCCCAGTCCCAAAGATTTTGAAGAGTTGTGTTTTCATTTTTATATGTTTCCATGAATTTTTTCAATTCTTTAATTTCCTTGTTGATCCATCCATCCATTCCTTAGTAGGATGTTCTCTAAACTCCATGTATTTGAATTCTTTCCAAACTTCTCTGGTGGTTGAGTTCTAGTTTCAAAACATTGTGATCTAAAAATATGCAGGGAATGATCCCCATTTTTGGTACTGGTTGAGACCTGATTTGTGACCCAGGATGTGATCTATTCTGGAGAATGTTTCATGTGCACTGGAGAAGAATGTGTATTCTGTTGCTTTGGGATGGAATGTTCTGAATATATCTGTGATGTCCATCTGTCCAGAGTGTCATTTAACATCTTTATTTCCTTGTTGAACTTTTGCTTAAATGATCTGTCTATTTCACTAAGGAGGGGGTGTTAAAGTCCCCTAATATTGTTGTATTATTGTATTATTTCTTTGATTTTGTTATTAATTGGTCTATATAATTGGCTGATCCCATATTAGGTGCATAGATATTTAAAATTGTTATATCTTCTTGTTGCACAGACCCTTTAAGTATGATATAATGTCTTTCTTCATCTTTTATTATAGCTTTTGGTTTTAAATTTAAATTGTCTGATATAAGCATTGCCACACAGCTTTCTTTTGATGACCATTTGCATAGTAAATTGTTTTCCATCCCCTCACTTTAAATCTGGAGCTGTCTTTGAGTCTAAAATGAGTTTCTTGCAGACAGCATATCGATGGATCTTATTTATTTATTTTTTTATCCGTTCTGATACACTGTGTCTTTTGATTCAGGCATTTGGCCCATTTACATTCAGGCTAACTATTGAAAGATATGAATTTAGTTCCATTGAATACAATGAAACTGTATTGTATAATGCTTGTAAGGTGACTGTTACTCTATATTGTCTCTGTTTATTTCTGGTCTGTTACCTTTAGGATCTGTTTAGAGGGCCCCTTTCAATATTTCCTGTAGGGCTGGTTGGGTGTTTGCAAATTCTTTTAGTTTTTGTTTGTCCTGGAAACTTTTTATCTCTCCTTCTATTTTCAATGACAGCATAGCTGGATATAGTATTATTGATGGCATTTTTTTCTTTTTTAGTGCTCTGAATATATCATGCCAGTACTTTCTGGCTTGCCAGTTCTCTGTGGATAGGTCTGCTGCCAATCTAATATTTCTACCATTGTATATTACAGATCTCTGGTCCCAGGCTGCAGGATTTTCTCTTTGTAATTAAGACTAGTAAATTTTATTATTAGATGACAGGATGTGGATCTATTCTTGTTGATTTTGAGGGGATTCTCTGTGCATCCTGGATTTTGGTGCTTGTTCTCTTCTCTATTATAATTTACTCCAATATATCTTTTCACCCTCTCTTTCTTTCTTCTTCTTCTGGGATCCCAATTATTCTAATATTATTTCATCTTATGGTGTCACTTATCTCTTGAATTCTCCCCTCATGGCTCAGTAGTTGCTTATCTTTCTTTTTCTCAGCTTCTTTATTTTCCATTATTTGGTCTTCTACATCATGAATTCTCTCTTCTGCCTCATTTATCCTAGCAGTAAGAGCCTCCATTTTTTATTGTGCCTCATTAATAGCATTTCTGATTTTAACTTGGTTAGATTTTAGTTCTTTTATTTCCCCAGAAAGGGATTCTTTAGTATCTTCTGTTTTTTTTTTTTTTTTCAAGCCCAGCTAGCATCTTTATAATCAACATTCTGAACTCTAGTTCTGACATTGTACTAATGTCTGTATTGGTTAGGTCTCTAGCCATAGGTACTGCCTCTAGTTCTTTTTTATTTTCTTTCTTTCTTTATTTTTTGAGGTGAGTTTTTCAGCCTTGTCATTTTATCCAGATAAGAATATATGAATGTGTAAACAAAATACTAAAAGGGTATCAATGAACCCAGAAAGATATACAATAACCAAACCAGAAGAGACTTGAAACTGGGGGGAGAAGAAAGAAAATAAAGACATATATGATTAGACTGGTGAATAGAACAGAGCCACACACTTGATTTTGGGTATATTTTGGTTTGTTAGAAGAAAATGGCTCCCAAAATTTTAAAGAAGGAAAAGCTTATACGTATATAGAAAAATAAGGGTAAACACAATGAAGGGATGGACTATGGCTGTAAAGATGAAAATTAAAAAAATTTAGAAAAGAAATTGATGAGAAGTTGGTTGAAAGAAGAAAAAATAAGAAGGAAAAAAAAGGAGAGAATGTGATCAGGCTGGATACTAGAACAAAGCCATATGCTAAATTTAGGGTATATTTTGATCTGTTAAGAGAAACTGTATCCCCAAATTTTAGAGAAACAAAAACTTATATGCATACAAAAAACGATGTTAAATACAATGAAGGGATAGAATATTTTGAAGATACTGTATCCTAAAATTTTAAAGAAAGAAAGCTTACATGTATACAAAAAATAAGATTAAATACAATGAAGGGATAGAAAAAGAGTATAACAATGAAAATTTAAAAAAAGTTTTAGAAAGATATTGATAAAAGAGTTAAAACATTAATATAGGAAAGGAAAAAATTTTAAAAATAGAATAAGAGAAATATAAAATTAAAAAAATTTAACTTTGAACATCTAAAGAATCATGGGGAACAAACCATGAATTCTATGTGCTGTATTTCCCTAGCTCTGGAGTTCTGCAGTTGTCATTGATTGGTAAATTTGGTCTTGGCTAGATGTTCTTGGAGATCTTTTGGAGGAAGAGCCTGTTTCAGTGATTCTCAAATGTCTTTGCCTGAGGTAGAACTGCACTGCCCTTGCCAGGGGGCAGGCTAAGTAATCTGCTTGGTTTTGCTCTCTGTAGCTTTTATTCCCTGAATACTTTTCCTAAAGTTTTGGAGGAAAAGAATGAATATGGCAGCCTCCTAGTCTCCAATCTGGAGGAGCAAAGAGCTCAGGGCCTCACCTCTCAGTGTGCCCTCAGAGAAAAGTAGTCAAGCACTCTTGTCTCCCCGGTTTCTGTGCATTCTTGAGCTCACCCAGCCTGAGCCCAAGCATTTCTATTTCTGGCACTTGGCCATGTTTAGAATTTCCAAACCCAGGAGATTTCTGCAGCATGTTTACATGCTGCTCCTCCCAGTGAAGGAAAGGGGGCTGTCTCCCCAGATCTGCCAGTTGTGGGGTCCTTGCTTCAAGAGAAGTGGTCCTACTTTGCCTCGGATCATGTTTTAAGGTAACTCCAAGTTGATAGCCCCCTCCTTGGCTCTGTCTCTGTAGCTGGCTTCCCTGCTCTGACACCTGAGAGCTCTGCCACACTCAGGCACCCATAGTTTTTCTGTGACCCCACAGGTCCTGAGACCACACTGTCCCAACAAGGGCTCCACCCTCTGCTTAGCCTCTAAGCAATGTCACTCAGTGGAGCAGACTTCTAAAAGTTCTGATTTTGTGCTCCACTTCTCTACCACTTGCCAGGAGCTGGCCCCTCCCCCCATGGTCTCTCTTCTTATATATTACTTAGATTCACTTCTCCACATATCCTACCTTTCAGAAAGTGTCACTTTTCTGTTCCTAGAATTGCTGCTATTCTTTTCTTTGATCTCCTGTTTGTAGGTGTTCAGAATGGTTTGGTAACTATCTTGTTGAATTCCTGAGACCAATAAATTCACTAGAAAATCTTGACACCAGTTTTCAACTGAGGAAGGAATCAGTGAACTTGAAGGTAGTTCAGTTGAGATTATTGAGTATAAGAAACAGAGAAAAAGAATAAAGAAAAATGAAGTCTCAGGGACCCATCGAACACCATCAAGCATAACAACTTATGCAAAATGGGAGCCCCAGAAGAGAAAAAAAAAAGAGATAAAGGAGAAAAAATTTTAAGGAAATAATTGAGAACTTCCCAAATTTGAGGAAAAACATTAATGTAAATCATCAAGAAGTATTACAAGTCCAAGTAGGATAAACTCAAAGAGATACATTCCTAGAAACACCACTATCAGTCTCAAAAGCAGTGAGAATGAACTCATTGCATTCAGGGATTCTCAACAAGATTCATAGTTAATTTATATCAGAAACCATGGAGATCAGAGATCAGTGAATTGACCTATTCAAAGAGATGAAAGGAAAAAGACTGTCAACCAAAATTCCTATATTGCTAGCCCAAGTTGTTTACTTCACAGCAGAATGGGATCCATTAGCTCCAAAACTCAGATTTTGTGCATCTAATTGTTTTAACTATAGCTCTCAACAAACAGCATATTTTTAGACATTTAAAGACTGTCTGCATTGCATCCCCACAAAGCTTTGCCCAACATCTGATAGCCATAGATAAGATAAACCTGGTAGCTCTCAAGACCTCAGAGCTACCCTCAGCTGCTGCCCTCAGAAGCTCTTGAACCCATAGACTCCCTGCCATGCTGCTGAGTGACCTCACCCGAATAATCCCTCTCTCAGATTGCACTCTACCCCAGGATTTCCCCTACCCTCCTCCGTTCTGGTCTATATCCCTCATGCTGCAGCCTCTGGAAGCTCTTATGCTGCAACACACTTCCCTTGATGCAAATTTGTTAAACGTCACCCAAATAAAACTTGTCATATGTCTCTGCTACATTGTGTTATTTTCCCTTATTATTCTGGATATCCCTTGAATTCACTATATACATCTGGTGAAACCATCCTTTGAAAATGAAAGAGTTAATATTCTTCAGATGATAATACTCCCCAAATTGACCTAAAGGTTCAATGCAATCCCTATCAAATTTTTGATTTCCCTTTTTTTCTTTCAGAAATGGAAAAACTATGCTAAAATTTATGTGAAAATTTAAGGCCCTTGAATTAAAAACATTTTCAAAAGGAGTGAATTGGAGAATTCACATTCCAGATTTCAAAACTTATTACAAAACTACAGTCATTAAGCCAGTGTGGTTAAAGACATATAGAAAAATAAGAAAAAAAATTAAGGTGTAGAAAAAGAACTATTGACCATCTATGGCCAATAGGTTTTTAACAATGATGCAAAGACATTTCAATGGGAGAAAGAAGTGTCATTTCAATAATCTCAGTCTTTTGGTATTGGTTGAGTCCTGATTTGTGACCCAGTATGTGGTCTATTCTGGAGAAGGTTCCGTGTGCACTTGAGAAGAATGAGTATTCTGTTGTTTTAGGGTGGAATGTTCTATATATATCTATGAGGTCCCAATGTGTCATTCAATGCTCTTGTTTCTCTATTGATTTTCTGCTTCGATGATCTGTCTATTTCTGAGAGAGGCGTGTTAAGATCTCCTACGATTAGTGTATTCGTATCAATATGATTCTTTATCTTGATTAACAGTTTTCTTAAGTAATTGGCTTCTCCCATATTGGAAGCATAGATATTTACAATTGTTAGATCATCTTGGTGGATAGTCCCTTTAAGGATTATGTAGTGTCCTTCTGTATCTTTGACCACAGTCTTTAGTTTAAAATCTAATTTATCTGATATGAGAATCGCTACCCCAGCCTTCTTTTGAGGCCCATTGATGTGAAAGATGCTTCTCCATCCCTTCACTTTCAGTCTGGGTGTGTCTTTAGGTTCAAAATGGGTCTCTTGTAGACAACATATGGATGGGTCCTGTCATTTTATCCAATCTGCAACCCTGTGCCGTTTTATGGGTGCATTTAGGCCATTTCACATTGAGAGTGATTATTGATAGATATGTTTTTATTGACATTGAGTTACCTTTGAAGTCTTTCTTTCTGTAGACTGTCTCTATATTTCTCTTCAAATGCTATTCTTAGGAATTTTTCTCTTTTATAGAACCCCCCCTTAATATTTCCTGCCGTGTCGGCTTGGTGGTTGCATAGTCTTTTAAGCCTTGCCGGTCTTGGAAACTCTTTATCTCTCCATCCATTTTGAATGTCAGTCTTTCTAGATAAAGTATTCTTGGCTGCATGTTCTTCTCATTTAGTGCCCAGAATATATCTTGCCAGCCTTTTCTGGCTTGCCAGGTCTCTGTGGACAGGTCTGACGTTATTCTGATGGGCTTCCCTCTGTAAGTAAGGAGCCTCTTTGCCCTGGCAGCTTTCAAGAGATTATACCTACAATTA
>NC_081559.1:120987937-120992698 GCF_022355385.1 Mustela nigripes | reverse complement strand
TGTGGACAGGTCTGAAGTTATTCTGATGGGCTTCCCTCTGTAAGTAAGGAGCCTCTTTGCCCTGGCAGCTTTCAAGAGATTATACCTACAATTATAATTCCTCAATTTGACTATCAGGTGTCGTGATTTTTTTTGGAATGTATAATCTTGGGTGGAGACCATTCAGCCTCTAGTACAGGAACACTGGTTCCATTCATGAGATTGGGAAAATTTCAATGAAGGACTTGTTCTACTCTATCTTATAGACTTCTTTCTTTCTCCTCCCCTTCAGGGATTCCAATAATTCTGATGTTGGAATGCTTCAAGGCATCATTTATTTCCCTAATTCTGTTTTCGTGGCTTCTAAGCTGTTTGTTCCAGGCTTCCTCCTGATCCTTTCTCTCTATCTGTTTGTCTTCCAGATCACTAATTCTATCTTCTGTCTCAGTTACCCTAGCTTTGAGAGAGTTTAGATTAGATTGGAACTCATTGAGAGCATTGTGAACCTCCTCGCTGGTAGCTTTAAGCTCTGCCCTAACTTTGTGAACATCCTGTCTGGTTGCTTTCAGTTTGGCCCTAATTAATTCCATTTGGTCATCCATGGCTTTCTCCAACCTAGCTATTGCCTGGATAATTGTTAGCCTGAATTCTTTTTCCGACATATTGTCTATGTTGATAGCCATTAGCTCTGTTGCAGAAGGTCCATCCTCTGTATTTTTCTTCCGTTGGGCATTTCTCCTCCTAGTCATTTTGGTGGGAGATGACTGAACAGATGTAGCTGGGTGTATCAACTGTGGTGCAGTCAAGGTGCTCCCTGGAACACTTCTGAGCGATCAGGATTCCCCACCCAAATGAGAGACAAAAGAAAAAAAAATATATAGAGAGAGAGACAGGAAAGAAAGGGAAGATGAAAGAGAAGGTTCAGCCCAGATGGGCCCCAAGGTAAGATTTATGAAGTAGACAAACAAAAAGAGACAAAAAGACTGATACAAGTATATGACAAAAGAAAAAAAAATATATGCAAATAAAGGAAGAACCTCGTCAAAAAGAACCTCAAGTGTAAGATTTATATGCTATCAGAACAAACACAAAAACACAGAAACACTGGTGGAAGAAGAAGATGGGAGAGTTTTTATAAATTCTCAGTATGTGCGAGGAAGGTTGTTTTGATTCTTCCTGGATGTATCTTGAGATCTTTGTGAAAGGACTCAACTTTCCTGCCCACTGGCGTCTTCTGCCCCTGTAGAGATCCAGATGTGTATAATTCTGATCTCAGGCTGATTTCATGGGTGAATGGAGTTCTTTGGTAGGTAATCAGCTCACTTTGGGGTGTCGGCTGAAAAGGCTCCTCCTCCTACACCCCTGCCATCTTGTCCCCCCCGACAGTGTCATTTCAATAAGTGGTGATGGAACAATTGGATATCCAATGCAAAAGAATGAGGTTGGACCCTCATTCATGACCCACATATGTCATTTGCAAAAATTAACTCAAGATGGATCAAAGATCTAAATGTAAGAGCTAAAATCATCAAATCCTTGGAAGGAAACGTGAACTTGAATTAGAATATGACACAAAAAACACAAACAACCAAAAAAATTAGTTAAATTTGGGTCTAATCAAAATAGGCTAATAAAGGACACTATAAAAAATGGAAAATCTACAAACAGAATGAGAAAACATGCCTGCAAATCATAGAAACAATTAAGGGTCTGTACCTAGCATATATAAAAAACTCCTGTAATTCAACTACAAAAAGACAGCCCAGTTGAAAAATGTGCTATGGTGAGTGCTGTAAATTGTGTAAGACTGATGACTCACAGACCTATACCCCTGAAGCAAATAATACATTATATATTAATAAAAATAATAAAAAATAAAAATGGGCAAAAGATTTAAATAAATTCTGCACATAAGTCATGAATCACTGAATTCTACCCTAGAATTCAATATGCATTGTATGTTAACTAACAAAATTTAAGTAAATAAATGGAAAAGTAGATTCTACACAAAAATCAATATGCACATGAAAAGATGCTCAAAGTTATTAGACACAAGGAAATGCAAATCAAAACCACAGTGACATCCATTTCTCACCCACTAGAATTGCTAGAATTAAAAGTTAATTTCAGATAATTGCAAATGTCAATGAGGATGTTGAGAATTGAAACGCTTATATACTGCTGATAGGAATATAAACTGGAGCCAACACCACTTTGGAAAAGAGTTTGGTAGTTTCTCAAATGTTAAATTATAATTATGAAACAGTAATTGCATTTCTAGATATGTAAAAGAGAATTGAAAACATGTTTACACAATACCTAGTACACAATGTTTATGGTACCATTATCTATAATAGCTTAAATGTGGGAACAACCCAAATGTTCATCAACTGATGAATTGGTTAATGAAGGTGGCACATCCATACAGTGGAATATTACTCAGTCATAAAAATAATTAAGCACTGATCCATGCTGTAATACGAGTGGACCTTGAAAATATTGTGCTAAGTGAAAGCCAGTTGTAAAAAGTCATGTATTATGTAAATTCATTTATATGAGATGTCCAGAATAGACAAGTCTGTAGAAACAGAACGTAGTTTAGTGGTTGCCAGGGCATTGGAAATGTGGGAAATTGAGATTGATTGTTGATCAGTATGTGTGTCTGTTTTAGTGATAGAAATTCTCTGAAATATCTGGTGATGCTTGTGAAATGTAGTAAATATATTATGAACTAATGAATCCTTTTAAAATAGTGACTTTTTGTTATATGAATTATATCTTAATAAAAAAATTAAATGGAGAATTTTCTTTTTCTCATTTTAACATGGAAAACTCTTGGGCATATTCCAACACTAATTTGAAAAAAACCAGGATAACTTGATAGACCACTTGAAGTTATTTTAACTGTGAAGAAAAATAGTATCATGGGGAGGAGTGGTGTCTAGATCCTAGTGGAGGGATTTTGAAGGAGGAGGGTCACTTCTGCTACAGTGAGGGGGAGGGGATAGACCAGGTGCAGTCCACTGGAGTAGAGTAGTATTAGTTCTTCTTCTATAGTGCCTATTTTAAGAGGCACAGTCCATACTGATGATAGCCATGAGACAACTAGAGAATCATAGTGGATTTAAAAAATTTTTTTCTTAGTGTTCCAGAATTCATTGTTTTGTGGTTTCTCCAACCACCAGGCTCACCCCTTCCCCTCCAAAACCCTCAGTTTGTTTCTCAGAGTCCACAGTCTCTCATGGTTCATCTCTCCCTCCAATATCCCCCAACTCACTTCTCCTCTCCATCTCCCCATGTCCTTTGTGTTATTCCTTATGCTCCATAAATAAGCAAAACCATATGATAATTGACTCTCTCTGCTTGAGCTATTTCACTCAGAATAGTGGATTTTATAGTCACTGATAAGGTCCTCATGAACACAAGCACCTGTGAATTTTTGATAAGTATCAATGTGTAGAGTAGTTTGATTTTCTTTTCCTTTTTTTCCTATAGTAAAGCTCAGATATCTACTGCAGTCATGAGGAAACTGTATATATAGATCCAGGACTGAAGATTTGCTTGTCATTTGCAATAAAAGTGAGGAGTGATAAACTGAATTGTCTGTTGGATCAAATGGGTCACCCGGCAACAATTTAAATGAGACCAGTCTCTCTCAACTCTCATGGAGCTCTCTGCTCAGCGGGGAGCCTGCTTCCTCCTCTCTCTCTGCCTGCCTCTCTGCCTACCTGTGATCTCTATGTCAAATAAATAAATAAAATCTTTTTTTAAAAAAAGAAGAGCTCATGAAACAAAATGTGGTTTAGTATGAAGTTGGCTTTTATTTGGAAGAAACAGCTCTGTAAGTTTGTAAGCAAAGGGATTACTTGGCTACAGTATTATTTATGAAAGAATAGGCTAACAGTAGCAAGGAAGTTGAATTTGAATGGGCATGGCCTAGAGTTTAGAAGGTCAACTATTAGATAATCCAGAGGATGCAGAGTGGAGGGTATGAATGTTTAGGATAAAGTGGATGCAGTGGAAAGGGGCAGGAACTACATAGGGTATAACCAAATTCTGGGACAAAGCAGATTGAGTTTTTGACTGTTTCTGGTGAAGGAAAGGTAGTAGTGTTGTGGGCAGAGGGCAGCTGGCTTGAGGAAAAATTAATTTTTGAATATTTATTTTAAGGGACTAGTTCCCTGTCTTGTTTAATGATCTAAGTCATATAAGGAAAAATTAATTTAGTACTTATTTATGTCAGAAGCTACTCTGAGTAATAAAATTATTGGCTCCCTCTAAAACACAATTATAGTTTATATTATAATAATATAATAATGTAAAGAAAGGAATAATAAAGAAGTAAAATACATAAATAAAATTTTGTATGAAGTCCAAGTGAAGTTTTCAGAATTTATGTTGGGAGGGAAAAATGAAGAGACTGACTGTGTTCATATAATACTATAGCTAAAATTATGCCCAATTTTAAGGATATTTTTCTTGCTAATAGAGAATAAATACTCATGTATTGTATTTAACAAGGAGTTACTTACTATGCTTTTTGGAAGTCTACTTCTTGATAAAATTGAATTGATTATATTTTTATTACTAACTAGTATTCATTGAAGATTTTTTTTTTTAATTTTTTATTTTTTATAAACATATATTTTTATCCCCAGGGGTACAGGTCTGTGAATCACCAGGTTTACACACTTCACAGCACTCACCAAAGCACATACCCTCCCCAATGTCCATAATCCCACCCCCTTCTCCCAAACCCCCTCCCCCCGGCAACCCTCACAA
>NC_081559.1:120986391-120987537 GCF_022355385.1 Mustela nigripes | reverse complement strand
ATGCTACAAAAGTTGGGTATTCATCCTTTCTGATGGAGGCATAATACTCCATAGTGTATATGGACCACATCTTCCTTATTCATTTGTCCATTGAAGGGCATCTTGGTTCTTTCCACAGTTTGGCGACCATGACCATTGCTGCTATAAACATTGGGGTACAGATGGCTCTTCTTTTCACTACATCTGTATCTTTGGGGTAAATACCCAGGAGTGCAATGGCAGGGTCATAGGGAAGCTCTATTTTTAATTTCTTGAGGAATCTCCACACTGTTCTCCAAAGAGGCTGCACCAACTTGCATTCTCACCAACAGTGGAAGAGAGTTCCCCTTTCTCCACATCCCCTCCAATACATGTATCCTGTCTTGCTAATTTTGGCAATTCTAACTGGTGTATGGTGGTATCTCAATGTGGTTTTAATTTGAATCTCCCTAATGGCTAGGGATGATGAACATTTTTTTTCATGTGTCTGATAGCCATTTGTATGTCTTCATTGGAGAAGTATCTGTTCATATCTTCTGCCCATTTTTTGATATGATTGTCTGTTTTGTGTGTGTTGAGTTTGAGGAGTTCTTTATAGATCCTGGATATCAACCTTTTGTCTGTACTGTCATTTGCAAATATCTTCTCCCATTCCGTGGGTTGCCTCTTTGTTTTCTTGACTGTTTCCTTTGCTGTGCAGAAGCTTTTGACTTTGATGCAGTCCCAAAAATTCATCTTTGCTTTTGTTTCCTTTGCCTTTGGAGACATATCTTGAAAGAAGTTGCTGTGGCTAATATCGAAGAGGTTACTGCCTATGTTCTTTAGGATTCTGATGGATTCCTGTCTCACATTGAGATCTTTTTTCCATTTTGAGCTTATCTTTGTGTATGGTATAAGAGAATGGTCGAATTTCATTCTTCTACTTATAGCTGTGCAGTTTTCCCAGCACCACTTATTGAAGAGACTGTATATTTTTTCCTGCTTTGTCAAAGATTATTTGACCATAGAGTTGAGGGTCCATATCTGGGCTCTCTACTCTGTTCCAGTGGTCTATGTGTCTGTTTTTATGCCAGTACCATGCTGTCTTGGTGATCACAGCTTTGTAGTAAAGCTTGAAATCAGGTAACGTGATGCCCCCAGTTTTATTTTTGTTTTTCAACATTTCCT
>NC_081559.1:120906596-120986291 GCF_022355385.1 Mustela nigripes | reverse complement strand
GATTTCAAGCTTTACTACAAAGCTGTGATCACCAAGACAGCATGGTGATCACAGCTTTGTAGTAAAGCTTGAAATCAGGTAACGTGATGCCCCCAGTTTTATTTTTGTTTTTCAACATTTCCTTAGCAATTCAGGGTCTCTTCTGATTCCATACAAATTTTAGGATTATTTGCTCCAGCTCTTTGAAAAATGCCGGTGGAATTTTGATCAGAATGGCATTAAAAGTATAGATTGCTCTAGGCAGTAAAGACATTTTAACAATGTTTATTCTTCCGATCCAAGAGCATGGAATGGTCTTCTATCTTTTTGTGTCTTCTTCAATTTCTTTCATGAGTGTTCTGTAATTCCTTGAGTACAGATCCTTTACTTCTTCGGTTAGGTTTATTCCCAGGTATCTTATGGTTCTTGGTGCTATAGTAAATGGAATCGATTCTCTAATTTCCCTTTCTATATTTTCATTGTTAGTGTATAAGGAAGTCACTGATTTCTGTACATTGACTTTGTATCGTGCCACATTACTGAATTGCTGTATGGGTTCTAGTAGTTTGTGGGTGGAGTCTTTTCGGTTTTCCATCTAAAGAATCATGTCATCTGTGCAGAGAGAGAGTTTGATTTCTTCATTGCCAATTTGGATACCTTTTATTTCCCTTTATTGTCTGATTGCTGTTGCTAGGACTTCTTTTAATGCTATGTTGAACAAGAGTGGTGAGAGTGGGCATCATTGTCATGTTCCTGATCTCAGCGGGAAGACTGTGAGCTTTTCCCCATTAAGGATGATATTTGCTGTGGGTCTTTCATAGATAGATTTTATGAAGTTCAGGAATGTTCCCTCTATCCCTATACTTTGAAGTGTTTTAATCAGGAACAGATGCTGGATTTTGTAAAATGCCTTTTCTGCATCAATTGAGAGGACCATGTGGTTCTTCTCTCTTAGGAAGTCAACATAAGATGAGAGAAAAATAATTTATTTCAGTTATTGGCAAGTACTTTTCAATTATGTTTTGACAAGAAAATCAGGTCAAACATTTGTGTTTACCTATGTTCCAAGTACAATTTAGTTTTTTCTTAGTCTTTCTACACTTTTCTTTTTGTTTTTTTTCCCCCTCAGAAATAGATCTATATCTAGTTATGATCTACTTTGATTTTATTTGCATTTCATCTTTACCTGTTATGCAATTTTCCTTTCTCTAGTTTGTGCAAGATAAATTAGCTCTTTTAGGGTCTATGAAAAGCATAATTTACTCAGCAACAGAAAAAAAAAAAGCTCATGAAATAAAATCTGGGAAATCCAAATAAAAAATAATTGATCAGCAATACAAACTTGGATACATTTTACTTTTATCATATATCAAAATAATCTGAACACAACTATATACTCAATCACAGGTTAAAGCTTATACTTAATCTTTTTTTTCTTTCCTTCACTTCATTATAATGAGATTAAGTAAAATCTTCTTTAAACTTTAATATTTCTCAATTTAAGTCACTCTTGGTTAAGCAAATATCACACATTCCATTTATAGGATTGTTTTTTTCTGCACTCTATAGTTGCATTCTGAAGTAGCTACAAAAATGCTGTTTTGGTGCCGTAATTTTGTGTGATATCTAGTGAACTTCTTTCTCTTGTAGAGGATTGTCTTCTTCGTATACTCCTTTGAAAAACACTATGGGCTTATGTACCAAAATCTCTTTCAGAAACAAGGAAAATTTCTAATAAAAAAGAAAAATGTGTTTTATGATCTCTTTTAAGGATTTGAAATGAATTATCTTTATCAAGGTTTTAAAGTTATGATTTGGTTATTCTAACCCTTGGCCAGATATAGATTTGGTTTTCCATAATGGACCCTGAAATGAGGAAAAACTAACAATTTCTATCATTTCCTGACCTTCTGTTTTATCCTCACTATTTTTTTAAAATTATTATTTTTATTATGTTAGTCACCATACAATATGTTGTTAGTTTTTGATGTAGTGTTCCAAATTCCATTGTTTAGATAACACCCAGTGCTTCATGCAGTATGTGCTCTCCTTAATACCCATCATTGGCCAACACATCCCCCCACCCACTTCCTTCTAAAACCCTCTGTTTCTCTGTGTCCACAGTCTCTCATGTTTCATCTCCCCCTATGATTTCCTCCCCTTCATTTTTCTCTTTCATTTCCTAATGTCTTCCATGCTATTATTTATGTTCCAGAAGTAAATGAAGCCATATGATAATTGACTTTCTTTGCTTGACTTATTTCACTCAGCATAATTTCCTCCAGTCCAATTCAGGTTGATGCAAAAGTTGGTATTCACAATTTCTGATTGCTGAATAATATTCCATTGTATATATGGACAACATCTCCTTTAGCCATTCATCTGCTGAAGGGCACCTTAGCTCTTTCCACAGTTTGGCTATTGTGGACATTGCTGCTATGAACATTGGGGTACATATGGCCCTTCTTTTCACTACATCTTTATGTTTGGGGTAAATACCCAGTAATGCAATTGCTGGGTCATAGGGCAGCTCTGTTTTTAATTTTTTGAGGAACCTCCATACTGTTTTCCAAAGCGGCTGCACTAACTTGCATCCCACCAACTGTGTAAGAGTATTCCCCTTTCTCCACATCCTCTCCAACATTTGTTGTTTCTTTCCTTGTTAATTTTTGTCCTTCTGACTGGTGCAAGGTGGTATCTCAATGTGGTTTTGATTTGAATTTCCCTGATGGGTAATAATGATGAAAAATTTTTTATGTGTCTGTTAGCCATTTGTATCTCTTCATTGGAGATGTGTCTCTAAGGTCACAAGAGGATGAGTTTTGACAAAAAAAAAAAAATCTTTAGAACTGGATTAAAGCTTGTATGCAGTATTAGAAAATATTTTGCCTTAGAGCAATATATTATCTTGGTTCACTCTGAAAATCTAGCTGACAAATTAAGAACTAAAGGGAACAGCCAAGTCTTATCTGGAGCTTATTACAAAGATATTTTTTTCTTAATTGGAAAATACACAATTGAGACTCATCATGTGACTATCTATGACTACATAAATGTTTTTCACTAATAGTTTTGCTTCAAGCCATTCTTCCAATATGGTGTTCCAATAAATGTGACAAGACCACGTGACAATCCCAGGTGTGGACACTGATGGTCAGAATGTTCCTATATTGGAAAGTGGCTTTGTCACAGCTCTACCTGTTAAAAAAGAACATTTCCCGAGAAGATCAAAATTCTAATCTGAATACTGGCTATTGTAATTTGACAAAAGATTAGAAAACTGGATGTTAAGAGCTATTCAGGATGATTCTCATTGGTGCCTGGCTTTTAATCCTATCTCTATGGGTTCCATTCTGTGATCCCCTGATGTACTGAATATTATTGAGAACTGGTGTAATAGAGATAAAAACTTAAAACTAAAAGACTGGACTCCAGCTCTATCACTAACACACCATGAAATCTTAAGCAAATCCTTAATTTCTCAGAGTCTTATCAATGAAACAAGGATAATTGTATTTAATTGTTAGGATTATTAGAAAAATAAAAGGAGATATTATACTTACTTCAATCACCAAACAAATACCTTACCTAGTTTCTTGGGATAAGTCAATAAGTAAAATAACTGCTCTGTCACGCTCTGTGTGTGTGTGTGTGTGTGTGTGTGTGTTTTGTTATCCTACATAATCAGCAAATGTACAAATAAGTTATTAGAAGATGGTTTGTGCTATTTTGAAAAGAAAGGATCAAAATGAAGGAATCCTAGAGGGGTAGAGAGTGATAAAAGTAGAAAATAGAATATACTTCTTGAAATACAGAGGATTCCTCCAAAATAAGTTGAGATTTTGTTAGCAATCTGAATGCAATGAACCACTAGTGTATCTGGAGCATGCTTGGCTGGGAGAAAGAAAGGAACCCAATGGACCTGGAATAAAAAACAAAACCAACCAACCAACCAAAAAAACCCCAAGAAAGATAAAAAGAAATGAAGTCAGAGGATGTGTGTGTGTGTTTGGGGTGGGGGGTGTGTGATACAGATTATATAGAGTCTCTCAGGTTGTTTTAAAGACTTTGGTTTTGGGGCATCTGGGTGGCTCAGTGGGTTAAGCCTCTGCCTTCAGCTCAGGTCATAGTCTCATAGTCTCAGGGTCCTGGGATTGAGCCCCACATTAGGCTCCCTGCTCAGTGGGGAGTCTGCTTCCCCCTCTCTGCCTGCCTGCCTCTCTGCCTGTCAAATAAATAAATGATATGATACTATATGTGGAAAACCCAAAAGACTCCACTCCAAAACTGCTAGAACTTATACAGGAATTCAGTAAAGTTAAATAAAAATCTTTAAAAAATTTGGTTTTTATTTGAGTAATAACTTTAAGCAGTGGAGTGATGCATTATGATTTACATTTTAAAAAAATAGTCTTGCTGCTACAGACTAGAGTGTACAAAAGGGCAGGTATTAAAGTACAAGAAGTCACTTAGGAGGCTGTAAGGGTGAAGGAAAGATGAAACTATGGCTTGGACCAGAGTGGTAGCTGAGTGAGTGATGGCTAATAATCAGATTTGGGTACATTTTCTAGAACAGGAGTCAAAGATAACTCTTAATATTTTTCACTTTGGGTAATTGTAGGAATGGGGATACATATCCTGATATTATATGTGGGCTGAACAAAATTTTCAAAACAAAACAAAAAAATTTTGGAAGGAGGATAAAGAATTTGGTATTATACATATGTTTGAGATGTCTTAATTTTGTTAAAAGGGGTGCTCAGGACTGAAGATATAAATTGGGAATTATCAGCACATGAATGGATTGGATAGACCAGAGAGGAGTTTAGGATCCTGGGGCACAATAACTCTCAGGCTATGTGACATGAGAGCGATCTAGTGAAGGAAGGTGAGATAGGATGAGAACCAAGAAATAGTCATGCCTTTGATGTCAGATGAAAAAATATTTCAAAGAGAGGTGAATATGTGTATGAAACACTGCTACTAAGTCAAGTCAAATA
This sequence comes from Mustela nigripes, assembly GCF_022355385.1. Taxonomy (NCBI): domain Eukaryota; kingdom Metazoa; phylum Chordata; class Mammalia; order Carnivora; family Mustelidae; genus Mustela; species Mustela nigripes. The sequence continues at coordinate 120,981,312 of NC_081559.1, read as the reverse complement.
AGGACACATAATTGACCAGTGAATTGACCCAGCTGCTTAGAAGATTTTGTTTAGCAAATCAAACCTCCAGGCCAATTCAGAGTAATTTTCTGTTGGCTACTACTTTTCCTGAGTATGATCACTCTTCCAATTTCTTTGCATGCTTCAGAATTTTGGGCTAAAAACTGGGCATTTTATACAATATATTAAGGCAACTTCAGATTCTGTTTTACAGTAAATCAAGCCCAACAAAATACAAAAGGGTTATATACCATGTCAAATAGCGTCTCTCTCAAAAAGGCAAAACTGGCTTAAATCTGAAAAATCAATTAAAAACGATAATTTAAAACAAAATAAATATCAATCAAATATTAAGTTAAAATAAAAAAATCAGTTAGTTATTAAAAATTAATGTCTAACAACCTCTTAACTGATGCAGGAAAAGCTTTAGATAGTCCGACATCTATTCATGATAAAAACTCTCAAGGAACTAGAAACAGAGACCTTCCTTAACCTGATAAAGTACCTACAAAAAAACCTACAGCTAAGATAATACCTAATGATGAGGGATAAATGTTTTTCCTCTAAGACAAGGGATAAGACAAGAAAGTCTGTTTTCACCATACTTATTAATATTGTGCTAGAGGTTTTAGCTCTTGTAATAAGGCAACAGAAATGATCTTCTAGGTTGGAAAAGAGTAAGTGAAATTGTTTATTTGCAGACCAAATGATCTTATCTGTAGAAAATTGTAAACAATTTATGAAACAAAAATCTGTAATAGATCTAATAAATGAGTTTATCGAGATCGTGGGATACATGATTGGCATGCAAAATCAATTGCATTGATATATACAAACAACAAGTAACCTGAATTGAAATTAATGAAAGAATTCCATTTGCAATAGAATCAAAAAGAGTAAAATAGTAGTAAATTAAACAAGGATGTGTAATAATTATACACACCCAAAATATGAGATGTTGTTGAGAAAATGTAAGAAAAATCTAAATAAATGAAGAGATATTCCATGTTGTGAGTTAAAAGATTTAATATTTATAAGATAATAACTTATTTATGAAATGATATAGTCAGTGCAAATCTCAGAATGCATTTATAGAGTTTGAAGCCTACTTACATTAATTAAATGTAAAAGACTCAGAGTACCCAAAAATTTTTGAAAAGAACAGTGATGGAGGTCTTATATTACCTGATTTCAAAACTTTCTGCAGAGTTAAGGAATTAAGACAGTGCAGGTGTAGGTATAAGGGTAAATAGAAAGAGCAGAGACACAGAATAGAGAGTATAAAAATAAATGCATGCATTTAGAGTCAATTGATTTTGAATGAAGTTGCCTAGGTAAATCTTTTTAACAAATGGTCCCATAACCATTGGACAACAAATGTTTAAAAAAAAAAGTCTCCTCGTTGATTCTATATGCAGAATTTACTAAAATAGATCATATCCCTAAATATAGGAGCTAATTCTATAAAACTTCTAGGTTAAAACGCTGGAAAAACCTTAGTGATTTGGGTTTCACTCATATTGCTTAGAGATTACACTGAAAAAAACAGAGAAATAAAACAATAAATTAGAATTAAGGGAACAAAAACATGAGCCAAAAATTGGGAGGAGAATATTTGCAAATCAAATATCTGACATAAAACTGCTATCCAGAATATATGAAGAACACTTAAAATTCAGTCATAAGAAGACAAGCAACCTAATTTAAAAAAATTATTTGACCAATAATTTACCAAAGATAAGAATCACAAATGAGTACACACATTGATGCTTAACATAATTTCCAGACTAGGAAATAAAAATGAAGACCATAATACAACACTACTACAAAACAAAAGCTAAAATTTTAAAAGATGGACAATACCAGGTTTTGGCAAGGACATGGAGAAAAGGGCATTTTGTGTAAATTTGAGTATACGCTTGTTTCATCCAGAAATTCTACTACTAGTTATTTACCAGAGAAATAAGATGAATGTCTATGTATTTGCATATGGATATTCATAACAGGTTTCTTTATTTGTAATATCTCCAAGCTAATAATAACTCAGATATGCATGGACATATGGTATATTTATACAACAGAAAATGACTCTGGAATATACAGGAATAAATTCTTAGCATATGCAACAGTGTGTATGAATCTCAAAAACATTATGCTACATGGAAGAAACCAGATACAAGGAAATATATTCTGAGTGGTTTCATTTACCTGAGCTCTTAAAAAATATGAACACATTTATAATGGCAGAAAAATCAGTGGTTGCTCTGGGCCAGAAGTGGAAGTGGGCTGATTATAAAGAATCAGGAGAGAACTTTTTGGGTAATAGAAACATTTTATATTTTCTTTGGTGTGGTGGCTACATGGGTATGAACATTTGTCAAAATTCATTTGTACAATTAAAATAGATGCATTTATCATTGCAAATTATACTTTAATAAAACTTATTTAAAATATTTTTTAAGGGGTCAGTTGGACGTGTCTGACTCTTGATTTTGCCTCAGGTCATGAGATTGCCTCACATTGGCCTCTGTGCTGGGCATGGGGTCTGCTTAGTATTCTCCCTTTCCCTTTCTGTCTGTCCCACTCCTCTTCCTCCTTACTCCCATGCTGCTTGCACACTCACTCTCTCTCTCTTCAAAAATAAAATAAAATAAAATAAAATAAAATAAAATAAAATAAAACAAAATAGAAAAGTATTAGAAAAGTAGTACAGCAACAAATATCTTGTACTTGCATCTTATTGAATTTTTGTCAGTGGTTTATTGGTGTAGACCTCTATAAAAGTGATTGATGAGCCAAAATGTGAATTTGTAGGAGATATTACCAAATTCCCCTTTATGAATGTTGCACCATTTTGCATTCCCAGTCATAAGGTTAGAAAGAACTATTTCCCCAGTCTTGATAATAGCATGTGCTGCAAACTTAGATGTTTGTCAATCTAACAGAAATATATGAAATCTTAGTATATTTTTAATTTGCATTTAAAAACATTCACAAGCAAGGTTTTTAAAAAATTTTTTTAAAATTTATTTTCAGCATAACAGTATTCATTGGTTTTTGCACCACACCCAGTGTTCCATGCAATCTGTGGCCTCCATAATACCCACCACCTGGTACCCCGACCCCCCCCCCCCCCCCCCCCCGCCCCTTCAAAACCCTCAGGTTGTTTTTCAGAGTCCATAGTCTCTCATGGTTCACCTCCCCTTCCAATTTCGCCCAACTCCCTTCTCCTATCTCCCCATGTCCTCCATGCTATTTGTTATGCTCCACAAATAAGTGAAACCATATGATAATTGACTCTCTCTGCTTGACTTATTTCACTCAGCATAATCTCTTCCAGTCCCGTCCATGTTGCTACAAAAGTTGGGTAATCGTCCTTTCTGATGGAGGCATAATACTCCATGGTGTATATGGACCACATCTTCCTCATCCATTCGTCTGTTGAAGGGCATCTTTGTTCTTTCCATAGTTTGGCGACCGTGGCCATTGCTGCTATAAACATTGGGGTACAGATGGCCCTTCTTTTCACTACATCTGTATCTTTAGGGTAAATACAAGCAAGTTTTAACAACATTTTACATATTTAAGACGAATTTCTATAGGATCTTTTCCATTAGACTTTTTTTTTTTTTTAAATAGGGCTTTTGATTTTTTAAAAATATCTGTTTTGAAAAGCTCCTTCTGGGGACGTCTGGGGTGCCTCATTTGGTTAATCATCTGTCTCTGGTTCAGGTCATGATCCCAGGGTCCTCAGATCAAGTCCCATGTTGGGATCCTTGCTTAGTAGGGAACATGCTTCTCCCTCTGTCTGCTCTGCCTGCCACTCCCCCTGCTTGTCTTCTCTCCCTCTGACAAATAGATAAATAAAATCTTAAGAAAAGTAAATAAAATCTCCTTAAATATCAAGGACATTAATTCTTCATCTCTGATGGATGCTATAAATATTTTTTTTCCAGTTTTTGTTTTCACTTTGCCTATAGTGGTTTCTTTTTTTTGCTTTTGTTTTTGTTTTTGTTTTTTGCCACGGATTTTTGTCTTTTAATAAAATCAAATGTAATACATTATTTCATATGTTTGGATTTTGACTCATGGTTAGGAAAGTGTCCTCTAATGTCAGGTTATAAAAGAACTCAACAGGAAATCCATTCCTACTTTGTTTATTTTATTTTCAGATGGGAGATATCATAGTTAGTGGCAATGCTGATGGCAGCCATCAGGTAGAAAAAAATGATAATGCAGAAAGGAGGGAGAACTTGAGAAGTTCTAGATTACATATGGTGGGAATGGGATCTAGTCAAAAGAATAGGATTATAAATGTTATCCAAGGTATATTATTTTATTGTTTTTTAAAAGGTTTTATTTATTTATTTGAGAGAGAGAGAGCGCATGAGCAGGGGAAGAGGGAGAGGGAGAACCAGTCTCCCTGCTGAGCAGGGAGCCTGATGTGGGGCTCGATCCTGGGACTCTGGGATCATGATCTGATCCAAAGGCAGATGCTTAGCTGACTGAGCCACCCAGTTAACCCTATCCAAGATATTTTAAAGACTATCTTGGGAAAGAGGAAAAAGGAAAAGAAAATCTTTGCCATAGAAAATCAAAGTATTACCTTCAGAGTTTTTCCATACAGATTTTCTATATCGAGAACTGTAATTGTTCAGGACATATAATTTAATTGAGCTGAAATTCACATAACATATTTGCATAAAGCATAACCACTTTAAAGTGAACAATTAAATGGCATTTACTATATTCACGGTATTGAGTAATCACAATCACTATCTGGTTCTAAATAATTTACTGCACTCACTCTCCCAGAAAAAAACCTCCATGCTCATGAAGCAGTTACTCCCCATTCTCTGTCCCTTAGCCCCTAGCAATCATCAATTTGCTTTCTGCTTCTCTGGGTTTATCTTTTTTGGGTATTTCATATAATTGATTTCCTATGATATGTAACTTTCTGTGTCTCTGTTCTTTCAATTAGCCTAATGTATTCAGGATTCATTCACATTGCAGCATATGTCAACAATTCATTCATTTTATGGCTGATAACATTCCATTGTATGGTTATATCAAGATTTATTTATCCATTCATCTGTTGGTAGACATTTGGTGGTTTTCTTCATATCTTCACTAACTACTGTTATTTTCTATTAAAAAAAAGTGTAGCCAGCCTATTAGATGTGAAGTGGTATCTCATTGTGGTTTTGATCTCACGAATGCATCTCACTAATGACTAATGATGTTAAACATCTTTTCATGAACTTAATGGTCACTGTATATCTCTTTTGGAGAAATACCATCAAGTCATTTGACTCTTCAAAAAATTGGTTGCCTTTTGTGTTATTGAGTTATAGGAATTCTCATATATTCTGGTTACTAGACACTTACCTCATATATGATTTGCAAATATTTTCTTCTATAGGTTGTATTTTTACTTTCTTAATAATGTACTTCAATGCATGAGGTTTTAATTTTGATGAAGTCCAGTTTATTCTTTTTTTGTTGCTCATGCTTTTCTTTCTTTATCTAAGACTCCATTGCCAAATCCAAGGTCATGAAGATTTACCGCTATGTCTTGTTATATGTTATATGGTTTTAGCACTTTCTCCTCTTTCTCCACAACCTCAACAATATCTGTTGTTTCCAGACTTGTTAATCTGACTGGTGTGAGGTGGTATCTCATTGTGGTTTTGATTTGTAGTTCCCTGATGCTGAGTGATGTGGAGCACTTTTTCATGTGTCTGTTGCCATTTGGATGTCTTCTTTGCAGCAATGTCTGTTCATGTCCTCTGCCCATTTCTTGATTGGATTATTTGTTCTTTGGGTGTTGAGTTTGATGAGTTCTTTATAGATTTGAGGTACTAGCCCTTTATCTGATATGTTGTTTGCAAATATCTTCTCTCATTCTGTTAGTTGTCTTTTGATTTTGTTGACTGTTTCCTTTGCTGTACAAAACTTTTGATCTTGATGAAAACCAATAGTTCATGTTTGCCCTTGTTTCTCTTGCCTTTGCCAATGTTCCTAGGAAGTAGTTGCTGCGGCTGAGGTCAAAGAGGTTGCTGCCTGTGTTCTCCTCAAGGATTTCGATGGACTCCTTTCACATTGAGGTTTTCATCCAATTTGAGTCCATTTTCCTGTGTGGTGTAAGGAAATGGTCCAGTTTTATTCTTCTGCATGTGGCTGTCCAATTTTCCCAACACCATTTGTTGAAGAGACTGTCTTTTTTCCATTGGATATGCTTTCCTGCTTTGTCGAAGATTAGTTGACCATAGAGTTGAGGGTCCATTTCTGGGCTCTCTGTTCTGTTCCATTGATCTGTCTGTATGTTTATGTGCCAGTACTATTCTGTCTTGATGATGACAGCTTTGTAATAGAGCTTGAAGTCTGGAGTTGAGATGCCACCAACTTTGGCTTTCTTTTTCAACATTCCTCTGGCTATTCGAGATCTTTTCTGGTTCCATATAGATTTTAGGATTATTTGTTTCATTTCTTTGAAAAAATGGATGGGATTTTGATAAGGATTGCATTAAATGTTTAGATTTCTCTAGGTAGCATAGACACTTTCACATTATTTGTTCTTACTATCCATGAGCATGGAACATTTTTCCATTTCTTTGTGTCTTCCTCAATTTCTTTCATGAGTACTTGATAGTTTTCTGAATATAGATTTTTGCCTCTTTGGTTAGGTTCATTCCTAGGTATCTTATGGTTTTGGGTGTAATTGTAAATGGGAGTGACTCCTTAATTTCTACTTCCTCTGTCTTGTTGTTGGTGTATATAAATGCAAATGATTTCTGTGCTTTGATTTTATATCCTGACACTTTACTGAGTTCCTGTACAAGTTCTAGCAGTTTTGGAGTGGAGTCTTTTGGGTTTTCCACATATAGTATCATATCATCTGCAAAGAATGATAGTTTGACTTCTTCTTTGCCAATTTGGATGCTTTTAATTTCTTTTTGTTGTCTGATTGCTGAGGCTAGGACTTCTAGTACTATGTTGAATAGCAGTGGTGATAATGGACATCCCTGCCATGTTCCTGTCCTTAGTAGAAAATTTCTCAGTTTTCTCCATTGAGAATGATATTTGTGGTGGGTTTCTCATAGATGGCTTTGATGGTATTGAGTTATGTACCCTCTATCCCTATACTTTGAAGAGTTTTGATCAGGAAAGGATGCTGTATTTTGTCAAATGCTTTCTCAGCATCTATTGAGAGTATCATATAATTCTCATTGTTTCTTTTATTCATGTATTTTATCACATTAATTGATTCATAGATGTTGAACCAACCTTGCAGCCCTGGAATAAATCCCACTTGGTTGTGGCGAATAATCCTTTTAATGTACTTTTGGATACTATTGGCTAGTAATTTGGTGAGAATTTTCGCATCTGTGTTCATCAAGGATATTGGTCTCTAATTCTCTTTTTTGACGGGATCCTTGTCTGGTTTTGGGACCAAGGTAATGCTGGCCTCATAAAATGAGTTTGGAAGTTTTGCTTCCATTTCTATTTTTTGGAACAGTTTTAGAAAAATAAGTATTAATTCTTCTTTAAATGTTTAGTAGAATTCCCCCGGGAAGCCTTCTGACCCTGGGCTCTTGTTTTTGGGGGAGATTTTTTGATGATTGCTTCAATGTCCTTACTGGTTATGGGTCTGTTCAGGTGTTCTGTTTCTTCCTGGTTCAGTTTTGGTAGTTTATATGTCTCTAGGAATGCATTCCTTTCTTCCAGATTGTCAAATTTGCTGGTGTAGAGTTGCTCATAATATGTTCTTTTTTTTTTCTTTTTAAAGATTTTATTCATTTGACAGAGAGATCACAAGTAGGCAGAGAGGCAGGCAGAGAGAGAGGGGGAAGAAGGCTCCCCACTGAGTAGAGACCTGTACTTGGGGCTCCATCCCAGGACCCTGAGATCACTACCTGAGCTGAAGGCAGAGGCTTAACCCACTGAGCCACCCAGGTGCCCCTCATAATATGTTCTTATAATTGTTTGTATTTCTTTAGTGTTGATTGTGATCTCTCCTCTTTCATTCATGATTTTATTAATTTGGGTCTTTTCTTTTTTCTTTTTGATAAGTCTGACCAAGGGTTTATCAATCTTATTAATTCTTCAAAGAACAAGCTCCTAGTTTTGTTGATTTGTTCTATTGTTGTTGTTTTTTTTTAAATCTCTATTTCATTGATTTCTGCTCTGATCTTTATGATTTTTCTTCTCCTGCTGGTTTAGGCTTTCTTTTTTGTTCTTTCTCCAGCTCCTTTAGGTGTAGGGTTAGGTTGTGTATTTGAGACCTTTCTTGTTTCTTAAGAAAGGCTTGTATCACTATATATTTTCCTCTCAGGACTGCCTTTCCTGTGTCCTGCAGATTTTGAACTGTTGTGTTTTCATTATCATTTGTTTCCATGAATTTTTTCAATTCTCCTTTAATTTCCTGAATGACTTATTCATTCTGTAGAAGGATGCTCTTTAGTCTCCATGTATTTGGGTTCTTTCCAAATTTCCTCTTTTGATTGAGTTCGAGTTTCAGAGCATTGTATTATGAAAATAAGCAGGGAATGATCTCAATCTTTTGATACTGGTTGATACCTGATTTATGTCTGAGGATGTGAACTATTCTGGAGAATATTACATGTGCCCTAGGGAAAAATGTGTATTCTGTTGTTTTGGGATGGAATGTTCTGAATATATCTGTGATGTCCATCTGGTCCAGTGTGTCATTTAAGGCCTTCATTTCCTTGTCGATCTTTTGTTTGGATAATCTGTCCATTTCAGTGAGGGGAGTGTTAAAGTCCCTTACTATTATTGTATTATTGTTGATATTTTTTTTTGATTTTGTTTTTAATTGGTTTATATAGTTGGCTGTTCCCATGTTAGGGGTATAGATATTTGAAATTGTTACATCTTCTTGGTTGACAAACACTTTGAATATGTTATAGTGTCCTCCCTCATCTCTCTTTTTTTTTCAAAGATTATTTATTTATTTGACAGAGAGAGAGAGAGAGATCACAAGTAGGCAGAGAGGCAGGCAGAGAGGTGGGGGGAAGCAGGCTTCTTGCTGAGCAGAAAGCCTGATGCAGGGCTTGATCCCAGGACCCTGGGATCATGACCTGAGCCAAAGGCAGGGGCTTTAACCCACTGAGCCACCCAGGGACCCCACTTCCTTCCTCATCTCTTACTATAGTCTTTGGCTTAAAATCAAATTGATCTAAGGATTGCCACCCCAGCTTTGTTTTGATATCCATTAGCATGATAAATTGTTTTTCACCCCCTCACTTTAAATCTGGAGGTGTCTTTGGGTCTAAAATGAGCTTCTTGCAGACAGCATAATGATGGCTTTTGTTTTTTATTCATTCTGATACCCTGTGTCTTTTGATTGGGGCATTTAGCCCATTTACATTCAGGGTAACTATTGAAAGATATGAATTTAGTGCTATTGTATTTCCTGTAAGGTGACTATTACTGTATATTGTCTCTGTTCCTTTCTGATCTACTACTTGTATGCTCTCTTTGCTTAGAAGACCCCTTTCAAGATTTCCTGTAGAGCTGGTTTGGTGTTTACAAATTCTTTTAACTTTTGTTTGTCCTTGAAGTTTTTATCTTTCCTTCTATTTTAAATGAGAGCCTAGCTGGGTATGGTATTCTTGGCTGCATGTTTTTCTCGTTTAGTACTCTGAATATATCATGCCAGTTCTTTCTGGCCTGCCAGGTCTCTGTGGATAAGTCTGTCGCCAATCTAATATTTTTACCATTGTATGTTACAGACTTCTCCCGGGCTTCTTTCAGGATTTTCTCTTTGTCACTAAGACTTGTACATTTTACTACTAGATGATGGGGTGTGGACCTACTCTTATTGATTCTGAGGGGGGTGTTCTTTGCCTCCTGGATTTTGACGCTTATTCCCTTTGCCATATTAGGGAAATTCTCTACAATAATTCTCTCTACTATACCTTTTGCTCCCCTCTCTCTTCTTCTCCTGGAATCCCAATTATTCTAATGTTGTTTCATCTTATGGTATCACTTATCTCTTGAATTCTTCCCTCGTGATCCAGTAATTGTTTGTCTCTCTTTTGCTTAGCTTCTTTATTCTCTGTCATTTGGTCTTCTATATGACTAATTCTCTTCTGCCTCATTTATCCTAGCAGTAAGAGTCTTCATTTTTTATTGCACCTCATTAATAGCTTTTTAAATTTCAACTTGGTTAAATTTTAGTTCTTATATTTCTCCAGAAAGTGCTTTTATTTCTCCAGACAGCGTTTCTCTAATATCTTCCATACCTTTTTTGAGCCCAGTAGCACACTGAGAATCATTATTCTGAACTCTAGATCTGACATCGTACCGATGTCCGTATTGATTAGGTCCATAGCCTTTGGTACTCCCTCTTGTTCTTTTTTTGTGGTGAGTTTTTCTGCCTTGTCATTTTATCCAGATATGAATATATGAAGGAGTGAATAAAATTCTAAAGGGGTGGCAAAGACCCCAGGAACATGTGCTTTAACCAAATCAGAAGAGACTCCAAATTGTGAGGGGAAGAAAGGGGGTAAAAATAAGTTCAGAAAAAAACATTTAAAAATGAAAAAGAAATAAAGAAAAAATATAAAAAGAATATATAGAATAAACTATAAAAATATATAAATATAAAATATAAAAATATATCATATATATTATATATATAATATATAAATATAAAAAGAATATATAGATAAAAATAAAAGAATAAAAAGAATATATATATACATATATAATATATATACATATATATATAAAAAGAATATATATATACATATATATATACATATATATATTTATATATATATATATATATATATATATTCGACTCGTGAATAGAACAGGGTCACCCACTTAATTTTGGGAGTATTTTGGTCTCTTGGAAGAAACTACCTCCCAAAATTTTAAAGAATGAAACCCATATAGAAGGGTAAACACAATGAAGAGATGAAATATGACTATAAAGGTAAAAAAATTTTTTAAAGAAAATTTCTAAAAAAGGAGTTGATTAGTTGGTTGGGAGAATAAAGGAAAAGAAAGTGGAGAGAATTTGCTCAGGCTGGCTACTAGAACAAAGCCATTTGCTAGATTTCAGGTATATTTTGATCTATTAGAATAAGTTGTATCCCAGATTTTTTTAGAAGAAAAAACCTTAGGTGTATACAAACAATAAAGTTAGATACAATGAAGGATAAAATATGTCTATAATAATGAAGATTCAAAAAAGATTTTTTAAATGAAAGGTATTGTAAGATAAAGTAGTTAAAAATGTTAAAAGAGGAACGAGTAAAAGTTAAAAAAATTAGAAGAAAAAAATAAAATAAATTAACTCTGTAAGACTAAATAATCATGGGGAGAAAGCCATGAATTCCATGCTTTGCTTTCTCCTCTGGGATTCCACTGTTCTCCTTGGTAAGTGAACTTGGTCTTGGCTGGATTTCTTGCTAATCTTCTGGGGGAAGGGCTTGTTGTAGTGATTCTCAAGTGTCTTAGCCCGAGGCAGAATTGCACTGCCCTTACTGGTGGCCAGGCTAAGTAATCCGCTTGGGTTCACTTTCAAAAGCTTTTGTTCCCTGAACTCTTCCATAGAGTTTTGGAGGATGGGAATGAAAATGGTGGCCTCCTAATCTCTGGCCCAGAGGAGCTGAGAGCTTGGGGCCCCACTCCTCAGTGCACCCTCAGAGAAAAGTGCTCAATCACTCCTGTTTCCCTGGCTTCGGGCCACACTCCAAGCTCACCCAACCTGTGACCAGTGTCTCTGTCTCTGGAATACAGCCCTGCCTGGAGTCTCCAAACCCCGCAGATCTCTGCATTCTTCCAAGGGTGTCTCCCTGGATCTTGTGGGGTCCCTGCTCACAGAGTAGTGGCTTGTGCCATGGATCACAATTTAAGGTAAACCCAAGTTGAGAGCTCACTCCTCAGCTTCATCTCTATAGCAGGCTTCCCTGATCTAATACCTGTGAGCTCTGCGACACTCAGACACTCCTGATCCTTCTGTGACCCTGTGGGACCTGAGACCACACTCTCTCCTCGTGGGCTTCACCCCAGCTTAGCCTCTGGAACAATGTCCCTCAGTGGAGCAGACTTTTAAAAGTTCTGATTTTGTGCTCCATTGCTCTGCCTCTTGCCGGGAGCTGGCCCCTCCCCCCTCATTCTATCTTTTCATTACTTTGGATTCACTTCTTTGTAGGTCCTACCTTTCATAAAGTTGTTGATTTTCTGTTTCTAGAATTGCTGCTCTTCTCTTTGATCTCCTGTTGGATTTGTAGGTGTTCGGAATGGTTTGATAAGCTATCTAGCTGATCTCCTGCTACCTGATGTCATCCCATCCTGTTACTTCTCTGCCATCTTGACTCCTCCCTTTGGTCTGGGTACTCTTACCTAAAATCAATTTATTATAGATGTGTGGGTTTATTTCTCGGCTCTTAATTCTATTCCATTTGCCTATATGTCTATCCTTATGCACAAACTACATTGTTCTGTAATTACTGTAGTTTAGAAGTATATTTTGAAATTGGAAAGCATGAGCCCTTTCATTTAGTTCTTCTTTTGCAATATTATTTTGGCTATTTGTAGTTCTAATGAATTTGAGGATCAACTTTTCCATTTCTGCAAAAAAAGGCTATTGGAATTCTGATAGGGATTGAATTGAATCTGCAGATCACTTGAGGGAATTTTGGCTTCTTATCAATATTGTCTTCCAATCCTTGAACATGGGATGTCTTTCCATTTTTTGAGTTCATCTTTACTTATGTCATGACATTTTGATTGTTTGTTTGTATAAACCTTTTAGTTCCTTGGCTAATTTTTTTTTCAGATATTTTATTCTTTTGGATACTGTTATAAATGAAATAATTTCCTATTTTCTTTTAGATTATTCATTAGATGTATAATGAATAATATATAAACTCATATATTTATATATGAGCATATATAAACTCTACTGATTTTTAATGATCTATTATCCTGCATCTTTTAAAAAATTATTTTATTTTTTCAATGTTATAAAATTCATTGTTTATGCACCATACCCAGTGCTCCATGCAATATGTGCCCTCCTTAATACCCACTACCAGGCTCACCTAACCCCCCATTCCCCTCCCCTCTACCTGTTTGTTTCTCAGAGTCCATAGTATCTCATGCTTCATTTCCCCTCTGATTTTCCCCAATTACCTTTTCCTTTCCTTCTCCTAATGTCCTCCATGTTATTCCTTATGCTCCACAAGTAAGTGAAACCATATAATTGACTCTCTCTGCTTCACTTATTTCACTCAGCATAATCTCCTCCAGTCCCATTCATATTGATACAAAAGTTGGATATTTATTCTTTCTGATGACTGTGTAATATTCCATTGTATATATGAACCATATCTTTTTTATCCATTCATCTGTTGAAGGCCATCTTTGCCCTTTCCACAGTTTAGTGATTGTAGCCATCACTGATGAACATCAGGGTACAGATGGCCCTTCTTTTCAATACATCTTTGTTGAATTTATTTATTAGCTCTATGGTTGTGTGTGTGTATGTGTACTCTTTGGGAATTTCTGTAGATGGTCATGCCAAAGAGACTTTTTTTTTCATCCTTTCTAATCAATGCCTCTTTTTTTTTTATTGCCTAATTACTCTGGTTAGTACTTCTGGTAAAATAGCACATTTGAGGTGAAAGTAGGCATTCTTGTCTTGGGGGGGGGGGAAGCTGTCTGGGTTTTCATAAATGCCCTTAATCATGTTGAGGAATTTTCCTCCAATTCCTAGTTTTCTGAGTAATTTTTCAAAAGATTTTATTCATTTATTTGACAGATAGAGATCACAAGTAGGCTGAGAGACAGGCAGAGAGAGAGAGAGATGAGGAAACAGGCTCCCTGCTGAGCAGAGAGTCCAATGTGAGGCTTTATCCCAGGGCTAAGGGATCATGACCTGAGCTGAAAGCAGAGGCTTTAACCCACTGAGCCACCCAGGTGCCCCTCAGAGTGATTTTTATCATGAAATTGTAAACTATTTTGTCAAATGTTTTTCTACATCAGTTGAGATGATCATGTCATTAATTTTATTTTGTTCTATTGATTTGGTGTATTATATTGATTGATTCTCTCATGTTAAAACACCTTTGCATTTCCAGAATAAAGCCCATTTGGTCACTGTGTATAACCCTTTTAATATACTGTTTATTTCAGTTTGCTAGTATTGTGTGAGAAGTATTTTCTTCATATTCATAAGAGACGTTGGTTGGTAATTTGATTTTCTTATGATGTCTTCGTCTGGCTTTGGTACTAGGGTTATCCTGGCCTCATAGAATCAGTTAGGAAGTGTTATTTCCTCTTCCATTTTTAAATGGTTTATTTATTTATTTATTTTAATTAATTTATTTATTTTCAGAAAAACAGTATTCATTATTTTATCACCACACCCAGTGCTCCATGCAATACATACCCTCTATAATATCCACCACCTGGTACCCCAAGCTCCCACCCCCCCCGCCACTTCAAACCCCTCATATTGTTTTTCAGAGTCCATAGTCTCTCATGATTCGCCTCCCCTTCCAAATTACCCCAACTCCCTTCTCCTCTCTAACACCCCTTGTCCTCCATGATATTTGTTATGCTTCACAAACAAGTGAAACCATATGATAATTGACTCTCTCTGCTTGACTTATTTCATTCAGCATAATCTCTTCCAGTCCCATCCATGTTGCTACAAAAGTTGGGTATTCATCCTTTCTGATGGAGGCATAATACTCCATAGTGTATATGGACCACATCTTCCTTATCCATTCGTCTGTTGAAGGGCATCTTGGTTCTTTCCATAGTTTGGCGACCGTGGCCATTGCTGCTATAAACATTGGGGTACAGATGGCTCTTCTTTTCACTACATCTGTATCTTTGGGGTAAATACCCAGGAGTGCAATGGCAGGGTCATAGGGAAGCTCTATTTTTAATTTCTTGAGGAATCTCCACACTGTTCTCCAAAGAGGCTGCACCAACCTGCATTCCCACCAATAGTGTAAGAGGGTTCCCCTTTCTCCACATCCTCTCCAACACATGTTGTTTCCTGTTTTGTTAATTTTGGCTATTCTAACTGGTGTATTGTGGTATCTCAATGTGGTTTTAATTTGAATCTCCCTGATGGCTAGTGATGATGAACATTTTTTCATGTGTCTGATAGCCATTTGTATGTCTTGATTGGAGAAGTGTCTGTTCATATCTTCTTCCCATTTTTTGATATGTTTGCCTGTTTCATGTGTGTTGAGTTTGAGGAGTTCATTATAGATCCTGGATATCAACCTTTTGTCTGTACTGTCATTTGCAAATATCTTCTCCCATTCCGTGGGTTGCCTCTTTGTTTTCTTGACTGTTTCCTTGGCTGTGCAGAAGATTTTGATTTTGATGAAGTCCCAAAAGTTCATCTTTGTTTTTGTTTCCTTTGCCTTTGGAGACATATCTTGAAAGAAGTTGCTGTGGCTGATATCGAAGAGATTACTGCCTATGTTCTCTTCTAGGATTCTGATGGATTCCTGTCTCACGTTGAGGTCTTTTATCCATTTTGAGTTTATCTTTGTGTACGGTGTAAGAGAATGGTTGAGTTTCATTCTTCTACTTATAGCTGCCCAGTTTTCCCAGCACCATTTATTGAAGAGACTGTCTTTTTTCCACTGTATATTTTTTCCTGTTTTGTCGAAGATTAGTTGACCATAGAGTTGAAGGTCCATATCTGGGCTCTCTACTCTGTTCCACTGGTCTATATGTCTGTTTTTATGCCAGTACCATGCTGTCTTGGTGATCACAGCTTTGTAATAAAGCTTGAAATCAGGTAACGTGATGCCCCCAGCTTTATTCGACAACCTGAACAGACCTATATCTAATAACGAGATTGAAGCAGTGATCAAAAACCTCCCAAAAAACAAGAGCCCAGGACCTGACGGATTCCCTTGAGAATTCTACCAAACTTTCAAAGAAGAAATAACACCTATTCTCCTGAAGCTGTTTCAAAGAACTGAAGCAGAAGGAAAACTTCCAGACTCTTTCTATGAAGCCAGCATTACCCTGATCCCCAAACCAGGCAAAGACCCTTCCAAAAAGGAGAATTTTAGACAAATATCGCTGATGAATATGGATGCTAAGATTCTCAACAAGATCCTAGCAAACAGGATTCAACAGCACATTAAAAAGATTATCCACCATGATCAAGTGGGTTTCATCCCTTGGCTACAAGGATGGTTCAGCATTCACAAATCAATCAATATGATAGAACAAATTAATATGAGAAGAGAGAAGAACCACATGATCCTCTCAATTGATGCAGAAAAAGCATTTGACAAAATCCATCATCTGTTCCTGATTAAAACGCTTCAAAGTATAGGGATCAAGGGAACATTCCTGAACTTCATCAAATCTATCTATGAAAGACCCACAGCAAATATCATCCTCAATGGGAGAAAGCATTGGGATCCTTGCTTGGTGGGAGCCTACTTCTCTCTCCGTCTCTGCCTGCCACTCTGCCTGCTTGTGTGCTCCATCTCTGTCTCTAACAAATAAATAAATTAAATAAATAAAATGCTTGTCTACATCATCTAGATTATCTAATTTGTTGGCTATGATTGTTCATTGTAATCTCATAATCCTTTATGTTTCTATAGGGTTGGTAGCAATGTCTCCTCTTTAATTTCTGATTTGAATTATTTTCATTTTGTGCCTTATATTTTTTGTCTAATATAAGATTTGTCAGTTTTATTGGAATTTTCAAAGAAATGACCATTTGGTTCGATTATTGTTTTTATTTTTCTTTTATTTTGTTTTTCATTTAGCTCACTGAATATACCATTAATAATGGGTGAATCCCTATTAGTAAGGAATTACTATTTTTTAATTGCATTTATCTTTTTTTAAACTTTTTTATTATGTTCTGTTAACCACTGTATATAGTACATCATTAGTTTTACTTAAAGGCACAGAAAATTTTCTTGGTAAATTATTTCAAGGATATAGGGGAGAAATAATTCCCATTCTTTAACAACTTCCATAATATAGACAAAGATAAGAAGTGGTTCTTTTAGAACTCCTCAAACTCAACACACACAAAACAGACAATCATATAAAAAAATGGGCCGAAGATATGAACAGACACTTATCCAATGAAGACACACAAATGGCTATCAGATACATGAAAAAATGTTCATCATCACTAGCCATCAGGGAGATTCACATTAAAACCACATTGAAATATCACCTTACACCAGTTAGAATGGCCAAAATTAACAAGACAGGAAACAACATGTGTTGGAGAGGATGTGGAGAAAAGGGAACCCTCCTACACTGTTGGTGGGAATGCAAGTTGTTGAAGCCACTTTGGAAAACAGTGTGGAGATTCCTCAAGAAATTAAAAATAGAGCTTCCTTATGACCCTGCAATTGCACTCCTGGGTATTTACCCCAAAGATACAGATGTAGTGAAAAGAAGGGCCATCTGTGCCCCAATGTTTATAGCAGCAATGGCCATGATCACCAAACTGTGAAAAGAACCAAGATGCCCCTCCACGAACGAATGGATAAGGAAGATGTGGTTCATGTACACTATGGAGTATTATGCCTCCATCAGAAAGGATGAATACCCAACTTTTGTAGTAACATGGACAGGACTGGAAGAGCTCAGGCTGAGTGAAATAAGTCAACCAGAGAGAGTCAATTATCATATGGTTTCACTTATTTGTGGAGCATAACAAATAGCATGGAGGACAAGGGGAGATGGAGAGGAGAAGGGAGTTGAGGGAAATTGGAAGGGGAGGTGAACCATGAGAGACTATGGACTCTGAAAAACAATCTGAGGGTTTTGAAAGGGTGGGGGGTAGGAGGTTGGGGGAACCAGGTGGTGGGTATTAGAGAGGGCATGGATTGCATGGAGCACTGGGTGTGGTACAAAAACATTGAAAACTGTTACGCTGAAAAAATAAATAAATTAAAAAAAAAGAAGTGCTTCTTTTACTCTGCAAAAATACATAATGTTAATGCACAAATAAGCACAAGAAGTGCCAACATAAGTCATTAGTAATTGTGACTCCAGTATATATTAAAATTCAAAAGCAAAGCCTCATAAAAGTGGTAAACACAAGACTATATGTTGATTCAATATAAAAAAAAACATAGAATCATGTTAATAATGTTTGAGGTATTAACTTCAAAAACTTAACATCCATCCTGAAAAGAAAACAGAAATAATAACTTCTTAACCAAAGTCCAGATAAATGCAAAGCTGAGTCTATTAAGACCATTAAAATTAGGGTCAATGACAATTGCACTATTGAGTATTTACCCCCAAAATACAGATGTATTGAAAAGAAGAACAATAGATACCCCAATGTTCAGAGCAGCAATTAGATTCCTTAGCTGTTGCTCTGGGCAGGGTTTTTATTCCAGGGGGCCTTTAGAGAAGGAGCAGTACAGGATAGAGTCATTGTAAAGTAATACAACTCTTTTAAGAATAGTGTTGCAGTTTATATTGAGAGTCATTAAAATATTCATGCTCATTTATTGTACTAATTTTATATCTGGAAATTTGCCCACAGGTAATAATACAAAATGTAGAAGATGTTATATGCTGAAAGGTTTCTAATCTTCCAAAAGCAAAATAGGAAATTATCAAAATAGTCAACAGAAATAAATAATTAAGTAAATATGTTATATTATTATGATGGAATATAAGCAGATTATTAAACATAAGGCTTATAAACCTGCCTGTGTAATGTGAAAAAATAGCATAAATTTTTGTTACTGTTTTACATACAGTATATTAAATATTACTGGGAAAGTACTGGAGGAGAGACAGCTTCAGATTGCGAATAGTGATTGCTCTCTCATGATAACACAATAAGTAGTTTTCTTCTTATTTCCCAAATCTCTTTGATTACTTTTATATTAAAAGTAAAAAGAAATAAAAACAAGGGCACCTGGGTATCTCAGTTTGTTAAGAATCTACCTTTGGCTCAGGTCATGATCCCAGGGTTCTGGGATGGAACCCAACAACAGGCTCTCTGTTTTGCAGAGAACCTGTTTCTCCCTCTCCCTCTGCCTGCTGCTCCCCTGCTTGTGTTCTCTCTCTCTTCCAAATAAATTAAAAAAATGTTAAAAAACCATACACATATTTGTTTACCTGATTCATATTTTAAAATAGTGGGAGAAAAAATAGTATTGAAAATATAAGCTTTTCATTTTACTGTACTCCATACCCTGCTACCATCTTAAAATTTAGGATTTGAGTTTAATTCTTTTTCTGTCTGTTGTGTGTATGTGTAACATTTAAGAACATCTGTTCCTTATGTTCTACACAGGTAATAGAACAAAACAGTCTACTTGTAAATGTATCAATCAGCATAGAAATACAGAGCACATGAGAAGCAAGATTTCTTTTCATCCTACCCTTCTTT
The DNA here is from genome assembly GCF_022355385.1 of Mustela nigripes. Classification (NCBI taxonomy): domain Eukaryota; kingdom Metazoa; phylum Chordata; class Mammalia; order Carnivora; family Mustelidae; genus Mustela; species Mustela nigripes. The sequence continues at coordinate 120,961,898 of NC_081559.1, read as the reverse complement.
TGCCCGTGGCAGTGCACCTTCTTGCTCTAAAAATTAACAGATTAATGCATATCATTCCAAAAATTCTGTGATTTTATTTAAATTATACAAGTGCATTTAAAGAATAAATTGGATTTCCTTACACTGTATGTATTTCTTCACTAACACTGCAGGGTTTTGTATAGGTTTTACAGTGAGCACCAGCAGTTGAACCTCATTCTTGTGACTGCTAGACATTGAGAGAATCAACTTCAAATAAATCCTTAATGAACTGTTGGTAAAATAACTAAATTCTTCTTATCACTATTGATTATGGTGAAATTGTTGATTTCTTTCTGAGTTTATGTCGGGTTTTCCTGCCTTATATTAAGCTTCTTAATTCTTTTGTCTTCTTGATGGAATATATTCTTTATTATGTGAAAAATGTACTCCTTGGAGTACATTTTACTGCTGTGTTTGCTTGTCATTCTTGTATTCCATGACTTCCTCTTGGTGAATACTAATACTACTTCTTTCTCATCTAATCTTGGTTTTATGTCTTCTAAAATTTGGCTCTATTTTCAAAATATTTTTCAAAATAATTCTATTTTCAAAATAATTTTTTTCTAACTTGTATTATTTCAATAAATACTAAGGACTCACTAAGTGCCAGGATCTTTTCTAGGTGCTGGAATTAAAACTGTGAACAAAACAGACCTTAATCACTGCCTATCTAGAGCTGATGGTGAAAACTTACATTCCATTAGCTCTTTGGTCTGAGGGAATTCAGTAGAGTAAAAATTAGAAATTTGCTGCCAATCTGATTGCTGCCAAGTATTGAGAATTTACTTTTCATCTGAAATTCTCAATTATTTTCCAGGATGCACCTAAGTGAGTGTCCTTGGTATATGTGAGTGCTTAAAAAATTTTTTTTTTTAATTTCCTTACCACCCAATAGCTCTTTACATTGATAAAATGGACTTTCATTATTTTCCCCATTATTATTCTTTTCTATTCCCTTTCTCTCATTCTCCTTCACTTTCTTCCTCCCTCAGTCACTCTCTCTTTTCTCTCCATCAGATTTATGTAGAACCACACATATTGGTCCTCTGTGCTTTTAATGTCATTCTGCCTTTTTTCTTTGATCTCTTTGTCTTTTTGTTATATATTTCAGATTTCTTGTCTTTCATCTATGTTCATTCTATTATACAACTTTTCTACTGAAATTTTTATTTTGGTGGTCACAATTAAAGGATTAAGAACATTGTCTTGTTCTTGCATTTTCCTTAGTTTTAACAGAAGAATTATTTTATGATACAGTATCCTCTTAAATCTCTCAAAATATGCTAATTAGAATATGTTTAACTTCATATATGTTCAAGTTATTTTCTCTTCTTCCATGGTTGTTTTTTTCACTTGTTAATTTGAGCTGTTAATGCTCTTGGTTTTCCTTAACTGTCAGTTTTACTTAGTTGTTATATCTTTATAGTAGTTTTGATCTGTGCATATTTTTGACTGTATCCATTTTTCTTCATGCTTATATTTATTCTCATTTGTTACCTTTCAGGCATTCCTCATAATTTCTCGCTCATTGATGATAATTTTTCTTGTTTTCCATTAGTGCTGTGCACATCTGAAAAAAATTTAAAATATTCTAATAATTTTATAAGATTTTTGTAGGATGAGAGATAAACATTCCTGATCTAACGTCTATCTTTATCTACATTTTAGTGGTTTTTTTTTTAAAGATTTTATTTATTATTTTGACAGACAGATCAGAAGCAGGCAGAGAGGCAGGCAGAGAGAGAGGGGGAAGCAGGCTCCCCGCTGAGCAGAGAGCCCAATGCAGGGCTCCATCCCAGACCCTGAGATCATGACCTGAGCCAAAGTCAGAGGCTTAACCCACTGAGCTACCCAGGCACCCCTAGTGGTTTTGTTTTTAATTTGAGGAACATATTTCTGACAAGTAAAATGCCTGGTTATTGACATTTTTAAAGTAGTTTTAGTAATTTGAATAATGCATCCCTGAATATTTTAAGGGCACATATAGTGTCAAAATATTTAAATTTTGTACTTTTTTGATGAATACTTTTTAAGATTGGTGCAAATAAGCATCTTTACCATGAGATACTGAGAATAGAGCCAAATTTGTCAGCTTATTCTTTTGTTACCCTTAAGATTAATTCCTTGAAGACATTCTCAAGAAAAAGATACTCTGAGTTCACAAAAATATTTCAAAGTTGATCCTTCAATACCCTCAATAACTATCTCACTTAGATTATGTTTAACATGTGGAACAGAAGATATCACATAGGCTTACACATTTAAAGTGAGCACATAGTTTAGGTAAGAGGAAAAAGGACGACTATAGCTCAGTTATCTTCTGAAAGTTATGTGTTTTCTTATTTACATAAAACAGAAATGGAAGCACAGGTAATCAGAACACAATAAACTCTGGTCTTGAACGGAGCTACAGGCCAGTGTGCACTGGTAATTCATAGTCTTAATTTTTAGGTTAAGCCTAATGAATCTACTTTGGAAATTCTATCATGAAATATTGTTCAGTTGAGTTTATGCCTTTGAAATAAAAGTTTCAGCATTGTAGAAGGGGATAGAAACAGTATAAGACATATTTTCCCCCTAGATATTATATTTGAATATGTTAGTAATATATAGAAAGGAATACATTCAAAAATCATCTAGCAGCAGAGTATTGAGTTCATGTACCTACACATCTTCCTACTATTAATGAATTTTTGAGACCTGTTCAGCATATAGTCAGAGTAGGAAGTTGACTATATTATAGCATAGTTGCAGGGCATTTAGGAATGCTGGCTAATGATGTTCTTCTTCCAACTGGCTTGAAACATTTCCTATCAGAATTATAACTGAAGTCCAAAAAGGTAATAATCAAATAGGGCTATTTGTCATCTAGAAAAAGGCAGGATAATCATGGTTGGGGAAGAGAATGCAGGATGAAGTTCTTTCCCTCTTTTAGTGTGTGGCACTGATTAGTTCAATGGATTATACTGTTGCCTCTTTTGTCACTTTGCAAAGCATTGAAGAGGTTAAGTGAAAGAAGAATATACATTTCATTACTCAACTGATGGGAGTTTTTTTTGTTATTTATTTATTTGTTTGTTTATTTTTAATTTTTAATTTTTAATTTTTTATAAACATATATTTTTATCCCCAGGAAGTGGTGATGCAACATGGGGGCTTAAGTGGGTACGAGAAGAATCAATAAAACTAGATGGGATTGGGAGGGAGACAAACCATAAGTGACTCTTAATCTCACAAAACAAACTGATGGGAGTTTTTATTTAGAAGAAGCCTGGTAGCAGGAGACAACTGAGATACTGTTGTGTCTGTCAGATACACTCACCATGTATAAGAGGCACTCAGTGTGAATAGTTTTGTTATAGAAAGGCCACCACCATATTTTTCCTTGCTCATTTTCATGTTTCCTCTTATTGTTCCTTGTACCTAGTCCATGCACAATATTTCTCATCGAAATTTCGAAGTGCTTTGCAAATTGCTGCTCTGCTTTGATCTTAATTGCTAAGTGATGATAGTTAAGTAAAGGCCTGAGAAGAAAGAGAACAGTTATTTTCTCTGAAAAGAAAATGCATAAAATGAGTTTTTTACTACAAATGATGGAGGAAATGGATAGATGAACTAACTGCTTGAAAGTGCTATGATTATTTTGTCGAAGTGGGCAGTGGGGTTCCTTCCTCCACCTTCTTCTTACCCTCTCCTCTGTCCTATTCTTCACTTCCTTTTTATCATCACAGAAATCATTCCTTGTGTAAAGATATCTATTTTATTTTTTTATTTTAAAGATTTTATTTATTTATTTGACAGAGAGAGAGAGAGAGAGAGATAGATCACAAGTAGGCAGAAAGGCAGGCAGAGAGAGAGAGAGAGGAGGAAGCAGGTTCCCAGCTGAGCGGAGAGCCCAATGCGGGGCTTGATCCCAGGACCCTGGGATCATGACCTGAGCTGAAGGCAGAAGCTTAACCCACTGAGCCATCGAGGCACCCCAAAGATATCTATTTTAGTTAGATATATAGATTTAGGAATCATCACAGACATGTTCCTGTATATGAGAGATGGAGAAGTTCTGGGCCATCAGTGATAACCTTTCAGCGGCTGGGTGATGTGTAACCTGAAGCAACACATTTGTTTCCAGACTTTTAAAGTATATGAACCAATAAACCAATAAACTAGTATGTTAAACTAGTATGAATTTGGAGTTCCCGTCCCTTGCACCTGGGCCGTCATCATCAAAGACACTTTTTTGATTGTAGTTACTCATTTGAAAAGACTTCATCATTGCTATTAGTGGAAATGGTAATTAACTGGAATAGTATTTCTGGTTAATTGAAATTTATGACTTTCTTAAGATCAGTTAAAAAACAATTTTTATTTTAACAGTTGCTGTTGAAAAACATTTTCCCTTTAAGAATGGCAGACATGGCGTAGGTCTGCAGTTATTTAAAGGTTTCAGATTGGGGCGCCGGGGTGGCTCAGTGGGTCAAGCCTCTGCCTTCGGCTCAGGTCATGATTTCAGGGTCCTGGGATTGAGCCCCACATCGGGCTCTCTGCTCGGCAGGGAGCCTGCTTCCTCCTCTCTCTCCTCTCTCTCTGCCTACTTGTGGTCTCTGTCTGTCAAATAAATAAATAAAATCTTTAAAAAAAATAAAGGTTTCAGATTCTGGTTAATTGAGGTTTATTGTAAATTGTGATTTCAAATCTTTTATTGTTAAGTGCTTCCTGAGGCCACATAATTCAATACTTCTTTTGTGTAGATATTCCTTTCTCGTCTAGCAGCTGTATTTACTGATACTGATGGTGAATTGCTTAACCTTTTGAAACCATATTCTGTAATTCTAGGGTGATATTTGCACATGTACTTGGCTTTCTTCATAAATAAACTATACAAAGCTTATTGCAGAGTGTTAGTAAATGTGGGAAAGCAAGGAGCTGAAGACAGACATTTTTACTAATTTGGGAGCCATTTAAAAAATGGCTTGTTCTGCAAACAGACTTCAAACCATTTGCTTATAAACACTGTAAACTAAAAAAAAAAAAAAAAAAGTGAGCTTAACATTGTTGTAATATCTTATTCACTGCCATATAAGGAATGGTGTTTTTTTTTTTATACTTTTTTTTTTCTTTTATTTTTATTTATTTATTTATTTATTTATTTAATTTTGTATTTTTTATAAACATATATTTTTATCCCCAGGGGTACAGGTCTGTGAATCACCAGGTTTACACACTTCACAGCACTCACCAAATCACATACCCTCCCCAATGTCCATAATCCCACCCCCTTCTCCCAAACCCCCTCCCCCCGGCAACCCTCAGTTTGTTTTGTGAGATTAAGAGTCACTTATGGTTTGTCTCCCTCCCAATCCCATCTTGTTTCATTTATTCTTCTACCCACTTAAGCCTCCATGTTGCATCACCACTTCCTCATATCAGGGAGATCATATGATAGTTGTCTTTCTCTGCTTGACTTATTTCGCTAAGCATGATACGCTCTAGTTCCATCCATGTTGTTGCAAATGGCAAGATTTCATTTCTTTTGATGGCTGCATAGTATTCCATTGTGTATATATACCACATCTTCTTGATCCATTCATCTGTTGATGGACATCTAGGAATGGTTTTTACGAGATCAATTTTTGCCGACTTTTTTTGAGTTGGACTAGATGCACTGAAACCCACTGGGGAAAACAGCTTCTATTAAGAGAAACAAGAAAAATATGATGAGGCACATTGTAGTGTAGAATAATTCAGAGATTCACAGTCAATTAAGATCATTATGGGTTACTTCAAAGATTCAAAGGGGTGCCTGAAGAAGAAAAAGTTTTTAAATTTTTGATAGGAATTCTGGGCAGGTCTACTGGGAAGTTTATGATGTTTCCTAGTCTTTTTGGTGGGGGGGAACGGAAATGGGAGAAAGAATATATCATTTATACTTTTATGGAAGTATTGACAGTGAAATCTGGAGGACTCTAGTTCAAAATATCACCTTGAACAATTTGCTTCATTTTTCACTGTGGAGTTTCTTCTCTAGACAGTAATTGGAAATCATGTGGGTTTTGCTATTAGAAAGGAAGAAGATAGGTAAGCCAAGAGTCTATGCTATAAGCAACCTCTGCAAAGCCAGTGCTGTGTTTGAACAGACGGAGCACCGAGGAAATGAGCTTTGTCAGCAGCAGGGAGAGCTGCCCAGGCAGCTGGTGGTAGAGGAATTAATTCACGGAAGCCTCTTCTGCTGCCATGGTACAGATGGGATCATCTGGCTGACTTTCTCCAAGAGGAGGAGAGTGATACCTTTGGAGCCTATGTTTATTTGATGACTGTGGAAAAGACAGACTCTCCTGAAGCAGTTCTTAACAACCAGTAACTACATATCTAGCATTGTAAAGGCTGTGTTGAAATGAGAAGAAATGTTATTCAGAACATCTGCAAACTTTACAGTGAGGGACATAATGGTGATACAGGCCTTGGAAGGAAAGACAGGACTCAAAGGCCCTGCTCTGTCACTGAGCTGTGTAGCGAAGGCTAGTTATTTATGAGTCCACCGTGATAGTCATTTGTTGAAAGCCTGACATCTGATCTGGTTTAGCCCCTTCATCAGAAATGAGGGTAAGAGTACGGCAGGCAGTGATGAGTGTGTGAAGGCTGTAGGAGAAGACGACTCTTTTGTGGACCTCCAGAAGGCCAGGCATGAAGACACAGAAGGGTCCCTGCTAGAAAGGGGAAGCTAGAAGTTGGTGGGACCCTGTGGGTCTGATGGGAATTTGGAGAAGTAGAAATATTAACCAGAGGTCACCAGTGATTTTCAAGTGAGGGAATGGCATGCACAAATATCTTTTTTTTTTTTTAAGTAAACTCAAATTTTTAAGAGTAGATTTATAGAAAATTTGCAAAAATAGTACAGGGAATATTCATGCAGGCTGTATTTAGTTTCTCTTATTACTAATATCTTACATTACAATGGTACATTTGTCTTATCCTAATGAAACAGTACATTGTTATTAACTGATGAAAGTCCATGGATTTTTCAGATTTTGGTGTCATTGCTGCTGGGCTCTCTCAACTGACAGCAAAAAAAGGTATGTATGTATATTATTTTGTATATATACACATATTACTAATATTTTTTATATATCCACTTATATCTATATTAAGCTAAACATGAGTTTATACTTGCTATAGATGAATGATTGTGTCTCCACAAAATTCATATTTTGAAATCTAATCCTTAATGTGATGGTACGTGAAGGTGGGGCTTTTCAGAGGTGATTTGATCATGAGGGTGGGGTCCTCATGCAAAAGATTTTAGAACTTGTAAAAGAGACCTAGAGAGCTCTCTTGCCCTTTCTGTCATGTGAAAACACAGCAAGAAGACTGCCATCTAGGAATCAGCTAGTAGGCTCTCATCAGACTGAATCTGCCAGGGCCTTGAGCTTGGACTCCTTAGCCTCCAAGACAGTGAGAAATAAATCTCTGATGTTTATAAGCCACTCAGTTTATGGTATTTTGTTATAGTAGCCAGAGTGGCTACTATAGTACTGGGTTAAGACAGTACTGATGACTCCTCCTCTCATTCATTACCACACGGATCATTCTAGCATCTTCCTATGCTTATCTGTAAGTTCCCACTCCAACAGTGAAAAACCTGGTTCATACCATCTGCCATCTATGACTCAACTGGTCCATTCCATTGGACATGTAAAGCAGGATCAGATTTGTCAACCTATATTCCCATGGAATACAACTTCATCAACTAGAATAAGGAGAAAATGGATGATTTCTTTTGCCTTAAGGTTTACAAACTAGTTTTAAATTCATGCACAATTTCTGTGTTGAAAATAACTCTCTGATATGTGGAGAAGAAATTTAAGGAGAGTAGAAAAATCAGTGGAGAAGCTATGTCCAAGAAATAATGGTGGTTTGGCTTAGAATAATTAAGAACAAAAATTTATTAAGTTCTTACTAGAAAGCTCTATATAAAAGTTAGTTATTATCTTTGTGTACCATAAGCTGTTCTAAGTACTTTATGAGCCTTAAATCATTGCATTTTCACCACTAATGAGCTGTACTATACTGACCCCATTTCATAGATGAAGTAGGTGAGGCACAAGTTTATAACTTGTTCACATTCCCAGCAAGTTTTGGAGCTAAGATTCACATTCTCACAGTCAGGTTGCAGGTCCTGAGGTCTTAGTCAATTTCAATTATTCCTGTCAGTCAAAATATCCAGACTCTTGACTATATGAATGCAGTCAGTCTCTCATTTACTTTTTGTAAAGTAGTAGTACACTGCTAGTACTAGAGTTAGTACACTATAGGATCATCCTAAATAGGTTAAGTCAACATCCTTGACTGGAAAAAATATTACATCAACAACCACCACAGCAAGAAAGAAAAAAGGAAAGGCCGGAAAGGAAGGAAGGTAGGACTAAGCAGGAAGGAAAGAAGGAGAACCACTTAAGTCCACAGTGATGGAGGATCACACACTTGAATGGAAATGCCACGTTCCTGAGTCGTCTTCTGCCATCTGTGGACTGCAGAGGTAGATGGACATAATCCAACAGCTGTGAGCTCTAACAGCTCCTGCTGGGCTGACAGAGGTTGGGTGGGGGGGTGAAGCTGTAGACTACATTTTGAATTCACGAGAGCCTTTCAGGCACCAGTTAAGTGGTTCCTAACCAAGAAAAAACATTTTCATGCACATTGTAAATCCTAGTTTTTTAAAACAAAGAAGTCATTGATAAAAGATGAAATACAGTTCTAATAAAAATCTACTCAAATGATATGAAAAACAGTCTTTTGTAGGAAGCCTGTGCCTATTTATATTTGTGAATCAGTTATCACATGTCCCTCAGGAAATCAGAACAATTGTTCTGTTACTGAATTTTACCATCAGGGGCTGAGTTTGCTTTTAGATAGTGGTGTGTGCAGTTGAGGGCATATTTTGCTATCCTCACAATCAAATAAAGTGCATCAATTTCCAGGGTCTCCTGGTGCTAATGTCCTCTCACATTCACCCATGATTTCAGTAGGATCTGAAACCCTAAGTTTTTTCTGATTTAGAGCAGCGATGGGCCATACTTGACACAAAGCAAGTGAGTGAGGTCACTCCCAACAACTCTGCTTTAGGTGAAGTTGTAATCTGATTTTGATTCTGTGACATAAAGCCAGTGGTCAATGTTTTTAGTAAAGTCATTTTTTTTTTAAAGATTTTATTTATTTATTTGACAGAGAGAAATCACAAGTAGATGGAGAGGCAGGCAGAGAGAGAGAGAGAGAGGGAAGCAGGCTCCCTGCTGAGCAGAGAGCCCAATGCGGGACTCGATCTCAGGACCCTGAGATCATGACCTGAGCCGAAGGCAGCGGCTTAACCCACTGAGCCACCCAGGCGCCTGTAAAGTCATTTTTTTGTGGTAGATGTTGGGTTCACTACCTAGACCCTGGGTTCAAAGACATCTGCATGTAAAGCCTCAGGGCAGAAATATGTCTTATTTCAATGTTTTGTATCCTTAAGGCTCAGTATGGCTCTGTTTCATGGTGGTCATTCAATGAAATGCACGTATCTGTTCATGTCAATGAAATGCACGTATCTGTTCATGTCAACAACTGACTCACTGACAGAATGAATGGATAATATAGAAAACTAGTTCCATTTCTAACCATGTACCTCTCTTTTGTGGTCCACAGGAAAGGAGCACAGAAAACTAGAAATTCTCATGTAGAGCCCTAAAGGAAGTTAACCATCATAGAATCTTGGCTTATAGAGATAGGAAACCCTTATTTTCCACACTGATTGATGCGACAGAATTCATTTCCCTCAAATCCCTTACTTTATGCCAAAGACATGGAGATTAGGTGTTTTTCCCTAAGTCATTGCTTGTTTGGGGAGAAATGGTCAAACTGTGCCCCTGGGAAAGAGAGTTGAGGTATCACATTGTATTACTTTCCAACAGGTCACCTCTTTTTTTAAAAAAATTAAATTTATTTCTTTTTAGCATAACAGTATTCATTATTTTTGCACCACACCCAGTGCTCCATGCAATCCGTGCCCTCTATAATACCCACCACCTGGTACCCCAACCTTCCACCCCCCTGCCACTTCAAACCCCTCAGATTGTTTTTCAGAGTCCATAGTCTCTCATGATTCACCTCCCCTTCCAATTTCCCCCAACTCCCTTCTCCCCTCTAACTCCCCATGTCTTCCATGCTATTTGCTATGCTCCACAAATAAGTGAAACCATATGATAATTGACTCTTTCTGCTTGACTTATTTCACTCAGCATAATCTCTTCCAGTCCCATCCATGTTGCTACAAAAGTTGAGTATTCATCCTTTCTGATGGAGGCATAATACTCCATAGTGTATATGGACCACATCTTCCTTATCCATTCGTCCGTTGAAGGGCACTTTGGTTCTTTCCATAGTTTGGCGACCGTGGCCATTGCTGCTATAAACATTGGGGTACAGATGGCCCTTCTTTTCACTACATCTGTATCTTTGGGGTAAATACCCAGGAGTGCAATTGCAAGGTCATAGGGAAATTCTATTTTTAATTTCTTGAGGAATCTCCACACTGTTCTCCAAAGAGGCTGCACCAACTTGCATTTCCACCAACAGTGGAAGAGGGTTCCCCTTTTTCCACATCCCCTCCAACACATATTGTTTCCTGTCTTGTTAATTTTGGCCATTCTAACTGGTTTTTTAATGTGAATCTCCCTGATGGCTAGTGATGATGAACATTTTTTCATGTGTCTGATAGCCAATTTCCAACACAAGTTGTCTCTCTGATAGCTAAATTCTACAGAGAGTTTAAGTTATGGGGGAAAAGGTAGCAGGAACAATTATTTTATAGATTGTCTTGCCCCCTGACAAGTGTAGCTCATGGCTGGTCCGCCCCAGGCAGAGGGGTGTTGCAACTAGTTCTTATTAGCGTCATTTAGCAACTATTAGATGGTCATTCAATGTGGTCAGGAGAATAATAAAAAGGTAAGATATTTAATAAGAGGTAAGATATTGAATATTCATCAATGGAACTTCTTTCCATGTTTTCAACCATTCCTCTTCAGATCCTTTTTCTTTTGGGTGATCTGTTGAGCTGCTTTTTCTGGACCAGAAGTGCTAGAACTTCCTGAAGTTCACAAACTCTTTCCCTTTTGACGCACTGCCCCATCATAAACATATCCTGAGTCCAGGCCTCAAAGGGGTTTGGGATCCTGTCCAAAATCTTGTAACACCCATTGTTCCTTTCCTTACCTGTTATCTATTTATTATGTTTTCAGTAGCAAAGAAACAAAAATTCCATTCTAAAGAGGCTCAAACAATATGCAGATTAATGATCTACATATTGAGAAGTCCCAAGGTAGAGTGAATGCAGGCAGGTTGATTCAGTGACTGTGTAAAGTCATTGAGGACCGAGGTCCCTTTCATCTTTCCATTCTTCCATCTTCAGGGTTCTCATCTTGTTCTATAAAACGTGTTGCTTTCAGGGCACCTGGGTGGCTCAGTGGGTTAAAGCCTCTGCCTTCAGCTCAGGTTATGATCCCAGGGTCCTGGGATAGGGCCCCGCATCAGGCTTTCTGCTCAGTGGGGAGCCTGCTTCCTCCCACCCCCACTCTCTACCTGCCTCTCTGCCTACTTGTGATCTCTATTTATTTCAAATAAATAAATAAAATCTTAAAAACAAAACAAAACAAAACCAAAAACCAACAACGTGTTACTTTCATGGTCTTGTCTACAGGGGGTATGGTGTGGAGATTTAGTTTGGCCTTGGGTTCAAATCCCAACTCTGCCACCTAGAGGGTTGTACTTCAGTCTCTTCATATGCAAAGTAGAGGAAAATCAAGGAACTTAGCCTACTTGTTTGCTATGAGGAATAAATGCTCTATGAGTTATCATTTTTATAACTAGAGTTTAACTACATAATTGCAGACTTCACAGTCCAGCCCAGCAATGTACAATGGAGGAAAGAGGGATGGTTCTTCCCAGTGTCTTTATTCAAGGCCACTGTCAATCTACAGGATACCTTAGGACTAATTAGCAAAAATGTTTTCCCCCTGGAGTAGCCTTGAGAGCTCAGAGTGATTTGTATGCATTAGACAACAGTGCTTCCCACCTGTGCGGGCGCATCCCAGTGCCCCACATCTGGGTGATTTGATGCTGCCTTTGTGTAAAGACAAAATGTTCTTTTTCTGGGTAGGAGACTCCTACATTGTTCATGGCCTGGTACCCTCAGTTCTCTGAGAATACTAGGGCAGAACAATGTGAAAGAGATTTGAAGGGCCATGCAGCGAGCTTTAAAACCCTCTGAATATGCATTTCCAAATGCTGCTTTCATAAAACGTTAGCTTATAATTTATGAATGTCTACTATGTTTTAGTTATTGCTCTATATCCTTTATATAAATCACATCTAATTTTTACAGTAACTTGGCAAGTTATATATTATTATACCCACTTTGCATATAAGAAAGAGAGATATTGGCTGGGGGTGTGTGTGTGTGTAGGGGGGAAGCTCGGTGGAGATTGGAGGTTTAGATGACCGGGAATTGAGACTAGGATACAGTTATTAAGAAAGGCCAGCTGGCAAGATAGAAGTCACCTCTATCTGAACAGAAGGCAGATAGCCATTAAGTCATAGGCAAAGAAGTTTTGTAAGCGTCAGAAACCTCTGTAAAATATACATAGAATGTTAACTTCTTATTTTATTTAGGAAACTTTCAGCCTATTGAAATAAGACTTGCTTTATGGTCTGAATAAGTACATTTGTTCTGAATATGTTTTAAAGAATGTGTGCTTTGCAGTTTTTGAGTGCAGTGTTTTATATAAGTCCATGATACAGCATGTTTACTGTGCAAATAAAAACTTTCATGTCTTTACTGATTTTTGTCTGCTTGTTCTATTACTGAGAGAGGTGCATTAAATCCACTATGATTTTCTGACATATTATAACACAGATTCCCAGGTTCCCATATCATCACAAATTCTTCAAAAACATGTTAACTTGTGTGTACTGCATTTCTCTGTGTGTATAGGCCATGATTTATTAATCACTATTTGGATATGTAGACAGTTTCAGTTTTCCTCAAAGTTTTCACATATACTACTGATAATCCAATCTTGTGTATTATCCACACTATTTCTATTTCAATTATAAGGCTTTAATATATTCTTGATAAATTTTGTTTTGTTCAAACACCCACACTTTGTCCCACATTTAAAATGCTGGGAGAGAAGAAAGGAATGTTATATCCACATGTTTGTAACTATTGCAAGGGAGAGTGGGGTTTGGGGACATATTCCAGAATTTAGGGCTTCTTTTGGGACAATGCTGCCTTCCTCCTAAACTTTGTAACCCTGCCTAATGACAAACCCTCTTGAAAGTAACACAAACACACACACACACACACACACACACACACACACACAGCCAAGCCATCTTGATAGCAACAGAAACAAATTTATAAAATATATAGGTCAATACATTGTAAGTACACTCATAAAGTATAAAAAACATTATAAGTATATATACAAAACATATAGGTATGTTTAGGGTAAAATGACATTCAGGTAAGTGGTTCCAAGGACAGGAAGCTTCCAAGTTTCCAAGTCCAAGCTATTTCCCAGCCTGCTTTTCTAAGAATGCCACATTAGTTTTTTAGTTCAAATAGGAACTACTCTCAATCAAAACTGACCAAGAAATTTACATCTTCTGATCTTCAGGATCTCCACCTATACTAAAACCGCTGACCCTTTTTCTAATGTCATTCTCCACTCTACCTAGAGCCTCTGGTGTTATTTTTATCTTCAATTCATGACCATGTTGGTTTTTTCCCAGAGAAGTCAGTCATGTCTTGCTTTTTCCTAAAGAGCAAACTGCTCACACACCTCAACAGAGGCAGTGAACAAGGCTGCTGGAAAAATGCCATACAGTCTATATGCCACAACAAAAAAAGAATGATCTTTACCAGCAAGAAGAAGATGCACATGATAAATGTTGGGGTAGGAAGATATGTGGGTACAAGATAATGTGAAATTCCTTAGAACAAAGATAAATTGTTTTGTAATGATCCATTTTAGGCTCCCTCGGAATGAGGGACTCAGCAGCAGCAGCAGCTCCCCCTCGTGGGCAGAGATGGAAGAGCCACAGAGGAGCCCAGACTCCCCAAGGCAGGAGCCTTGGGTTAGTTAGCTCTTCCACAGGCGCACTCTCTACCAGCACTACCACATATTATTTTTGTGACGATTGAAGAAAATAAAATATAAAATATGACTATCATTTGTCTAGCACATATAAAATACTGAGAAATAAAGTAAGATGGTTTGCGGCATAAGGAAATTTCCTGAGAAACTACCTTATTTTATTTTTGTAGAAAATGTGGATCTGATTTGGTTTACCCTGGCTGTTCTGCAAGAGCCATGACAAGTTATAACAAAAGGTACAGGAATATTGACAGGGTTGGAGAAAACAACTGTGTCTAACATCTCCTGACATTCGAGAGAAAAAGAAAGAGGTAGGTTAGACTTGCAGACTGAAGGAAAAAGCATTGCTTTTTGTCACCAGTTGGTCTTAGGCTTCCATGGTCCTGGGCACCTGTCTCAGAGCCCTTGGATGTTCTGTGCCAGCTGCTTTCCCCAGGCCATATCTTTCCCTCCTTCACACAAAAGGATGACCTTGGGGGACTTCTGTGCAGATGTTTCTTCCTCCTGTGGCTTCCTCAGGGCTGGATTTTTGGGGAAATCCTTGGTGCTGAATTTCTTTGGAAATTTCCTTTCATTTATGCATGACACCAAAGGACAGGGATTGTCTCCAAGCAAGCACTTTAAAATGCAAAACACACTCTCATCCATCTCTAGGGGCCCAATGCCCTTGACAGGAGGTGGCCATGATCAAGTGTGGTTGCTGTCTGCAGGGTCTAGTCAGGGAGACAGATGGGCTGGGCTTTGTTGGAACATTCTATACCTGCCGCTACCCTTAAAGACTTACTCCCCATGTGCCCCATGGGAACTGGAAGGCCTTGCCATTATTGTCTGAAAGGATGACAAAAGATTTAGCTTAAAAAGTGCTTATTTTATTTTTCAGTGCTTCATATGCACTTGACACAAGGATAGCAATAATTTATATTTTGGGATGCGTGGGTGGCTCAGTTGGTTAAGGGCCAGACTCCTGCTTTGGCTGAAGTTATGATCTCAGGGTCATGAGATGGAGTCTGCTGTCTCCCTTCCCCTTTGCCCCTCCCCTTTCTTGAGATTTCTCTGTCTCTCCCTATCCCAAATAACAAACCAACCAACCAACCGACCAACCAAAAAATAAAATCTTTTTTTTTTTTAAATAAAATCTTTAAAAAATAATATTTTATTTTCTTTAATTCTCACCAAAATATCCTATGTGGTAGTCCGGATATTCTGAAATCAGAAAGGGCATCTGGCCCGGTTAACCGTCCTCACTCCTGCTCTGGGAGCCTGGACTCCTCCGCGTCTATTCCATCTCTGCCCCAAAGGGGGCGAAGCTGAGAAAGGCGGGCTCACCTTGAGCTAGGTGTTTGGGTCTTCAGGTGCAGCAAGGAGATGGAGAGAGCGGAGCAGCAAAGGTGGGGAAACCAGTGAGGAGATGACAGCAGAGTACACGGAGGGAGTGGCTGACTGCCTAGGGTATGAGGAGGCTGGTCTGGCCTGCCTGTTCCTTTTTCCCTCCTTCTCCCTCCTCCCGTCCTCCCTCCCTCTTTCCAGTGTCTACCTGAAATTGTATTTGATGGTGCTTCCGGGTGGCTCAGTCCTTAAGTGTTTGCCTTCAATTAGGGTCACTGTGCAGCTCACCGGTAGCCCACCCCCAGGCAGTTCGTAGCATCTGCTGGTGTGAGATGGCCACTCTCTTGGAGAGCCTGGAGGCATGCAAGGAGGTGACATGTGGGGACACTGTACCTCTCACTCCCCAAGTACTTGTCATTGTCTCTCTCTGTCCCCTCCTTCCATGGTTTTCTCTAATTTTTTAAGAAGGAAATGAACAGCCAGGAAGTGGAGAGTGTCGCACAGATTTGGGCAGTTGTCATTCTTACCCCAGTCTGTTCCTCTTCAGGCTTAAGCTTATGATCACTAAGGTCACAGGGATTGGACTTGGAATCCTTGAAGCCCTTAAGACTCTGGTACTAGAATTCCAAGGGGATGTACTGTCTGAATAAAGTGGGTTCTAATACCCTAGAGAGGGTTTCAGAAGGAGGTGAGTATTGTTCTCTAGGACTTTGTGGAAGGGTATCATGTGGTTGTGGAAGGGAGAGAGGGGTAAGTTTTCAAGTGAGAATGAATTCAGAGTCTGGATATTCCTGGCTCAGCTTTCCTTTCTCTGCAGAATGTGCAGCCTCTTGGGGATTTTAGGGAACCCCAGCCCTAATCCCTTCTAGGGAGGCTGTACAATGAGAAATGATTGATTCATTGATATTCTTTGAAGTTTTGAATAATAATTGGCTATAAGACTAGCTTTGGTTATACCTCTCCAAATGTGTTATTGCATTTATATATAGTATAGATATGTATTTATAAATATTTATCTATATTCATTATATGTCTATTTAAATATGAATTTCTATTTATTATATATTTATATTTAAAACAAACTTATATTAATTTTATATATTTTAATATTTTATATATTGTATAAAGTACATATATATACATTAAATATATATATTTACTTAGATGTATATATGCTATATATGTATCTATTACTTATATACATCTATGCTATATATGTATCTATAATATATATGCTAAATGTATATACTTAATATACATATATGTGCTATATATAGTTATACTACTTATTATATATTAATGTTATGAATTATTTTAAAAAGGCTTTTTTGATGGGGAGGATACTATAAAACATATCTCAGCAGTCTTTTTATGAACCATCTGATGAAAATAAAAAGTTCACTAATGATTCTTATTTGATTAAAAAAATCAACATTACAAATGAAGATTAGTTGCATGGCCATTATAAACAAATTAGGAGCCATAAATTAACGGATACTTTCCTCACACTATTAAATCTTCCACTCATTCTTTCTACAATCTCTTCATATTTAGCAAATGTCATTACCTGATACAAAACTTTGCTGAGATTGTTATTGTTATTGTTGTTAGCTTTAGAGTAATAATATGGATGAGTTACGATGTATTTCAGCAAGAAAAAACAAGTTAGGTAGGTTCTTAGTGATGACCTCAAAGCAGAAAATTGTTTCAGTGCAGAATCCTAATGGCATTTTTTTCCTATTGGATGTGCTGGAAGAAATAACCTGAAAATGATCACCAGAATGATGCTCAGTTTGCACTTCATACAGTTTGATTCAAATCTAATTGATAATTAGACATCAACTTCACTACCATATAGTCTTAAAAATTTAAATTTTACATGTCTTATGCCCATTTCTTGACTGGCTTTTTTGGCTTTTTTTTTTTTTTTTCCTGGGTGTCAAGTTTGATAAGTTCTTTATAGATTTTGAATACTTTATCTTTATCTGATAAGACATTTGCAAATATCTTCTTCCATTCTGTAGGTTGCCTTTCAGTTTTGTTTGCTGTCTTTGTTGTGCAAAGGTTTTTGTCTAGAAGAAGTCCCAATAGTTCATTTTTGCTTTTGTTTCCCTTGCCTTTGGCAATGTTACTAGGAAGAATGAACTAGAAATGTTGCTGCAGTCGAGGTCACAGAGGTTGTTGCCTGTGTTCAACTCTAGGATTTTGATCTCACATTTAGGATTCCTATCTCACATTTAGGGCTTCCATCCATTTTGAGTTTATTTTTCTGTATGGTTTAAAGAGGTGGGCCAGTTCCATTCTTCTGCATGAGGTTGTCCAATTTTCCCAACATCATTTGTGGAAGAGACTGTGTTTTTCCATTGGATATTCATTCTTTCCTGTTTTTTCAAAGATTAGTTGACCACAGAGTTGAAGGTCCACTTCTGGAGTCTATTCTGTTCCATTGATCAATGTTTGTTTTCATGCCAGTATCATACTGAAATTTCTCCAAAAAAGACATACACATGGCTAACAGACACATGAAAAAATGCTCAACATAACTGGGCATCAGGGAAATGCAAATCAAAAACCACAATGAGATATCACCTCAGAACAGTCAGAATGGCTAAGATTAACAACTCAGAAAACAGCAAATGTTGGTGAGGATGCAGAGAAAGGGGAACCCTCTTGCACTGTTGGTGGAAATGCAAACTGGAGCAGTCACTCTGGAAAATAGTTTGGAGCTCCCTTGAAAAGTTAAAAATAGAGTTACCCTATGACCCATCAATTGCACCACTAGGTATTTACCCAAAGAATACAAACATTGTGATTTGAAGGGACACATGCACCCCAATGTTTATGGCAACAATGTCCACAATGACCAAACTATGGAAAGAGCTGGTCCATCAACAGATGAATGAATAAAGAAGATGTTATATATATATATGTAATGGAATACTATGCAGCCATCAAAAGAAATGAAATCTTGCCATTTGCAAAGACATGGATGGAACTAGAGGGTTTTATGACAGGCAAAACAAATCAGTCAGAGAAAGACAAATACCATATTATTTCACTCATATGTGGATTTTAGGAAACAAAACAGATAAACATAAGGGAAAGGAAGGAAAAACAAAATAAGATGAAAATTGAGAGGGAGGCAAACCATAAGAGATACTGAACTCTAGGAAACAAACTGAGGGTAGCTAGAGGGTGTGTGAGGCAGGGCAAGGGATAATTGGGTGATGGACGTTAAGGAGGACACTTGATGGAATAAGCACTGGATGTTATATGTACCTGATGAATCACTGAATTCTATCTGCCTCTGGAACTAATAAAAACATTTAAATTGTAAAATATATCAAAATAAAAAAAGAGCATGTAAACTAAAATAAAGCAAATGCCCAAGGGCCCACGACCCAAGGTAGAAAGAGCACAGTCTTTAGACATCTCCCCTGGGCTTGTCTTCATTGGGGAGACCATTGTTCTTCATTGTTTGCCCATCTCACCCCCAGCAAGTTGACTGCTGTCCTATGTCTGGTTTTCACCACTGACTTTTTTTTTTTTTTTTTTTTAATAAATGGTTTTAACACCTATCCATGTATCTCCATACAATATCTTACCATTTTGAAAAAAACTGAGTAATAATTACTTATCTAGCTTTGTAATCGAGAGGCAATTTGTCCAGGGTCAGATGAAAGGAAAATTACTGTGGCAATCATGTGGGACCTAGAAGACCTTGTCTCTCAGAGTTGCTAAGAGGGTCTAAGAAGCTTGCAGGTGAGGTGGTCAGTCCTGGAACTACTCGCATTCTGTAGGTGGAGCATCATATTAGTTTTGGTGTGGGCTGGGAACTGAACATGGGGCAGAAATGGGGTATGGAGAGTGCTGCTTTGCATAGTTCTGCTTCCAACCTCCCTGTGGCCTCTCTCTAACCCTCTGGTGCTATCAGATCAGAGCCTTTGGTGAAATAAAAGGAGCATATGCGGTGTGTACTCTGATGTGCTACCCCTCAACAGGTATGTGTCTCCAGTAAGCCCCATGGACTTTCCATCCAACATAAGCTCTCATTCTGGGACATTCTCCCCCATCCAAATCCCCCAGGAATTGCCTTGACATTCCCCTGTAGCGATTCCCTGTTTTCTTTATCTTGTGTTTTTCTTTCCCTTGGATTTTGCTCCTATTTTGCTGAAGCACATTCTATAGTGGCTTTTTTTTTTTTTTAAGATTTTATTTATTTATTTGACAGATAGAGATTACAAATAGGCAGGGAGGCAGGCAGAGGGAGTGAGGAGGAACCAGGCTTCCTGCTGAGCAGAGAGCCTGCTCTGGGGCTCAATCCCAGGACCCTGGGATCATGACCCAAACTGAAGGCAGAGACCTTAACCCACTGAGCCACCCAGGCACCCCTGTAGTGGCTTTTTAAGAAAAGGTCCAAAGGTGAAATATTTTTTTGAGGTCTTCCAGGTTTGAAAAATGTATCTATTCAATCTTAATACTTTATTGATAGTTTGGATATGGATTTATAGGTTAGAAATCATTTTCCTTCAGTGTCTTGATGGTTTGGTCCTTGTTTTCAGGTGTGTTGCTGAGAAATCCAAAGTCTTTTAACTCCTCATTCTTTCTATATACATTGTTCTTCCAACTACTGATGGAAGATTCTGGAATTTTCTCCTTGGTTCCAGTATTCTGAGATTTCATAATGGTATTTCCTGTTATTTATTTAATTTATCTTTTTTGCTGGACATTTGGTGGACCCTTTCAGTAATAGGAAGCTTTCTTGAATTATTTTAGTCATGATTTCTGTTCATGTATAGTCTCTGTTCTGTTTTTCTGAAATGCCTATTGTTTGGATATTGGGCCTCCTGATATTGTCCTCTGGTTTTTCACTTTGTTTTTCTTTCAAGTTCCCATCTCTTTGTCCCCCCTTTTTGGGAAAGTACTTTGACTTTGTCCTCTAGATCTTCTGTTGTGTTGTAATTTTGTGCTTTTACTTGTCAAGTACTTTTCAAAATGCTTCTTTTTGTTCTCGGAATATTTCTTTTAATAATATTCTGTTTTTGTTTCATGGGTGCAGTGTCTTACTTTGTATCTCTGATATTAATAACTTTTTATTGATATTTTCTTTGCAGAATTTCTATTACATCCATTTGCTTTTCTCTGCTTGTTTTTCGTTTTACTTTCTATGTAATGAGTTCTTGTAAATCTGGTAACTTTTGCTTGTCTGTTCATGATTAAGAGGGAATTACACAGCCTATCAAAGCAGTGACTGTATGGCAATCATTTATTGATTTTGAATTTATTATAGGATAATCTGGGTGGGCTATTTGTTACATCTATTCTGGTAAGGATCTGTAGAAAAGATTCTTTCTAACTTTCATGTCTTGAGGCTAAAGAACTGGCTTCTAGCATTGTAGGAACTGAAAAGAGAACAGGAACTAGGCATCTTAAATTTGGCTTTCAGTACACATGTGATTATTTAATCTCTTTGTTTTCTTTATAGGACCAACCCCTTTTACTTGTGACGCATCATTCATTTCAGATATTCTTGGTTTAACTCTTTCTAGGAAATACACTAAACTTTCGTTGGTAGGGTTAGGTTTGTTATTCAAAGGGGCACTAAGTAGGGAAGGTGATCCAGGGGCTAGTGGCTTATCCAAGAACTCTTACCCACTCTCCTTATTTTATGCATATAAAGGACTCCTCCTATCCCACTTTGTCCCTAGTTTTGCTTCCTGTCTTTCTGTATCTTTTAAGGATTCTGATGTATAAATTGGATTAGATCTTAGCTTTCTTTTCTGGAGGCTTGTGTTTTGTGCTATTGGGCTGCCAAGCCAATTATCATGAATCCATCTGTTATTGTTGACTCTTCCTAAGTTCTTTTAACCTTCAGTGAGCATGTCTTAATTTGTGAGTTTTCAGGAGGGAGCAAAATTGTATGCATATGTTCAATTAACTGTCACTAAAAAAAAAATATTTTATTTATTTATTTTTCAGAGATAGAGCCCAAGAAGGGGGAGCTGCAGGCAGAGGAAGAGGGAAAAGCAGGCTCTCTGCTGAGCAGGGAGCTGAATGTGGCGCTTGATCCTAGGACCCCGGGATCATGACCCGAGACAAAGGCAGACTCCTAAATGACTGAGCCACCCAGACATCCCTCAATTAACTATCTTAACACAGAAATTGGTCTGCAGTTTTTATAGTACAATTCCTTTTATGTCCTATAAAAACTGTTGGGTTGGCGACTTCAGGAATGCAGAAGGAACAATAGAAATGACTGCTGGGGCTGCCATCTTCCAGCCCCCTCCCCCCTCTTCCTTAACCCTTGACTCTTCTGCCAAAAGGATGTATGCTCAGGTCATGTCTCCATAGGTAACCTGATACCTATGCAGGAAACAGGAGTATTAGGAGCCCCCACCCCATACCCTCTGATCACCAAATACCCTATCATATATGGACATGAGCCCATGCCCTGCCTTGGCCTGATAAAAGACCCCTGCTGACTCTCTCCCCAGTGCGACTTCCCTGACTCTCCTTTCCGGGGTTGTGGAACCTCGCCTGAGGGTGCCCACCTCCTCCCGATGCGACTTTCCTGGCTTTACTTCTCCTGAGCCCTGAAACTTCATGGGAGAGTGCCTTTAATAAATCTTGCCTTGTGCCTACCTCGCCTGGTGTTGTGTTTACCTCACCTATGAAACTTTACATTTGGTGCCGAAATCTGGGAGGAGATTGAGCACCCACCCCAGTGGGGAGGTTCTCTCCTCTCCCTAGCCGGACCTGGACCTGCCTTTCTGAATGCCACTTCCGAAGCCATGGTGAGTTTTCCCCAATTCCGTGCCTCCCTCCGGAAAGCCCTGCCCTAATTGCAGCTGTGTCAAGGTGGACCCCACCGTTCACCAGGTGACCTCTGTGATTCCGAGAGGCTGGGAGACATCCTAACCTCTATGGCAGGTTGACACAGTTTTTCTGCAACCCAGTGGCAGACCAGGGGATGCCTTCCTCCAGCCCTCAGGTTGCCCGGCAATGAATGGTGGGGACTTCCCAATCCAAATTAGACCCTAAAACATCCCTGGGGTGTTTTAGGCCTGTTGGCCAATCTTAAAACCCTGGAACTGGACCAAGACCAGTGAACACGACATTACTATGCTGTCACTTGGCCACAATACGGATTAGACAATCATTCCCAATGGCCTCTGGAAGGCACGTTTAATTACAGATTCTCTTGGACCTAAATAACCTTGGCAGACACCAAGGCAGATGGGCCAAGGTCCCTTATGTTCAGGATTTCTGAACCGGCCCCCTCATCTACCCCTCCCCCTCTCCACTCCTATCCCAATTCCTGACAAAGTTATCAGCAGCAAACGTGAAACTTCAATCAAAGTTTACTGAAGGTCAAATTGATGAGGGAGCAGAAGCCTGGCTGAGGAAAAAACAAAAGCTGGTACCTTTCACCCCCTCTTCCCCCCCACCTCGGTAAACTCCTATGTATATAATGAGCCATTCCTCAGGATATCAGGGCAGCATCTCCTCCTACCCACGGGTCCTGTCTGGATGCTTTAAAGTTATAGAAGGTTTGTGAAGGAGCCCAATGAAAACCCGGCCATGTTTCTTAACCAACTTACCGAGATGCTGACTCAATACACTTGCCTAGATCCGGCCTCTCCAACAGGGGCAACTGTTTTAACTACCCACTTTATTTCTCAGTCAGCCACCAACATTCGAAAAAATTAAAGAAAGTGGAGGAGGGCCCTCAAACTCCCATTTCTGATCTGGTGAAAATGGCATTTGAAGTCTTTAACTCCTGAGAGGAGGCAGCAGAACTTAAGCGCCAAGCCAGACTCCCAACAGAAGGTCCAACTGCAGACTCAAGCCCTGGTAGCAGCCCTGAGGCCGGCAGGTTCTGGGCGTCAACAGAAGGGAGCACCTAACTGCGTCCCTCCGGGGGCCTGTTTCAAGTGTGGAGCCAAGAGACACTTGGCCCGTCAATGCCCCAACCCAAAAGTGCCTACGAGGCCATGCCCTCAATGCTGCATGATGGGCCACTGGAAATCAGATTGCCCCAGCCTCAGGGGATTCCTGGCACATCCATGTGGGGAGACCCTTTCCTTTCTGTTGGACACAGGGGCTACCTACTCTGTCCTGCCTTTCTACTCAGGTCCTACTCATCCCTCCCAAGTTGCAGTTATGGGAATTGATGGTACTTTCTCCACTCCAAAGGCCACCCCTTACGTGCAGCCTTGATGCATTCCCCTTCTCACACTCCTTCCTCATTATCCCTTCCTGCCCTGTTCCCCTACTAGCAGGAACATCTTCCACAAATTTCAGGCCACCATTCGTCTCTCTCCCTCTCCCTCAACTTCTTATCTCATCCTCCCTCTACTCCCCTCTGACTTGTCCTCTATCCCAGACTGTCTCCCCTCCATAGACCCGCAGGTATGGGACATTTCCAGGCTTATAGTAGCAACCCACCATTGAGGACTTAAACCCATCATCTACCGCCTCTGGCAGCAGGGTCTCCTTATCCCCATTAACTAGATGTCACTGCTCAGGGATGGCAGCCCTGCCTCAGGGCCCTAGTGGCAGCTGCTTCTCCGACAAAGGAGGCTCTCAAACTTACCTTAGGACAGCCCCTCATGGTCTTTTCCCCTCATTGACTGACAGACTAAGTCAGCCACAAATCCTTGGCACAACTCACTCCTTCCCGTCTCCAACTCTAACACCTGCTATTCATAGAAAAACCCAGGTCACGCTCTCTGTCTCCCCTCACCTAAATCCCACCACTCTCTTGCTGACACCTTCATCTACCCCCACTCCTTCCCACTCCTTCTCTCAACTCCTGGAAGAACTCTCTCCCCCGCAATTCAGGACTTTCGGACTGGCCACTGCCTAACCCCAATTGCACTGTGTTCATGGATGGGAGCTCCCTCATAGCACCAGATGGACAGCAACACGTGGCCTATGCAGTGGTCCCTGGATGCTGTCATAGAAGCAGCCCTCCTTCCCATTGGGACTATTTCTCAAAAGGCAGAACTCGTGGCTCTCACCAGGGCCCTTCACTTATCTGAGGGCCAACGGGTCACTATTTATACTGACTCCACATATGCTTTCCTTATTACCCACACTCACTCTGTCCTCTGGTGAGAAAGGGGATTTCTCATGACCAAGGAAACCCCCATAGTCAACGGGCCTCTTATTGCCAAACTCCTTGAGGCTCTCAATTACCTTATCGAGGTGGCTATTGTCCACTGCTATGACCATCAGGTCTCCAAGGACCCCATCTCTTTAGGGAACAACAAGGCTGACTCTATTGCCCGACAGATGGACTTAAACTCCTCTCCAGCCCTTCTCCTGTTTCTCAACACTCCCCACAGTCCCTTATACACTGATGAGGAGACTCAGGTCCTCAAAACATTAGGTGGCAGGTTGGGCGACAAGGGATGGTATTATGTCCAGGACAAAATTGCCCTCCCGAAGAGCCTAATCCACACCCTCATTGCTGACATCCACCAGTCTCTCCACATCAGTCCAAAGGCCCTATACCAATTTCTCCAACCTCTCTTTCACCAGCCCCTCCTCCAAAAAAACATTAAGCAGGTACACCAGACCTGCAGAATCTGTTCTGTAGTCAATGCCCAGGGAGGCCTCCACAGACTGGGAGCCACCCACCATCTCCGTGGGCATCAGCCAGGTGAGGACTGGCAGCTCCACTTCACTCACATGCCTTGACACAAAACCTTCAGATACCTGCTAACTCTTGTGGATACCTTCACAGGCTGTATCGAGGCATTCCCCACCGCTAGGGAAACAGCAGATGAGGTTGCTTCGGTTCTCATTGAACACATCATGCTGAGTTTTGGACTCCCTCAAACCCTACAATCTGACAGCGGACCAGCTTTTATCTCCAGCATCACACAACAAGTCTCTGAGAGCCTCAACATCACCTGGAAACTCTATATCCCCTATCACCCCTAATCCTAGGGTAAAGTCAAGAGGGCCAATGGCCTCCTCAAGAAACAAGTCACCAAACTCACTCTTGAAACCTCCCTCTCTTGGCCAACCCTTTGCCCACTAGCACTCACCCGCCTTAGGGCCTCTCCTCATGGCTGGTCAGGACTCAGCTCCTTTGAGCTCCTGTATGGCAGGCCTTTCCACTCAATCACAACCTGCCTGCCTCTCCTCCACCCCTCCTATCTTATCTGCCCTATCTGACCCTCTTAGGAGTTCTCCTTAGGGCTCATGCAGGTGCAACCATCCCCACCCCCAACAGCCCTGGTGGAGACTTCCCCCAGGCCCTAAATCCTAGGGACAAAGTTCTCCTATGAGAATTTCACCCAAAGTCCCTACAGCCCAGGTGAACCTCACAACTCCCACAGAGGCAAAACTCCTAGGGCACCACCTGTGGGTACATGTCTCCAATCTAAAACCAGCCCCACCACAGGATGGCTGGACTTCCCAAACCCTGGGGCCCACGTAGTTGTGGATTTCCTGCACCACTTCTCCTCACTCCCCTCCTTCTACACCCCCATATCTGCCCCTCTGGTGACCCTGGGTTCAGGTGGCACTTTTTCCTAGTGGAAACTTGGACCCAGGGGGACACCATACAGTCTAGTCAGCTGGTCAACACAGATTGCCAGCCCGGAGGGTGCCAGCCCTAGTGGAAATGGCCATCCTCTCCACCCCCCTCCTGTGACAGAAAAGGGCTGTGTTTCTTCCCCTGGTTATTGGGGTCTCCTTGGCATCTTCCCTAGTGGCCACTGGGCTGGGCACAGGGGTCCTAGCTCACTCCATAGATGCTGCCCGAGATTTATCCGAACATCTCCAAACAGCCATTGAGGCCTCAGCTGAGTCTTTGGCATCCCTACAATGACAAATTACCTCAGCGACCCTGTAGGTAGCCCTACAGAACTGACGAGCCCTGGAACTGCTCACTGCAGACAGGGGAGGAAACTTTGTATTTCTCAATGAAGAATGCTGCTATTATATCAACAAATCCAGTATAGTCAAAACCAATATCGATGCCCTGGCAAAAATCTGTGACTCCCTTCATGGCCAGCATCACTCTGAAATAAATCCCTCTCAATGGTGGCTCTCCCCCTTAATGACCTGGCTTCTCCTGATCCTAAGTCCCCTTATTCTCCTTTGCCTATTAGCACTAATCACTCCCTGTGTTCTTCACTTCATTCAGGATCACATCTGCGAGGTCTCCAGGGTCACTGTCAACCAACTTCTCCTGCATCCCTATACCCGCCTACCCACATCTGAAGGACCCTATAACGATGCCCCTTTGCCAGCAGGAAGTGGCCAGATCTGAATTGCTGCCCCTATTATACCAAAAAGGTCGGAATGTTGGGTCAGCAGCTTTGGGAATGCAGGAGGAACAATAGAAATGACTGCTGGGGCTGCCATCTTCCAGCCCCCTCCCCCCTCTTCTTTAACCCTTGACACTCCTGCCAAAAGGATGTATGCCCACTCCATAGGTAACCTGATACCTATGCAGGAAACAGGAGTATCAGGAGTACCCACCCCATACCCTCTGATCACCAAATACCTTACCATATATGGGTGTGAGCGCATGCCCTGCCTTGGCTGAATAAAAGACCCCTGCTGACTCTCTCCCAGTGTGACTTTCCCCACTCCCCTTTCCAGAGTCATGGAACCTCATCTGAGGGTGCCCACATCCTCCCAATGAGACTTTCCTGGCTCCCCTTCTCCTGAGCCCTGAAACTTCGTGGGAAAGCACCTTTAATAAATCTTGCCTTGAGCCTACCTCGCCTGGTGTTGTGTTTACCTCACTTGTGAAACTTTACAAAAACCATAAAGTTTAAAGTAGAAAAAAATTTTGAACTTTATATAGTCTAATGACCTCATTTTATGTATGGAAACATTGTTTCCAACAAGGAAATAGCTTGTCTAAAACAACACAGTTTGTGTTAGTGCCCAGACTTACAGAAAGAAAAAAGTCAAGCTCGAATTTCTAGATTGTCCTAATGTCTGAAGCTGCTAATGTGTCAAAATTTAGCTGCTTCTATAGATTTCCTGAACATAGTATGTAAAAGGTGATATGAGGAACATGAGTAGTAGAGACTGAAACTTTGTCCTATAGGAAATTATGGGGTTTACCAGACCATAGTATTGTAAGTAGATTATGGGACCTCTCCAAAATTAAACAAATATTTGGTATAATCCAGGAACAGATAATTAATTTGGATTATGACAACACAGAAGTAAGTCTATATCTAAGCCAATGACTGAAGAATCAACATGCAGAAAAGAAAATCTGATGTTTTAAAAATGTTCAGAAACCATCATATGTGCAGAGAGTACTGCCATCTATTTTTTTCATTGTTCCTCTGAATTTTGGGACCTCCTTTCCTTTTCCTCCAGGGCCTCAATATCCCTTTCTTTTCCAAGGCTCTTCTAGTGCTAATGTGCTGGGTTTCCTTTCCTACCTTTCATTTCATTAACAAAACAAAACAAAAGACTCTAATTGTGCCAACATATGTCTCAAAACAGCCTTTCTGCTAATCAACTAACTCTTCTTTGAAAATCTTTTGTTGTAATTCTCAGCGCCTGAAGGATGGGACATCATAATAAGCGTGAAGGCAATAGGATGTCTGTCATGGGTTCTGTGATTTGGCCCAGCTCTGACAGGTCTCTCTCTTTCCTTATTTGCACAGTGATCCTTGCAGCAGGATTCCTCAATTATTTTAAACAAGTAAGTATTGGTTATGTAGAGTTTGCAATCAATGGAATGTATTTCTAAGTTGACATTTTACTCTGTTGTGGAGGCTGGGATGTTTGGATTTAGGGCCGTGGGAGAGGAACTACAAAATCCCAACATTTAGGGGATTATCTTTCCTCCTAAATGGAGACCATCCAAAAATCTGAGGTGCAAGGGAACAGGTGTGATTTTGTGGTCATAAAAACCCATGAGATACAATTTTAATCTCCATATATTGATGACAGATGTTTATTTTGCAGCTGTACTACTGATGATTGAAAATTTAGGCTTTCATTTATTTTCTCTTGAATTAAGAAACTAAAAATATGTATGGAAAATAACTTGTAATTAAATTCTGTCTTCCAAAGGGAAATGACACTTATACTGTTGCAACCTTGATAAATATATATATTACTTCCCAACCAATGGGTGATAAATCAGTGATTTAACTGTCTTTTATGTTGACTGCTTTGGACTTTATAGGCATTTGGTTTTGAATTAGCCTAGTAGTACATCATCCTGAGGAGGAATCACCTAATTTAAAAAAAAGAAACTAAAAAATTTACCTTGTTGGGCAGGTTTGATGTCTGAGTTATGAGTGTTATGCTTTTATGCTTGTCTTTTTTTGATGTTAGAGGGCAGCTGGAAGTTTTATTGATGCTCTGCTTTTTAGAATTTTTAGAATATTAGTTTTGAATTATTACTGAATTGTTTTTGTTTTTCTTTTTTCATTTTTTTAAAATTTATTTTCAGTGTAACATTATTCATTGTTTTTGCACCACACCCAGTGCTCCATGCAATCCGTGCCCTCTCTAATAGCCACCACCTGGTTCCCCCAACCTCTCACCCCCAGCCCCTTCAAACCCCTCAGATTGTTTTTATCATGAACATCAAAGTGAGTGAAAAGAGATTTTAGGAGTCATTTAAAAAAATAAGCATATGTTCTGAGCTGCTCCAAGTAATTATTCTTCTCTGCTCATTCAGTTGTTTTCTGTTTCTGCTTCCTACAGTCTAAGCCCACCACCTCCAGGCAAGCTCTTAAATGTGGCCCATGATTTTGCAAGACTGAGGGTCAGACAGCAGTCCTAGGGGGCTTCAAAACACAGAACCCGTAACCCCATATGGAAATACTCAGATGGTGGCTTTCAGGAGGATGACAGGAAGGAAATGAGATGTGTTTTCCTATATATCTGCTAAATTGGAAGCCCAGTATTTTTTTTAATGGAAGCATAGTTGATATCAAATATTATAGTAGTTTCAGGTGTACAACACAATGTGACCACCATTACATGCATTGGGAAATGTTCGTCATGATGTGTAGTTACCATCTGTCACTGTATAGCTATTATACGCTATTGATTATATTCCCTATGCTGTAATTTTCATCCCCCTCATTTATTTTATAACTGGAAGTCTGTAGCGCTTCCTTGCCTTTGTGTGTTTCACCTGTACCCCAAGCCCTTCCTGTATTTGTTTTGAAGACTTTTATGAATTGTTTGTTTTTGAGTCAATGGTGTACAGATGACACTGGGCTAGGTTCCTGCCCCTGGAAGTGTCCTTAATTACAACACATGTGGTTCACACCAGGAACATCTTCATCGCTCTCACAGGTAGTAGTGATGTTGTTCACTATTATTTTCTTGCCACGCTCATCGTCTTTGCTATTGAAAACAGAAGAAGGAAGGCAGGATATTTAAAAACCAAGAAGAACAGAGACCTTCCTCCCACCCACAAACAAAATTGAAGGAAATGATGGATGACTTTAACAGAGACCCTTTAGCTTGCTGTGTCTCCTGATACAGATAAATGATTCAATTTCAAGAAGACAAAATGTGAAATGGAGAAATAAATTTGAATGAATTGGCATTTTATTTATTTATTTATTTATTTATTTTGTAAATGACAATGAGTTTGATACTAAACCATGGCTTTTATTTTTTTTCAAAGATTTTACTTATTTATTTGACAGAGATCACAAGTAGGCAGAGAGGCAGGCAGAGAGAGGGGGAAGCAGGCTCCCCACTGAGCAGAGAGCCCAATGCAGGGCTCAATCCCAGGACCCTGAGATCATGATCTGAGCCAAAGGCAGAGGCTGTACCCACTGAACCACCCAGGCTCCCCCTAAATCATGGTTTTATTGCATGGTTCATATACAGAAGTTCTTTATGTTTTGTCAAGCTTGGATAATTTCTAGTATAAATGGGTCTTCCCCATTTGTGATTTAACTTCCCTTAGTTTTTTAAGTTGGTTTCAAAAATGCTAATTCCCAACGACAACAGCATTGGTCATTTTCTCTTTGGTGCTTTGGTTTTACAGTTATCAGCCATAGTTGCCAGATATTTTTCTCCTGTGAATATCAGTTATATTTGTTTAACCAGATTTACATTGCTTTTCTTTTATTATTGGCATTCTTATATAATTGAATGATTGCAGGCTTAGCAATAGGGAAAAAAGGAAAAGCTTCTTTAGCGTTAACATCAATCTCTGTGGAGTAGGAACATTATTCTACTGAAAATATGTATGCATGCACTTAGTGAGGGATTTGTACTTTAGAAGTATGATGAGTAAAGCAATATCCTTACTCATATGCTTTCAGATTTCTGAGACAAACATGTATACCCTACAATGAGAAAAGTACAAAGTATACAGGAGATGTGGCAGAAATCGATCTGCAGGTCCACAGTGTGATGACATTTTCCATAGGAAATGACATACACAGAATGTGGGCCACCTTTAATGGCTGTTGTATAAAACTCCAGTGATTGCACCATATGGATTCTTTTTCCAGTAGCTGGTTGCAGATGACAATGAAACCCTAGGAGACAGTAATTCCTCAAGTGGAAGGAGCCCAGGTACCTAAATGGAAGAGAGTCACCTTCACATCCAGGACAATAGTCCCGTCAGAAATGTTTGGTGAGCAAGAAGTACACTCACTGTTCTGTGAGACTTTGAATTTGTGAGATTTATATTGTTCACACTGTTTAAGCTAACTGTAACAAGCTAAGTCCATGAAGCTGACAGGAGAGAACTAGAAGAACAACAGCAAACATCTACACAAGTGTTGTTTAAGTCCCTTTGTTTAACTATCATTATTGCTACTAGTAGCTATCATTTTAATGATGAGTAGAGTGAAGCTCACAGATTAAAAACAACAACAACAACAACAACAACCAATATTCCATGCAGCAGAGTTATTTGGGAGGGCTGCTCAGCTGAAAATTTTGCCTACCAAATGATCTATAAGGAAGAGCCATGCATTTTCTTAAATCTAGAGTGACACATTGAGGGTAAGATGGACTCAAAGCTCAGAGAAGTACATATTTTTAAAAATTCAATACAAATATAGTCAGATGAAACTAAATAAACTTTACTATATTCTGTGAAAAACTTGTCCAGAGAACTTAAGTAGACAGAATTTAAGATGCTTTAAGTGTCACATTCTTGTCCTTTGTTTTTTTTTTAAATTTCTGTATCCCAACCTCCAGAAAGCCCTGAACATTAGATACTAAAATTAAAAAAAAAAATACAGGTTACCACAGATCTATTTAAGGGCAAGTTACAAATAGGTCCATATTTTCAACAGCTTGAGGGTCCATGGAGGCATTGCTATAAGTATAATGTATATTATTATATATTTTCCAGGAAACTCTTAAAGATGCAGTTTTGCAGATCAGCTAATCTAGGGCTTGGGAAACTGTTTGTACAAAGGTCCAGTTAACAAATGCTTTAAAGTTTGTCAGTTAAGTGGCAAAATGAAAGATACTATGTAATTCTGTCATCCTTTAATAATGTAAACATCATCCTTTCTTTGTGGACAGTACAAAAGTAGGTAGTGGATTTTTCCCACAAACCTCTGAGCTAACAATTCTGGAGAAATATATTTATATTGGGTGTGTGTATGTGTGTGCATACACCTGTCCATGAGACTTTTAAGACATTTACAAAGGGTACTGGTAACTTGGTTTAAAACTGCAGCCAGATGAAAAGCACTTCATTGGTTAATATGGGACCATAGAAGATGATGCGGGCTGAGCTCATACAGCACCAACAGAACTAGATGAAGGAAATATGACTGGTTACTGATGGGTACACTTTTCCTGGAGGGGGAAGGGCAGGAATGTTTATGTGATGCTAATAAAATAATTTTTATAATTTTATTTCATTTTCTTAACTGACTTCTCATTTTAGTGACCCATAGGTGTTGTCATACCCTGGAACATGACTAAAAATAATTGAACTGAACTAGCAGACATCCACAAGCACCTCCCTACATAGCTTGCCCAGCCTCAGATTCCCCACGTGGGCCTGGATTCCTAAGACCTCCAACATGGTAGGAGAGAGGCAGATGAATTCTAGCTCTTGTCCTGGAAAAACAGCTGCTATGGACAAGAAAACGAGGCTGCACTCTGAAAAACAGTATGGAGGGTCCTCAAAAAGTTGAAAATAGAATTACCCTATGACCCAGCAATCACACTACTGGGTATTTACCCTAAAGATGCAAATATAGTGATCCGAAGGGGCACAAGCACCCAAATATTTACAGCAGCAATGTCCACAATAGCCAAACTACGGGAAAAACCTAGATGTCCATCAACAGATGAATGGATAAAGATGTGGTGTATATATGCAATAGAATACTACACAGCTATCAAAAACTCCTGAAATCTTGCCATTTGCAATGATGTGGATGAAAGTAGAGGGTATTATGCTAAGTGCAATAAGTGAATCAGAGAAAGACAATTATCATATGATCCCTCTGATATGAGGAATTTGATAGGCAGGGCAGAGAGTCATGCGGGGAAGGGAGGGAAAAAATGAAACAAGATGGGACCAGGGAGAGAGACAAGCCATTAGAGACTCTTAATCTCAGGAAATAAAGTGAGGGTTGCTGGAGGGGAGGGTTGTGGGAGGGATAGGGTGGCTGGGTGAGGGACACTGGGAGAGTATGTGCTATGGTGAATGCTAGGAGTTGTGTATGACTGATGAATCACAGACCTGTACCCCTGAAACAAATAATATATTATATATTAGTAAAAATAAATAAATAAAAAGAAAAAAAAAGGAAAGAAATAGAATGAGGTTGCAAATTGGGAAAGCCAAGCGCTCAGGGGTCCTCATGCCATTGTTTTTCAAAATATTTCATAGTGCAAGTAATGTTCCCATTATAGAAAATTTATAAGAGAAAAAATTCTTTTCCAACAATTCTACTCTCATACTCATGATTAGTATTTTGATGCGCTTCCTTCCTTAATACTTTCTTATATGTATTCTTAAGTGGCTATAATCTCGTAGAATGTACAAATCCAAATTGGCTTTTTGTTCACCTGATTATATAAACAATATATTTTGCTCATTAGTACAAAATCTTCAAATGTCTTTAGTTTAAAAAATAATATATGCTGATTAAATAAAATTATATAAGAAAAAAATAGAATGATCTCTCTTGTGTCCATCACTCAAACATAATCAGAATATTCGACCTCATGCACTCAGTATGA
The DNA here is from genome assembly GCF_022355385.1 of Mustela nigripes. Classification (NCBI taxonomy): domain Eukaryota; kingdom Metazoa; phylum Chordata; class Mammalia; order Carnivora; family Mustelidae; genus Mustela; species Mustela nigripes. Next base: position 120,928,164 of record NC_081559.1, on the reverse strand, counting down.
CATTATAATGATTCTTCTGTGCTTTTATCTAAGCTTTAAAAACTATGGTTGGAAATTGTGAAACAAATACATCTTCTTTGCACATTACTGAAGGACACAGAAAAGCACAAAGATAAAATAAAATGCCTTACAATCCTACCAATGCCAGGTAAATAAATGTAAACAGATACATTTGCAATGTCTTTGTCTACTAATATATCTAAATGTATGTGCATAGATAATTGTTTTTATAATGGTAGCATATCATACACATCATTTTATAGACTGATTTTTTTTTAACTTCAAACTCTATCTGTGTTGGTAATTTTATATGTTAACTTGGGTAGGGTATGGTGGCTAATTGATTGGTCAAACACTCCATATTGCTGTGACGATATTTTGTAGAAGTGATTAAGATTTACTATTGGTTGACTAAGTAGTTTACACTTGATAATGTTGGGGAGCCTCATCCAGTTAGTTGAAGACATTAAGAACAAAAGCAGAAGTTTCCAGCCTGCCTTTCAGTCTTAGAAACTTCAGTCTTAAGACTGCAACTTTAATTCTTGCCTGAGTTTTCCGACAGCAGACCTGTTATGTAAATTTTGGATTTGCCTGGTCTCAGTTGCAAAAGTCAATCCTTAAAAGAAATTTCTCTATATATCTGTACCTGTATCTATCTATATCTATATATATCCTATTAGTTCTTTGCTCTGGAAATCCTGACTGATACAATATCACTGGTATTTTCCCATGTTAATATTCTTCTACAAAATTTTAATGGTTTTCTAATATTTTATTAAATGATAATCATCATATTAATAAGTAGAAACATAATGTTCAGTTGAATGAATGTTACATTATTTATATATCCATTTATCTACTGCTGGATGCTTGGATTGTTAACCATTTTTTTCTTGTGGTAAAAATACATCGAACATAAAATTTACCATTTTGGCCATTTAAAGTAAATGATTCAGTCACTTACATTCATAATGTTGGGTAACCATTGGGACTATCTATATCCAAAATGCTGTTTTGGGTTTTTTTGGTCATCCCAAAGAGAAACTCTGTAATCATTAAGCAATACTTCTCCAGTGCTCTATCCTTCCCACTGGTAACTTTTAATTTACTTTCTGTCTATTAATTTGTTTATTCTAGATTTTATTTTTTACTATAGATATTTTATACTAGTGGAATCATACAACATTTATCTTATTGATCAGTTTATTTCATTCAGCATAATGTCCTCAAAGTTCTTCCAGGTCACAGCATGCATCAGAACTCAATTCTTTTTTATGGATGAATAATATTTCATTGGATGTATAAATCACATTTTGTTTATCCATTCATCTATTGATGGACACTCAGATTGTTTACTTTCTTTGACTTTTTTTTTTTTTTTTTGTATTGGAGGAGAGGCAAGATGGCAGAGAAGTAGGAGACCCTGTTTCAACTGGTGCCTTAAAGTGACGTAATTATCTAACACCCATGAAACCAGTAAAGGGCTAATATCCGAGATCTATAAAGAACTCCTCAAACTCAGCACACACAAAACAGATAATCACATCAAAAAATGGGGAGAAGACATGAACAGACTCTTCTCCAAAGATGACATACAAATGGCTAACAGACACATGAAAAAATGTTTATAATCATTGGGGAGATTCAAATCAAAACCACACTGAGATACCATCCTACACCAGTTAAAATGGCCAAAATCAACAAGACAGTAAATAACAAGTGTTGGAGAGGATGTGGAGAAAGGGGAACCCTCTTACACTGTGGATGGGAATACGATTGGTGCAGCCACTTTGGAAAACAGTTTGGAGATTCCTTAAGAAATTAAAAATAGAGCTAGACTATGACCCTGTAATTGCACTACTGGGTATTTACCCCAAAGATACAGATGTAGTGAAAATCTGTACCCCAATGTTCATAGCAGCAATGGCCACAGTCACCAAACTGTGGAAAGAACCAAGATGCCCTACAATAGACGAATGGATAAAGATGTGGTCCAAATATACAGTGGAGTATTATGCCTCCATCAGAAAGGATGATACCCAACTTTTGTATCAACATGGATGGGACTGGAGAAGATTATGCTGAGTGAAAAAGGTCAAGCAGAGATAGTCAATTATCATATGGTTTCACTTACTTGTGGAGCATAAGGAATAACACAGACATTGGGAGAAGTAAGTTGGGGGAAATTTGAGGGGGAGATGAACCATGAGAGACTATGGACTCTGAGAAATAAACTGAGGGTTTGGGAGGGGAGAAGGGTGGGGGTTTGGGTGACCCTGGGCATGTATTTAGGAGGGCAAGTATTGCATGGAGTACTGGGTGTGGTACATAAAATATGAACTGTGGATCACTGAAAAAAAATTAAATTAAATTAAGAAAACATAATATATTATTTGTTTCAGGGGTACAGGTCTGTGAATTTTATAATACTTTTTATTTCTGTAAAGTCAGTATTTGTATCTCTAATTTCACTTTTGATTGTAGTTATTTGCATTTTCTTCTCTTTATCAGTCTAATTAAGATTTGTTAATTGTTTCAGTTTTTTCAAAGAACCAACTTTTGGTTTTATTGATTCTATTGTGCTCTATTCTTTGTTTTTAGCCCCATTATTTCTTCTCTTTTATTAACTTTGTGTTTAGTTTGATCTTCTTATTCTAGTCCCTTCTGATGTAAAGTTAGGCTTTGAGTTGGGATATTTCTTCCTTTTTAATGTAGGCATTACAGCTAGAGCTCTCCCCCCCACCTCCTCACTGCCTTCCTTCATCTCTATTTTCTCATTTCTTTTGTGATTTCTTTTTTGACTATTGTCTATTTAGCAGTGTGTATTTAATTTTGACATACTTATAAATATTTCTCTTTTCCTTTTGTAATTGATTTATTCTGATTTATTATTGTAGTTAGAAAGGTACTTTATACAATTTTAATCTTTTAAATGTATTGAGACTTGTTTTGTGATCTAACATATTGTCTATCATAGAGAATGTTCTGCGTGCCCTTGAAAAGAATGTGTTCTGTTATGGTTGAGTGGGGTGTTATATGTATCTCTTAGGACTAGTTGGTATATAGTAGTGTCCATTATTGAAAGTGATGTATTGACTTTTTCAAAAACTATCGCAGAGTTGTTTATTTCTCTTTAATTCTAACAACACTTGCTTCATATTGGGACTCTCTAGTTTGCATGTTTATAGTTGCTATATCTTCTTGAATTGAAACTTTTATCAATATATAATATCCCTTTTTGTCCTTGTAACAGTTTTTGACTTATAGTTTCTTTTATCTGATATTAGTATACTAATAGCTGCCTTGTTTTTAACATGCGAGTATTTATTTGTCCTCAAGGGGAAATTCCCTGAAAAAGACACCTGTTCACTCATACTTTTTAATCTAGAGACAAAACATATCTCAGGAAAACTCAACTCAAAGCTTGCATTGGTTGTGCCCTAGAAAAGGACACTTAGTTTGTTCATGCTTTGTTTAATGTTGGATAAAAAACAATGTCTCTGCATCTTGCCAAATTCATTGAAATAATGCAGTAAACTCAATCTAATATAAAAGATAGATTTCATGGCTTTATTTGGAAAATCCTAATTTCCTCACCCCTCAAAACCTCAGATTCAATTTCTGCCTCTTTCCTCTTTCTCATTTTTAAAAATCTAAGTGCTGTATGTTCCTTGTAGTGTCTTATGCATCCATCTCATTCTTTCTAGAGTCATTGCCATAGGCACAGCTTAATTTTTATGAGGAGAGGTATGACTGGGTGGCACAGTTGGTTAAGCACCTGACTTGGTTTTGGCTCAGGTAGTGATATCAGGATCTTGAGACTGAGTCCTGCGTTGGGCTCTGTGCTTAAGTGCAGAGTCTGCTTGAGATTCTCCCTCTTCCTGCCTCTCCCCCTTGTGCTCTCTTTCTAAAATAAATAAATAAGTCTTTAATAATTTTTTCATAACAAGAGCTTATATAATTAAAAGGATAGTATTGCTAATTCCATTAATAAAGGTTGTTGTACTGAATTATCTCATTTTTATTTATCTGAAAATTCCTTTATTAACCTTTATTATTAAAATATAGTTTCCTTGGTACACATTTCTAGACTGACAGGATTTGCCCCCCTTTATTATACAGATTATTCACTGGTTTCAGACTACTATTTTTGCTCTACAGATTCCAAGATGAATTGTGTTTGAATTATTGTTAATCCACTCACTGATTTTTAAATTTTTATCATCCTTAATTTTTACAGTTTCTATTTAGAAATTTTCCAAACCTTCCTGTTTATTCTTGATAGTCTCTTGCACCTTTCTAGTTTTATGTTATTTTTTAAACCTTTCAGTCATAGTTGTTTTATAAACTTGTATCTGATGATTCCATGACTGAAGTTTCTGGAATATATGACTATTGTTATTTCTTCTGACTGATAGTCAGGGTGGATGATCTTGTCTGTGCATGGTGATCCTTTTTTCTGATCTTACAACTGACTGTTTTTCATTGTGCAAACACTGGGCTTTGAAGTTGAGGATGTTTTCCTCTGGAAAGGAGTCACAACTACTTCTTCAGGTGAGCAATGGCCAGCTCCCTCCAAGTTTCCTCCACTAATTACGGGTTTCCATGATTTCCAGTTATAGTCCATGAGTTCCATAACTAATCAGATTTAGTTATTTCAACTTGTTCAGTCTCTGGTCTCCTACCCTAATACCTATAAAAATTTCTGATTTTAAGAGAATCCTCCCTATCATATAGATTCCTGCCTTCACTTTCAGTTCAAGATTTTCTTATGATAGAAACAAATGTTATGTATACCTCAGATTCTTGTGACAGCCTTCTCTTCCCCAAGGTGCTGTCCAGCTATCTGGCTGAGCTGTGGTTATCTTCTGCCTAATCTGGTTGTAGAACCAGTCTGCAGCCCAGGACCACAAGACCGCTGTCCTATGGGGTGTGGGATTTGGTATTGAGAGGAGCCACCTGAGAGGACAGATGACTCAACTGAAAGGGACAATTAATTCTTCACTGGGTAAATGTTGAGCCTGGAAGAACTGGAGATGAAAGGGAGCAAGGAAGAGAAACTTGCTCTTTCCTCTTGCCTGAGAATCAGTCTGAGGCACATTGTTTCTTTCTAGCTTTCCCAAGGAGTCTTATGTGCTCAATGGATGCACCAAGCATCTCAGTGTATCCCCTCACAGATGGTGAGGGGTGGTAGTTTGTGGGCAATGCATCACACTGCATCGCTTCACATCTCTCTTTACTCTGGTAGATTATTTGAAAAGATGGTTTTAATGTCTCCTCTCCTCCTTTTGCCCATGTATTTTTGCAATGTAACCTTGACAATAGTCCCATGAGGAGGGAGAGTTCCTGCCTTTTGATTCTGGGGTGGTCATGTGACCTGTGTTGACCAACAGAGGGTGATATTGTGCTTGACCTGGAGACCTTGTAGCTTTTGTTCTTTTGGAACAATGCCCTCTAAAGATGACTATGTAAAGAAATCTCTATGAACAAGAATCTGCGACAAGAGAAGCCTGGCCATCCCCGAAGTTCTAGATAAGCACGATGAAAGCCCAAATATGTAAACAATACTCTCATAGGTCATCTAGGCTGAGTTGGGCCATTTGCTGGCTGCAACCTCACAAGCAAATGAGACCGACTGAGGAACTGCCACACAGCCAGAAATTAATGGGAAATTACACACCAGAATTGTTTTAAGTTTTTAGGTTTGGGAGTGTTTGTTACATAGCCATATATCTATAAAACACATAAATTGGTACCACGAATTGGATGCTATGAAGAAAAATTGAAAAGAACTGTCATTGGTCTTGGGAATGGGCAGTGGGCAATGCTAGAAAAGTGGTGAAGAGGCTGCTATAGCCATTGCTTCTGCCATTGGCAGATACATGTGTGAGAAAATTCACTTGTTGAGACTGGGAAAAGGGTAATCTGTGTTAGGTAGGAATGGACTAACTGGCAAATATGTCACCTGTACTAACTAGGGAGACAGGAAATGTTCCTAATAAACTTGGGTCTCTGGTTAAGGAAATCTCTTGATAGAATGTTGAAAATGTCAGTTGGGCACTTCTATCTGCATATGATAGCCTGCAAAATACTATAAACAGAATTTTTCAACTTCCAAGCACAATTTTGAGAAAATATAGAAGATGCAGTACTTTGTGGGTTGGAAAATAAAGCTGTTTCTCATTTGCCATGTTTCCAGTCTCTCAGTCACAAGGTTTTTTAGAAATAAGAAGTAGCCTCGGCATAAAGACCAAATCAAGGTTGTGGTTATAAGAGCCTTTGTACCTTGGAAAGATTTAAGGTCATGCCAGAACCTCTCAAAAGAGAAAGGGCTTCTAAAAATCTTAAGGGTATTTCCTACAGCAATCTCACAGACTGCAAACTGAAAGAGGTCTGTATCAAAAAGAATTATGGCTATGAAATTTAGGGTATAGCATAAACCCCACAGTTTTAAGAGTCATAGGAGTCATAGCCTGATTGGACTAAAGAGATAGAAAGTTCAAAATGAAAAGGGATTTCTGGAACCTCAAATTTTATGGGAAGGAGTACACTAGAAAGCAACTTGGCTGTCATCTGGTCCATTTCCTATTGAAAAGGAAAGATACTTCAGAAAGTAGAGCTAAGAGCAGAGAAGAACAGAGGATTAAAGATGAGAAAACCACCCCCGTGGAGCAGAACCAACTGTGTCTCCTCTTTTGTCAGAATGGGGGACTCAACAACAAGTCTAACTAGATTTGGAATTGCTGCCGAGAAGATACACTTTGTATCCTAATCTTCCTTTTGTATATGGTGTCTGGGTTTTCCTGCCACATCTCACCATTTTAAGTTTTGCTTGTGGGCAACAGGAAACTTTTCTTTTCTTTTTTAAAAAATATTTTTAAAAAATTTATTTGTCAGAGAGAGAGAGAGAATGAGAACACAAGCTGGAGGAGCAGCAAGCAGAGGGAGAACCAGGCTCTCTGCTGAGCTAGGAGCCCAATGCTGGACTCAATCACAGGATCCTGGGATCACAACGTGAACTGAAGGCAGACACTTAATCAACTGAACCATCCAGGCAATCAGGCGGAAACTTTTCTTAAATCATCAGGCTCTTGGATTACAATGGATAACACCTAAGATGTTACTCCAACGATCCTCTCATCTGCCTTTGTCCATGATGCTAGACAGGGATTGTGGATGGTCTGCGGCCATGATTAGACTAGAATTTAGGGCTCTTGGGAAGGAATATTTCTCATCAGAAGGATGAATTACTGTGGCCAGAGGGCAGGCTAGGGCAGATTGTTTGTGACAATGGTTGCCATAACTCTTTTGTCCCTGTTGGTGCCTCTCTGCAATGTGAATTCACCATGCCTTCCATCAATAGGTAGAGTCTAGTTCTTGGTGAAGACACTGTGACCTGTTGTGACCCTAGAATATGGCAGCAGTGACATGACATAAGTTCCAGGGCCCAAGCCTCAGGAGGCCTTATAGCTTCTCTCTCACTCAGATGACTTTATAAAGATTCCCAGCAGGAAAGAGCATGTAGAATGTGTGGCCAGCCCTCAAGATATATATGTGACTGAGACTCAGATAAACCATCCAGACCCCATTACACTTGTGGAAAGACAGCAGAAACAATGCCAACCAAACAAGAGTGCAGAAAAATATTCACTGGTTTTAAGCCACATGGTTTTGATGTTATGAAGCCATATTTTTTTTAGGTTCTCCATAACCTTATATATAAATTGATATAAATTATATCAAAATTAGATAAAATATAAAGGTAACTAGAAAGCTGATGAATTTTGTTTCTTCATATCATAGTTAATAATCTCAAAGCCTTGAGATTTGCTATCTTTTACATCTTATTAGGAGAATTAGAAATCTTAAAAGAAAATCCTCTTCTTGGGAAACATGCAAGGTTCATGCAGAGGTGTCTGGTATTGGTAACAATGCAAAATCAGATTTGTCCATGATGGAATCACATCAGACCCAGGACACATTCTCAGACAAAGTCATATGCCTGCCCCCCCCCCCCCCCACCCCCTTGGGCAAACAGAGATGAGGAGAGGACTTTCATGTTCTTGATATAAAAGGATGAGCATTTTACTAGAAGTTTTACTGGAAAAGGAATACAGTTTTTGCACATTCACCAAGTTTTCACAAGACAGTAATTTTTTTGTGTATAATGCTGAATTCTGCAAGGATTAGTACATGGTACTTAGTGAAAATTCATTAGTGAAGCTTTTAACTAGTCATGGCCTTGGTCAGATGGAACCAAATCCATGATACTCTGGATCAGAAACTCAGGTACTACGGACAAACCCACAATGACTGCTTTTGAAGGTTCAGTTTGATTTTTTCCATGTGGTATTGCTGAAGAGTTATCACAAAATATAAAACGGTTATATTCAACTAATGAATCCTTGAACATTTTATCAAAAACTAATGATGTACTATATCTTGTGTGATTGAATTTAAATAAAAAAAAGAGATAAAACAGGTTGGGGGGTTGCTGGTGAATAACCAGAAAACATAATATGAAGTTTTCCTCATACTTTTACTTCATCCAACCAAACATCCACTATAAACACAAACAGAGAATCCTTCTTCTCACCTTCTGGTTCTTTCAGGTTTTCAAAGATGTATAGAAGGCTTTCTGAAAAGCAAGTTCCACAGTAGGCCAGTAGCATTAGAGCTTGCCACAGGAGAAAATCCAAAGACATTGATATGAAACACTGGATCTTCAAACCACCCTTCTTCCAGGACAGAACAAACCTCTGTATAAACCTCTGTATAAACCACTATGAACTGAGCTTTATGGAGACTGAGCTATACTGTCCCATAGGACAGGCAGGAAAAAAAAAAGTTCCCTCTTTCACCTGGGTTGTCATTCCAAAAACTATTGCCCTTCTAACTTTGGTTCTACTAACCAATAAAGTTCCTATTTTCGCTGGGATCTGCTTCTGGTTTCATTGGAATGAGAACATAACCACTGGAGGAATCAGGAATTCACGGCTGTGGATTCTCTGGTGCAAAATGCTATGCAGTATAGAGTTGGTGCTTCCTAATAAGATACTTGTGTTTTAATTGTTTCAGCCTCTGTTTTGGGGGCCAAATCTATGAAATTTGTTGACCCCTCCCCCCAGCATTTTTTTTTAACTTTCTGTATGCCCAGCAATGCAGTACAACATTTGTTTTATGCAGCATGTAGTTGCTTGTAGGGGAAGGGACTTCCTCCCTAGAGTGTGAAAACCAGCACACTTTGCTCTCCTTAGTCTGGACTTACTGTCAGCCATTGTATCTTGCCAATATGTAACATGTAATATGCCAATGTCAGATTAATATTTCCAGAATTTGCTTAATGTTCATCTATCCACTTCGTATTCTTAGAAGGCACTATGGGAGCTTGTTGTCATTCACTTGTTGTCATTATTGGGTACCTTTGGTGTGCACTCCCGGGATGGGGATGGACTCAGGGACTTATAGTCCCACAGGGGATACATGATTACCTGCAGTGATAACTGACAGGTGCCTCCATTTGAAGTCCTTTCTTCTTTTTCTGTGTGCAGGAAAGCCCATCTTGGCTTAAAGCTCAGTAATGTTCCCTGATCCTCTGACCAAGTTGATTTCCCAGAAATTAGGTGCCCTCACTCCTGCACCACTCATCATATGCCACCTTAAGTTTCTACTTATTTTTCTTCTGTCTTGTGAATAATTACATTATTAACTCCTTGAGGGTTGGGAGCATGTCTAACAGTTTTATTACACTCATCAGAAACTGAAAAATAGCTAATAGTAAATCTGGAAATTTTCTTTTAACTATATTGATTTATATGAGAGTAAGCTTATAGAGTAATACAACTGTGAGGTAGTCTTGTCTTAAGCACAGACTGATTTGAGTGTTCAGATTATGTCACCAGTGTTTAGTTTCTGTGTCTTCATCTTTGGGCTCTGCTTCCTCTGGTTTGGCTCCATTTCTGTTTCCCACATGTCATAACAAGATGACGTCGGCAGTTCCAGACCCTACATCTGTTTAGGTGAAACCCAGCATGATAAAATATTTTTACTCTTGACAGAAAGCTGAAAAATATCCTAGAAGTTCCTGAACCAGGAGAGCCAAATCTGTTGGCTCATATAAATAAGGGCAGAGAAATGATATTTTGATCAGAACAAGGAGACCAAGACTCCTGGTTTGTCAGGGACTGTCCTGGTGTTAGCTGCACAGATTTGTGTTCCAGGAAATCCTCAGTCTTTTTTTTTTTAATTTTTATCATTATTTTTACTATTCCACCAAACAACAACTGGCAATAGTTTGGTGTGCATAATCCCAGAACAAATTCTGAGAACTTACTAATATTTACTGGTACTTAAAAATATCTATCATCTATTGATCTATTATTTCAATACCGTTTTTTAAAAAGATTTTATTTATTTGAAGGAGAGAGAAATGGCGAGAGAGGGAACACAAGCAAGGACAGTGGGAGAGGGAGAAGCAGGCTTCAATCCCAGGACCCTGGGATCATGACCTGAACTGAAGGCAGACACTTAACAATTGAACCACCCAGGTGCCCTGGAAATCCTCAGTCTTGAACAAACTCAAGACTCGGTTTGTCAGCCGACCTGAAGCAAAATAAAGATGCTGTTCCCTGAGGCAGGGTGAATGGGAGATGGGTGGTTGATGAACAACAGATGTCCCAGGTATCAGAGAGTATAGAATAGCTTTTTAATAAGTTCCAACATCTGTCTTAATCTGATTTATACTGATTTCACTAGGGTTGGAATTATAGGAGTTCGACCCTGGATGTGCTAGCTTCATTTTTCTTTCATAAGCGTTCATGGGCACCTGCTTATGGTAGAGAGCAGTTCAGTTCTTGCAGTATGACAGAATTAAGCTCTAATGACTGTAATATATTATGATTAGAACTTGGACCTTCACAGTGAGGGGAAAAGTCAGTGGAAGATCTCCCAGGGTCCTGTGGGAGTGATTTGTATTGTGTGACTGGCGGCTCATCTTGGAATATCATCTGGTAGAGAGAGACTGGAGGTTATTCCTGGTGCTGGGAACTGACCTCTCTTATATGTTTACCAATGTGATAATTATTTGGCACACAATAGGTTCAAGATAGTGTTAATAATGAATAGCATCTCTGTTTTGTCATGTGCCAGACCCACTCAAGTGTTATGCACTTGGTATGCTCTGTGCATTCCCAACAGCTGAAACACATGTCATGAAATAATTATGCCAAATCAATCTGTGAATCTGGGATTTTTCAACGTTCCTCCAGGTGTCCTAGGAAAGTATCTATAATTTGATCATGGTCCAACCTTTCAACAGCTAAGCTTTCTTCTCCAAGCTTCCCAATATTAAAAATTAAGTATTGTTGGGTCCCCCAAAAGTTGGGTACCCCAATAATGGGTCTGTGATTAAAGGGGCAAGACTGATACAAAGCGAAGGTCAAGCAAAGCTTTATTTCACGTCAAGCAGAGAGGACAACCCCTCCCTGCTTTCCAGACTTTCTTTTATAGAGCAAAGACCATGCGGTTGGGCCTGGCCACACACAGGTGGCCAATGAGATTGTAACACACACAGGAAACTCCACAGTGATGGTAGGCGACCAACTGAGTTACAATTTACCCTAGTAGACATTTGATTTAGCCTATCACACCTTGGTTAGAATTGGCGCCAAAAGGCTCCCAAAGGGTGGGGGCCCATATTCCCTGAGAGTTAGGAGACAGTATGTGCCCCCACTGATTGAATACCTCCACCTGGCCTGACCCACCCTTGTATTTGGACTTTGTTACCGGGACTGGTTTCCCAGACTTGCTTTTAAATAAGTTCCCCTGGGGGGGGGGGGGGGGCAAGGTCAACTTAAGCTTTACAGCAAAATGGAAGTTCAACCAGGGTGGGGCTGCTCTGGCTGAATGGCCCTTAAAGTATCCTAAGAGAAAATTAGAAGATATATGTAAGGTCATTTGAACATCCTGAACAAAGTTGAATCTTCACTGTACAATGTCCAATTTTTTAGTAGAAGGGGCTAATGTATTATAGACACTGACTTTCTCTCCCTTACCAGCTAGTACCAGTGGTTACTGCAAGAGTCATCAATACCCAATGCAGTAACTACATAGGGTCCAGGCTCAGCAGGTAGTTGTTGAGTGAATGAATGAACTGATTGACTGATGGATGGGCTCATAAACAAGATTCAGGATGCATCTGTGGAATAATAATACCCCTTTGTTTCTTATTCATTACTTCAGAGATAGGTCTCAGATAGCCCAAGGGTTAGGGCTGAGAGAGAATTAGCCTAAAAACTGAACTTCAATTCACCTCATTTCCCAGTAAATACTAAGACACAGTTCAAGTTATTTGCACATCACAGCCAGTCAGACTCCCCAGAGTCCCTAGAGCAGTCAGGCTGGGGAAGGGAATAAGGGGAGGTGGATGGATACATAATCCTGCCCACACAAGAAGGGCAAAGGTAAGTGGGGAGATTTTCCCATTCCATGGGAATCCCAGAGTACAAGCATATAACCAGCCATAGCTTTATTTCTTAAGGGAATTCTGAGGTACCTGGGAATGAGACTTTCCATGGCTTGCATGACTCACTGCCTCCTGCTCTGTTTAACCTTCTGAGTCCTCACATTTGTATCCTCTTACCCTGTTTGTTGATGCCTTTCCAGTCAGTCACAAACCCATTGTGACTACATGTAGGGAAAGTGTGCTTTCAGAAACATTTCCCCACTTGATTTGAATATAAATGTAAATCTGTGGAGTAGGAAAAGAATCTCCAGGAAAATAAGGAAAGAGTTTAAAGAGTTTGTAAGTCAAAGTAGGAATCGGGACCCAACCTCATTTTTTTTGTTTTTTTTTTGTTTCAAGCCTGCTATCTTTCTATCATGTTGCTCAGCTTCCAAATTGTTTGGCAAATTGCTGCAATCAGTGGGACTACCCCTTCTTGTTGATTCTTCAGATTATCACGAGGTAGTTGGATTGGACCTCCCCCAACCTCTGGATGCTCTCTGGGGGTGAGGAGGGGAAGGGGGAGCTATCTCTCCTTGTCTATTTTGCAATACTATATTATTCTTTAGTTTCCTTCTAAAAAGCTCTTTGACTTATTCCTTACTTTATAAATTATATCTGAGGAAATTATTGAACTGCTGTCAGTGTTAGCCACCATGGGGGAAGCCACAGTATGGGATGTGTGAAGGGATCTCTGGGGTGGGAGCCAGGACCTCTGCTGTCACACTCACAGCCCCTGGTGCAGGCCCTGGTATGCACAGGGAGGGACCCACTGGATGCTTGCTTACAGACTTCACATGTCGGTCATGTGCACAGTGTGCTTAGGGGTGAACTTCTTCCCCTCTGTCTCCACATTTCCACCAAGAAGGAAGTTTTCATTCCTGTCCTGAATGTGGGTGTCAGAGTGTAGTGTGTGGTTTTGGAGTAAACACATTCAGTTGCTTTCCCACACTACCCATTTACTTGTCCCTTCAGAAAGAGGAGTAGATAATTCGACATTGCAAAGAACCTGCTGTTGGTTAAGCCAGTGTGTGTGTGTGTGTGTGTGTGTGTACATGGTATATGGAAAAGGCCTGGTTTCTTTTGCTGGCTTCTTCTTCAGTGTGTGTGTGCCTCTGGGTGCTGTGAGGCTGACCTCTCCTGTTAACTCCTGGTCTTGTGCTGAGCTGTCCCATGGCCTCCCCAGAGGACTGATCCTTCTCCTTATAGGTTCTGGGCTGCTCCCCAGTGGCTGCACCTCTGCCCTGCAGCCTAGGGTGCTCAGGACTTAAAGCAGAAGAGACTGGAAGCTTGTGTTCTGCCATTCAAACAAGCTTTATCAGGAAACTGCCATTCCAGCCATTATCGACTAAGTTAAGATGATGAATTTCTATATGGCTTCTGTCTACTCCACTCTAGGAAGAACATGGACGTCTGGGAATCATAGGAGGGTTAGGGTTAGCATTGGGATGAGGGATGGGAAATCCACCCCTACATCAGTTTGGATTTCTGTGAACTTGCCTTCTCCATTTTTCATCCCCAGCCTGGAAACCTTGGTTGTAGGCAGTCTTTCTAGTATAGAGCATTTGTTTCTTCACTAGTAAGAGATATTATTTCTTATTCTTCAAACTCTTGCCTCATCAGGTTCCCACCAGGCTTCTTGTTGGAGTGCAACCTAACCCGCATTTCAGCACTCACATATGTCATCACATAGGACATCAGGGACCTTGGGGAGGTCATGGATGAATAAGCTATTGCTTGCCTCTCTGGGTGGTAACAGCCATGGGTAGTCACTGTCCCTTGGGGAGAGTAGCTGCAGAGCATCTCTGCTGAGCCATGACCTACAATGGTAAGCAAAGCCAGCTGAGCAGTTTTATTGGGAGTGATGAGGCTCCTTCACTCAGGGAAATTGTAGGCACCTGGTATTTTCACTTGTCAATTGATTGATTAATTATACACCAACTCTTGGATGTCTATGTCAGATAATAGTACAAATACCAATTTGAGTTTATTCTGTAATAAACATTTTTCAAGTATTATTTCATTTCACTTACACAACAAACGTGTGAGGGATGCATTTTGTTTACCGTCTTGCAGAAGAGGGGGAGGAACGCTAGATGATTGAATAACTTTTCAATGTCACAGAGTAAATGTCAGAACAGAACTTAGAATTCAGGCAGTCTATCCAGGCTCAGACATCTTCCTGCCTTTTCTCTGCTGTTTCCAGATAATGAGGGCAGGCAAGGGAAGAATGGAGAATAGTTCAAAGATGACTGACACAGGATCCCTGAGCTCCAGGAGCTCGGAGACTATGGCAGGAGATTAATCGCTGGACAACAAACACAACTTGAATATAAGTTGATACAAAGGGTCATGAAACAACAGAAAAACAAAAATGTTATCTGGAAAATTGTTTGCTCTTGAATGGGCATGAGTCTCTCAATGGACATAACTGGATCCTTGCCTTTTTACAAATTTGTGCTTACAGGTAACCAATTTTTTTTTTTTTTTATTGAGCATCTATCTTATGCTCTCATTTAGCCAGGCATTGGATCTACTCATGAAAGACAGAGATTTAACTCTAATTTCCAGCTCAGCACTCTCCAGTGGGGAGATTAATGAAGGTCATTCCAGCTTAGAAAGTTCTTGACACACATATGCATTCAATAAAAACCTGTTGAATTAAATTTATATGATAGGTATAATATTCAATTCTATCTTCTTCATAGTTTTATTGTGAGTGCAAAATGAGATAATGTAGATAGAGTTGCCAGAAAAGAAAGGGTTACATACCTGTAGTCAACATCTGTCCTTTGAAAGTATGTCCCCACTTGTAGTGATGCAGAATATGGGGAGAGTCAATACCTGGGATCAGATGGCCTTCCAGCCTGGCATGCTGTAGAGGATACATGCTTCGTATAACACACTTGCAAAGGCTGGAAGAAACAAAAACAAGTGTAGGAAAGGAGTATCCGTGCATAGATTCAGTATGTGAGAATAGAGAGGCATGAAAAGAAAAACATACACATATGTGCCTATAAGCATGGTCATATGTACACATGCATAAGCAAGCCCATGATTGCTTTTTTGCTCACACACAGGCATGCACACACACACACACACACACACACACACCTACAGATATTTATTATACATATTTATAATCTCAGACATATGTCCATCAAGGAACAGGGTAATAAAGTACATTTCTTTAAAAAAGTAAAAAGTAATCAAAGAGGTACAGATAAATGACAACAAATAAAAAATGAACATTAATATCAGAGAAGATGGAATTTTATTTTATTTTTTAATATTTTTTTTAATTAATTTAAGAGAGTGAGAGGGAGTACAAGCAGGGAGGAGGGGCAGAGGGAGGGAGAGAAGCAGTCTCTCCACAAAGCAGGGAGCCCAAAATGGGGCTGGATCCCAGGACCCTGAGATCATGACCTGAATTGAAGGCAGTCACTTAAACCACTGAGCCATGCAACTACCCTGAGAAGATGGAATTTTAGACTAAAAGTACTAAGTAGAATAGTAGCAAAAGTCATTTATGTATTTGACTCCAAAAAGACCTTATTTTCCATAAGTAAAAATTTTATATATCACTTTCTTTCATCAGAAACCTATGACATGGGTGCCTGGGTGGCTCAGTGGGTTAAAGCCTCTGCCTTTGGCTCAGGTCATGATCTCAGGGTCCTGGGATCGAGCCCCACATTGGGCTCTCTGCTCAGTGGGGAGCCTGCTTCCTTCTCTCTCTCTCTGCCTGCCTCTCTACCTACTTGTGATCTCTCTTTCTCTCAAATAAATAAATAAAATATTAGGAAAAAAAAAAGAAGCCTATGACATTAGGAGTAAATAATAAAAACAAAAGAAAAGAATTAGAATACTTAGAATTTAATGAGGACACTTCTAGATAACTCTAGAATCAAAGTAATTACACCAGAAACTATGAAAATAAAAATTAATGCAAAAATCTATGGAGGGGTTTCTGCTAACAGTAAGAATGTAGAAAGTTGTGTGAAAATGCCATTCATAGATCAATAATGAAAAGAGATCAGAAAAGCTCCAAAACAAAAGTTTTAAAATAATTTTTAAATTAGAGAAACAGCCAATTTTTAATAAGTTTTAATAGTTTCCTATAGGCTGGCATGAAAGTTTAGAAGTTTTGTTTTATTTATTTGTTTATTAAAGATTTTATTTATTTTTTTTGAGAAAAAAAGAGAGTGAGAGAGATCATGAATGGGGAGAGGGTCAGAGGGAGAAGCAGTCTCCCTGCATGGGGAGCCCCATGTGGGACTCGATTCCGGGACTCCAGGATCATGACCTGAGCCAAAGGCAGTTGCTTAACCAACTGAGCCACCCAGGCAACCATAGAATTTTAGAAACTGCTGCCACAGTACTGGGAAGTTTCTCCCTGAGTCTTCCCAGGGTTCCTGACGTCATACAACAGGGACTGAGAATACGGCAGGCGAGTTAGAGTCATCTTTCCTGGGCTCAGTGAGCTTCCTCCATCCCACCCAAAGAAGCACCCTCAGAAAGTTATTTGAGGCACTACAGGCTTTCAGGAATTGCAATCTGAGAGCAGGGCAGGAGAGCTGAAAGAATTCTTCCCCAAACATGCTGAGATCAGGAAGACGATTAACAGTTTAAAGCAGGAATAGTGATAACATATACTGTGTGTTTTATAGCATATATAAAAGAAAGGTATGGGCTAATAAAAGTATTATAGGCAAGACAGGGATAATGAAATTATATACTTATAAATTTTTTACATTCCTCATGAAATAATATAATGTTATCTAAAGAATGAACTATGGCAACTTAAAGATATATATTCTAATCTTCTAATCTTTAAAGCTACACTGCCTGCTACAGTAGACACAGCCACAGGTAGCTATTTACATTTTAATTAATTAAGATGAAATTAAATAGAAATTTCAGTTTCTTAGAATAGCCATACAAAAACTCAGTGAAATAACACTGGCCTAGCTATTTTCCTATCACTCAAAGTAGATTTCAAGACAGAAATCAGTTTTAGTAGAAATAAAAATGGGAGATGGCATAACGTCACAAAGATGGATTTATTAAGACAGAAACATCCTGAAGGTGCATGCATGTAATAACAGATTTTCTGTGTATATGAAGCAAAATTTGGAAGAACTAGAAAAATAAAGTGACAGACCTATAATCATAATGATAAATTTTAATGCCCCTCTCTCAGTACTTTAGAGAAATTCACAAAAATTAGTAGAAAGCACACAGAATATTTAAATAATTTGAATAACATTATGAACCAATCTGACCTAACTGGCATTGATAAAACCATAAAACCAATGCTGTGGGATGTTCTCTTTCTTCAAGTGCACATAAAATCCTGGCAAAACTGGATGATGGATTATAGGCTATGCTATACCCAGGTCTTGATAAATAGAAATATCAAAAGATTGACATTTTACAACACCATAATGATATTTAAAAATCAGTAGCAAAGACCTATCTGGAGAATTCTTAAATATATGGGAATTTAATAATGTACTGCAAAATGATCCTTATAGCAAAGAGGAAATCACATGGGAAATTAGGAAATATTTTCAAGGAAATGATAATGGAAACCTAAGTCCCCAGGTGCTGGGGATTAAGGAAAGTGCACCTGTCAGTGATGAGCACAGGGTGATTTATGGGAGTGTTGAATCACTATCTTGTACACCTGTAACCAATATCACACTTGATGTTAAGTACACTAGAATTAAACAAAATAAAAACTTGGAAAATACAAAAAAAAAGCCCTAATATATCAAAATTTATCAGATGCCACTGACAAAATGCTTGGAGGAAATATAAAGTTTACATTATTCATTTTAGAAAAGAAGATATGTATAAAATTAATTTCCCAATTTTCCATATTCCAAAGATAAAGCTAGGACAAGAAATTATGCCTTAAATATGTAGAAAATAGGAAAAACAAACATAAAAACTGAAACTGGTGAAATGAAAAATAAACAATAGAAAAAACAAAAATGCATGTTTGTATAAGATTAATGAAAGTGGTAAACTTCTAGCAAGACTAATCAAGAAAAAAAGCTAAGAACACAAGTTACTGACATCAGTAATGAAAATGTCTATCATTAAAAACTGTAATTAATAGGACAAGATGGCAGTGGAGTAGCAGACTGAAACGACATTAGATCCCAGAAGTTCAGCTAGATAGGTATCAAACCATTATGAACACCTACAAGCTCAACAGGAGATAGAAGAGAAGAAGAGAAACTATTCTAGAACAGAAAATTGACCACTTTCTGAAAGGTAGGACATAAAGATAAGTGAATCTGAAGTAACAGGAGGATAGATCACAGGGGGAGGCACCAGCTCCTGGCAAGCAGCAGAGCAGTGGGGCTCAAAATTAGAAGTCTGCTCCACTGAGGGACATTGCTCCAGAAGCTAAGTGGGGTGGAGCCCTTGTGGGGACACTGTAGTCTCAGGCCTGCAGGGTCACAGAAACATCAGGGGTGTCTGATTGTGGCAGAGCTGAAAGGTGTTGGAGTGCAGAAACCAACTACAGAGACAGAGACAAAGAGTGAGCTATCAGCTCATGGTTACCTTAAACTGTGATCAGAGGCACAGTTGGACCACTGCTCTTCAAGTAGGGACCCCATAAGTGGCATCTGAAGAGACTCACCTTCCTCCTCCAGGAGGAGCAGTATGGCAGGAATCTGCTGGGTTTGGAGACTCCAAATGGGGCCATGTGCCAGAGATAGAAATGCTTGGTTACAGGCCGGGTGAGCTCAGACTGTGGCTGGAGACCATTTGAGAATCATTGCAACAGGCCCCACCCATAGAAGATCAGCAAGAACATCCAGCCAAGACCAAGCTTACCAATCAATGAGAGCAGCAGAACTCCAGAGCTAGGGGAAAGCAATGCATAGAATTCATAGCTTCCCCCCATGATCCTTTAGTCTTGCAAAGTTAAATTTTTAAAGGTTTTTTCTTATTTTATTTTTTTAACTTTTCCTCTTTTAACATTTTTGAACTATTTTATCTTACCAATACCTTTCTAAAAATAAAAATCTTTTAAAGCCTTTATTATTACAGTCATATTTTATCCTTTATTTTATTTAACCTTATTTTTTATATACATATAGGGTTTTTTTCTCTCTAAAATAATTTGGGGTACAATTTCTTCTAAGAGATTAAAATATACCCAAAATCTAGCACATGGTTTTGTTCTAGTCTCCAGCCAGAGAACATTCCTTCATCTTTTGTTTTTCATTTTGCAACCAACTTATCAATTCCTTTCTTAGAATTTTTAAAAAATTTTTATCTTAACAGTCATATCCCATCCCTTCAACGAGTTTACCCTTAATTTGTATATGTACAAGATTTTCTTTCTTTAAAATTTGGGAGGTAGTTTCTTTGAAGAGACCAAAATACACGCTCTGTTCTATTCACCAGTCTAATGTGTATATATATATATATATATATATATATATATATATATGATATTATTTATTTTTAATTATTTTTATTTTTATTTCTTTTTTCTCCTTTCTTCTCATCTGGTTTTGGATCTCTTCTGTTTGGTTAGCATACATTTTTTCTGGGATCTTTGCTACCCTTTTGGTATTTTATTCTCTTGTTCATATATTTTTTTTTTCTTGTTCATATATTCTAATCTGGATAAAATGACAAGGCGAAAAAACTCACCACAAAAAAAAAAAAAAGAACAAGTGGCAGTATCAATGGCTAGGGACCTAATCAATAGGGATATTGGTAATATGTTAGAACTAAAGTTCAGAACGATGATCCTCAACGTGCTAGCTGGGCTCAAAAAAGGCATGGAAGATACTATAGAAACCCTTTATGGTGAGATAAAATCCTTTTCTGGAGAAATAAAAGAACTAAAGTCAAAACAAGTTGGAATAAAAAAAGCTATTAAGAGGTGTAATAAAAAATGGAGGCTCTTATTGCTAGGATAAATGAGGCAGAAGAGAGAATTAGTGAAATAGAAGGCCAAATGACAGAGAATAAAGAAGCTGAGCAAAAGGGAGACACACAACTACTGGACCATGAGAGGAGAATTTGAGAGATAAGTGAGACCATAAGACAAAATAATATTAAAATAATTGGGATTCCAGAAGAAGAAGAAAGAGAGAGGGGCAGAAGGTATATTGGAGCAAATTATAGTAAAGAATTTCCCTAATATTGCAAAGGGAACAAGCATCAAAATCCAGGAGGCACAGAGAACCCCCTTAAATCAATAAAAATAGGTTCATACCCCATCATCTAGCAGGAAAACTTAAAAGTCTTAGTAACAGAGAGAATATCCTGAAAGCAGCTCAAGCCAAGAAGTCTGTAACATACAATGGTGGAAATATTAGATTGGCAACAGATTTATCCACAGAGACCTGGCAGGCCAGAAAAGACTGGCATGATATATTCAGAGCACTAAATGAGAAAAATATGCAGCCAAGAATACTATATCCAGCTATGTTGTCATTGAAAATAGAAGGAGAGATTAAAAGCTTCCTGGACAAGCAAAAGTTAAAAGAATTTTCAAACACCAAACCTCCCTACAGGAAATATTGAAAGGGGTCTTCTAAGTAAAAAGGAAGTCTAAAAGTAGTAGATCAGGAAGGAACAGAGACAATATACAGTAACAGTCACCTTACAGGCAATACAATGGCACTAAAGTCATATCTCTCAATAGTTACCTTGAATGTAAATGGGCTAAATGCCCCAGTCAAAATACACAGGGTATCAGAATGGATAAAAAAAAAAAAAACCCAAACCCATCAATATGCTGTCTACAAGAAACTCATTTTAGACCCAAAGACACCTCTAGATTTAAAGTGAAGGTGTGGAAAACAATTTACCATGCTAATGCACATCAAAAGAAACCTGGGGTGGCAATGCTTATATCAGATAAATTAGATTTTAAGCCAAAGACTATAATAAGAGATGTATGTAAAGAGATGTATGTAAAGGGTATGTCCAACAAGAATATCTAGCAATTTTAGAAAATAAATAAATTTAAAAAATTTTTAAAAAAGGAAATATATATATATATATACACATATGAAACACTGATAC
>NC_081559.1:120889356-120906196 GCF_022355385.1 Mustela nigripes | reverse complement strand
TCAAATCTCTTCAAAGTATAAAGATAGAAGGTACATATCTCAATATCATCAAAGCATTTTATGAAAAACCTATGGCAAATATCATTCTCAATTGGGGAAAAACAGAGAGCTTTCCCCCTAAGGTCAGTAACACGGCAGGGATGTCCACTATCACCACTGTTATTCTACATAGTACTAGAAGTCTTAGCCTCAGCAATCAGACAACAAAAAGAAATAAAAGGCATCTGAATGAGCGAAGAGGACACCAAATTCTCACTCTTTGTAGATGATAAGATACTTGATGTGGAAAAACCCAAAGACTCCACTCCAAAACTGCTAGAACTCATACAGGAATTCAGTAAAGGATATAAAATCAGTGCACAGAAATCAGTCGCATTTCTATACGCCATATAGTGCACTATATCAGTGCACAGAAATCAGTCACATTTCTATACGCCAACAGCAAAACAGAAGAAATAGAAATTAAGGGGTCAATCCCATTTACAATTGCACCCAAAGCCACAAGATACCTGGGAATAAACCTAACCAAAGAGGCCAAGGATCTGTACTCAGAAAACTATAAAGTACTCATGAAAGAAATTGTGTAAGACACAAAGAAATGGAAAAATGTTCCATGCTCATGGATTGGAAGAACAAACATTGTGAAAATTTCTATGCCAGCTAGAGCAATCTACACATTTAACACAGTCCCTATCAAAATACCATCAGATTTTTTCAAGGAAATGTAACAATGAATCCTAAAAATTATGGAACCAGAAAAGACCCCAAAAAGTGAGAGGAATGTTGAAAAAGAAAGGTAAAGCTAGTGCCATCACAAGCCCTGACTTCAAGCTCTATTACAAAGCTGCAATCATCAGTATAGTATGGTACTAACACAAAAACAAACACATAGATCAATGGAACAGAATAGAGAGTCCAGAAATAGATCCTCAACTCTATGATCAACTAATCTTCGACAAAGCAGGAAAAAAGGTCCAATAGAAAAAAAATGGTCTCTTCAACAAATGTTGTTGGGTAAATTGGACAGCCACATGCAGGAGAGTAAAACTGGACCAGTTTCATTACACAACACACAAACATAGACTCAAAATGAATAAAAGATCTCAATGTGAGACAGGAATCCATCAAAATCTTTGAGGAGAACACAGGCAGGAAAGTCTTTGACCTCAGCCGCAGCAACTTCTTCCTAGAAACATTGCCAAAGGCAAGGGAAGTAAGGGCAAAAATAAACTATTGGGACTTCATCAAGATCAAAAGCTTTTGTACAGCAAAGGAAACAGTCAACAAAACCAAAAGACAACTGGGAGAATGGGAACAGATTCACAAATGACATATCAGATAAAGGGCTAGTACCCAAAATTATAAAGAGCTTATCAAATTCAACACCCAAAGAACAAATAATCCAATCAAGAAATGGGCAGGGGACATGAACAGACATTTCTCCAGTGAAGACATCCAGATGGCCAACAGGCACATGAAAATATGCTCCACATCTCTCAGCATTAGGGAAATACAAATCTAAACTACAATGAGATACCACCTCACACGAGTCAGAATGGCTAAAATTAATAAGTCAGGAAATGATGGATGTTGGAGAGGATGCAGAGAAAGGGGAACCCTCCTGCACTGTTGGTAAGAATGCATGCTGGTGCAGCCACTCAGGAAAACAGCATGGAGGTTCCTTGAAAATTTAAAAATAGAGCTACCCTACAACCCAGCAATCGCACTACTGGGTATTTACCATAAAGATGTAAATGTAGTGTTCGGAAGGGGCATGTGCACCCTAATGTTTGTAGCAGCAATGTCCACAATAGCCAAACTATGGAAAGAACCTAGATGTCCATCAATGGATGAATGGATAAAGAAGATATGGTACATATACACAATGGAATACTATGCAGCCATCAAAACAAATGATATCTTGCCATTTGCAAAGACATGGATTGGACTAGAGTGTATTATGCTGAGTGATATAAGTCAATCAGAGAAAGACAATTATTATATGATCTCCCTGATATGAGGAATTTGAGAGGCAGAGTGGGGGGTTTGGGAGGTAGAGAAGGAAAAAATTAAACAAGTTGGGATTGGGAGGGAGACAAATTATGAGACTCTTAATCTTACAAAACAAACTAAGGATTGCTGGGAGGAGGGATAGGTGATTGGGTTATGGACAATGGAGAAGGTATGTGATATAGTGAGTGCTATGAAGTGTGTAAGCCTGACGATTCACAAACCTGTACACCTGGGCCAAATAATAAATTATATGTTAATAAAAATGTAATTAATAATTTTATGGCAAAAACTTAATTGACTGATAAAATGGATACATTTCTTGAAAAACATAACTAACCCATGGGGCACCTGGGTGGCTCAGTGGGTTAAAACCTCTGCCTTCAGCTCGGGTTATGATATCAGGGTCCTGGGATCAAGCCCTGCATCAGGCTCTCTGCTCAGCAGGGAGCCTGCTTCCCCCTCTTTCTGCCTGCCTTTCTGCCTACTTGTGATGTCTCTCTCTGTCAAATAAATAAATAAAATCTTAAAAAAAAAAAAAAACGAAAAACATAACTAACCCAAAGACTTCTGAAGAAATAGAAAATATAAATAGCTCAAACTTATGGAAGAAGTTGAATTTGTAATGAAACCCTATCCACAAAGAGAATTCAATCTTAGGTAGATTCACTGGTGTGTTCTATCAAGAAAGAATGAACTTGGCACATTTAAAATTCTGACTCTTAAAAGTTAGTTAGGAATAAGATCTTAAATGTTGCAATCAGAGAAGTTTAGAACTGAAATGGACTTTAAGAATAAATTGAAAAATTTTAAAAAAGAGAAATAACTCAAATCCTACACACACTCTTTTAGAAAATAAAGGAGAAAGAAAAAGCCTCCAAATTTGTTTTATGAGGCCTTTCCCTGAATATACCAACCTGACAAATGCTCAATGAAAATTTACAAACCAATTTCCTTCATGAACGTAGATATAATTTTAGTGAATCAAATCCAGCAATATACAGAAAAGAATATATTATGACAAGTGGGATTTATTCAGGAAGGTAAAATTGATTTAACACATGAAAATCAGTAAGCGTAATTCACCACTTACTATCCATATGAGTATTTCAACAGAGTCAGAAAAAGTAGCTGAAAAAATTTAACATCTCTTCAGGAGAAAAACTCTCAGTGAACTGGAATTGGAAAGGAATATCTTCAATCTTAGACGAGGCTACTGTGAAAATGTCACACCTACCTTCTTAATTAATAATAAAGCATTAAATTACTTCTCCCTGTGATTAGAACCACAGCAAGGATGTCTACTCTTGTTGTTTTTATTCAACTGAGAGTCCTAGTCAAAGAAACAAGAAAAAGAAATGTCACAAAATTCTGAAAAAGGCAACATGATTTTGCATGTAGAAAAGACTATAAAATGAATTTAGAACTTTCACAGAGTAAAAGGTCACAAAGATAAAAACAGTTGCATTTTACAGACTAGCAATGAATTTTTATAGATTAGTATTTTGAAATTAACATTCACTTTACAAAAGAATAAAAAATCAAATATTAGAAATATATCTAACTAAAGAAGCGTGAGACCTTTATTCTTCAAATTATAAAACATTGTCAAAAGAAAGTAAAAGTTTAAACTAATAAAAAGATATATAACTGTATTAAGATT
Source organism: Mustela nigripes (assembly GCF_022355385.1). NCBI lineage: Eukaryota > Metazoa > Chordata > Mammalia > Carnivora > Mustelidae > Mustela > Mustela nigripes. The sequence continues at coordinate 120,902,523 of NC_081559.1, read as the reverse complement.
AGAAGTTTCAATATTACTAATATGTCCATGCTTCCCAATTGACTTATAGAGTCAAACCAATCCCAATAAAATCACAAAAGCAGGCATTTATGAGGAAATTTGCAAGCTCATACTTGCATTTTTATGTAAATGCAAAAGCAGCCAAAATAATTCCAAAAAAGAAAAATTTGAAGGACATTTACTACATGATTTCAAAATTTTCCTTGAAGCTACAATAATCAGAAGTGTATAGTATTGGCATAGGAATACACATACAGTTCAACAGAACATAGTAGAAAGCTAATAAGCAGACCCAGTGTATAGTCCTTGATTTTTCAGTCAATCTATTTTAATCCAATTCAAATGATGCTGGAAAAACTGGATATTCTTATAAAAAAATATGAACCTTGATCTCTATCCATATGGAAATATTAATTTGAGATGTATCATAGGCCCAAATACAGAACCCAAACAAATCTAAAACCTGGATATAAAGATAAGGTTGCTGGAGTAGAATATAAAGGGTATTCCTAGGTAGGTTGATTTCTCAATCAGGACACCTAAAATGCTAACCATAAGCAAAAGTTGACAGACTGAGTTAACAAAATTTTTTTGTGGTGCAAAAATAATGAATACTGTTATGCTAAAAATAAAAAATAAATTAAAAAAGAAAATATAACCAAAAAAGAATACACTATTAAGAAATACACTATATAAGAAAATAAATATGTAATTTTCAAAAGATATATGTGAGAAAAAACTCAAATTCAGCATGTGTAAAGTTTCTACACTCTAAAAGAAAAAAGATGAAAAACTCAATTTTAAAAAGTAGGCAAAAGATTGGAAGAGATACTTCCCAAAAGAAAATATATAAATGTCCTACAGGGGCATGGAAAAGTACTCAACATAATTAGTTATCAGAGAATTATAAAGTAAAACCACAATGAGATACAATTCCATACCAGCTAAATCAGCTGATTTCAAAAAGAATGATGCCCCCCAGTTGTTGACCCAGGGGAGTAGTGGGTATTCTCAGAAGTTGCTGATGGAATATAAAAAGGCTCAAATACTTTCACGAATGGTTTGTAACATTTTTGTATGAAATTAATCACAATCTATGGTATGACCCAGCAATTTTAATAATAATTATTTGCTCAAGAGCCATACACATTCATGTGCACAACAAACTTGTTGAGGTAATGCTCACAGCAGCCTTTTTTTTTTTTTATAGTATTCTCAAAATGGAAACAAACCAAATATCTATTAATAGAATAATAGACAAATTGAAATTGAGGTATAGTTATATAATGGAACAGTACTCAGCAATAAAGCCTGAGAGGTACTGACACAGGCACAAAATTTGGTAAGATAATATGTCAATAAGATATCAATATATGTTATATATCAATAAGATAATACTTATTGATGGAGAAAGGTTCCCAGTTATTATTCTTAGGCAAAGTGTGAATCGTTATAATATTTATTTTTATTTTATTTTATTTTTTAAAATTATTAAAATTCCAGTTAGTTAACATACAGTGTTATATTAATTTCAAGTGTACAATATAGTGATTCAGCACTTCAATACATCTCCTAGTGCTCATCACAAGTGCATTGTTTAATTCCCATCACCTATTTCACCCATCTTCCCACCCATCTCCCCTCTGGAGTCCATCATTTCATTCTCTATAGTTAAGAGTCTGTTTCTTGGTTTATCTCCTCTCCTTTCCCCCCCTTTGCTTGTTTTGCTTCTTAAATGTTGCAAAAGAGTGAAATCATATAGTGTTTTTTCTTTCTTTGACTGGCTAATTTTGCTTAACCTTACACTCTCTAGCCTCACCCATTTCAATGCAAATGGCAAGATTTCATTCTTTTATGAAGCTGAATAATATTCCATTGTATATATACACCCATCTTTATCCAATGTTCAGTTGATGGATACTTAGTCTGTCTCCATAATTTGTCTATTGTAAATAGTGCTGCTATAAAGGTATCAATATATATTAACCAACATATACATACCCCAGAAATTCATTTCTAATGAATATTTCCCATCAAAATAAAGACATAAGTATATAAGAATACATAGTCAAGATATTTATCGCGTTTTAATTATATTAGCAAAAGAATATAAAGAAACCATGTCCATCAGAAGGGTTTATGAAACATAAAATTCTTGTATTCACAGAACTTTATGCGGTCTTTGAAAATAATGACTTCAAACTTGGTAATCTGATTTGGATATATTGAAGACAGGATTGGTATGGTTAAATGGGAAATGCAAATATGCAAAGAAGAATGAATAATGCAATTTTTTAAATGAAAAAGACAGAACACAACCTTTATGTGTTTGAATATAACTATATAAATAAAGAGAAAATTTGGAAGGATGCACTCTGGGTTAATACTAGGAGCTTTACTGGGAATAGTGGTGGTGATGCAGTCAGTGGTGAACGGAAGAAGAGGGAGAAAAGAAAAGAATGATCCAACCAAACAAAATATGAGATTCCATGTATGCCTTCAGGTAAGTTCTTCCCCCATTCTCCTCACTTCCTCCAGCTGGGGAGCCTCTTTGTTGCTTTCCTGACATACCAAATATGCCCCTGACTCCCAGTCCTTGCACTTGCCACTCATGCTGTCTGGAACCTACTCCTTTCATGATTCTGTTCATGTCTTACCTTTGCTTCTCACCCCTCTCTGCTCAGTGCTGCCTGTCCTGGAGGCCTTCCTTGGCTACTCTCTATAAAGTAGCAACACAACTTTCTCAACTCTTCTCCTTACCCTGCTTTGTCTTTCTCCATTGAGCTTATTTCTATCTGACATGTTCTGTTCTTATGCATTTGTTTTTGTCCTCACTGTCTCTATTCCAAGAATGGCAGCATCGTGGAGTAGAAATCATTTTATCCTTTAATGTAACTCTGGAAACAAAAATAGTGTCCGGTGAAGACCAGTCACTTACTACATACTTGCTGAATGAATGAATGAATATATCTCTGTGGGTGAACAAAGTATACATATGTGGGAAAACTGAGCAGTCTGTCTACATATAAATGAGAATTCTCCTCTTAATGCTTAACTTGGAAAATCAGTTACTGATTCTCTCAAGGGAGAAAGCAATTTCCTCACGTGTATTTTTACAGCTGAATTTGATTTGATTTTTACGTTTGACCAAGAAGGAGCATCAGAACAGTGAATTGGGATCCCTCTTCTGCTGGGATTCAACAGGTAATCCATTTTGGTCTTTATTTTAATCTGTGGCTAATCTATGAACATTGTCATAAAGTGTTGGCCAAAATCTATTTGTGAAAGTACTTTGTGTTACCAAGGTGCATTTCCTCCAGATTTCAAGTTTTTCAGGCTAATAAATACTACTACCTTTATTTTAAAAATTCTAATTGCATACTTGGTATCTGCCATGTACACTCCATTAGCCAAGCACTGAAAGCCAATTGTCATTTAGAAAATTAGCAGATACCTTTCTTATCTGAGCCTGTTCTTATAAGATGATTGGTGGAAAGTCTGTTCACACAGTTGGATGAAATAGGATTAGGTCATTGTCTTTCAGTTTTGGCTTTGAATCAACTTTGTAATGCTCCCCACATTGTTCTGTGCACATGTGAATGCTTTGCAAAGTGCTTTGAGGTGCTTTTGACCTAGATTTGTTGGTTTCTGTTTTGTGTATAATAGCTTAGAAATGAACAGGCATAATGTGGTCTATGGCCTTTTAAAACCTAGACATTTTGGACTCTACTGCTTAACAGGAAGTGAAAACCTGTAGTCAGTCATCTCATTACTTAATCAGATTGAAATATATATTTAAAACTTGCTGTGAAGACTAGAACTGTTCATATATATATCAGATTTTTATCATAGATATATCACACAATACATATAATCACATTTTTTTATTCATTCATTCATTGCTGGACACTTAGGTTGTCTCTATGTCTTTGCTATTATAAATAATGCTGCAATAAACATGGAGATGAAATCTTTTCATGATAGTTATTTCATTTCCTTTAGATAAATATACCAAAGTGGAGTGACTGGATCATATGGTAGCTCTATTTTTAATTTTATAAGGGGCTTCCATATGTTTTCCAGAGTGGCTGCACTAATTTACATTCCCACCACAGTGTAAGAGGGTTCCATTTTCTCCATATCTTCACCAACATTTATTTTTGATGTTTTTGATACTAGCCATACTAACAGGTGTGAGGTAATATCCCATTGTTAACTTATCTTTAGAACATGAGACACAGCCTCTGTGATAGAGTTTATGGTTAAGAGGCAAAGGTGTCTGGGTCTTATTGGACAACTTCTTCCCCTTTAGAGTAAGGAGAGTCACTAAGAAGCAGTTTTATAAATGAAGGACCACATTTGCTCATTTGTCAAAGACTTGAGCCTCAAAAACCTTAAATTGCAGTTTTAAAAGTGTAAACTTCAATTTCAATTTCAGTGTATCTCATATGTATTCTATTCTTAAAGCTTCTTACTGATGTCTCACTTGAAAGAATGGCAGTGGTCTGTATATACACATGGATGACTATTCAATTTCAAAATCTTTTTCACATCAATAATGCTAGTCCTGTGAGAGCAAAGAGGAAGGTTGATTAGTTTTAGGAAGGAAAGGGAATGGTGGGCAGGTCAACAACAGCTCCATCATTACTTTATGTATTCCTGCTAACAGCATGTATTTCTAGTAAGTCCATATACAAATTGATGCATCTGTCAGGCAGATCATTTAAAATACATTAATCTGCAAGATCCAGTTCCAAAATTTCCTGGAAACTCTAAAGGACGTCTCAAATGCCTTTTTTCAGACAGTAAAATGATGGGTCATCTGTGGCTAAAATGCTTCTCCATGTACCATTATATCTTTGCCATTATTTTCAAGTGTAAAATTGCATCTTGTGTTGACTGTGAAATTGGAATGCCCTCCTTTTGAAGGCCAAACCTGATAATTGAAAGGAATGATTGCCAAAGTTAACAGAGCCTTTTCTAAAGGAACGGTGATTACACTTTTAAAAACGTTTGTAACTGAATTAAATGGAAGATAAGAAGTAAAATAGACCAAGGTTGCATAGACTGGTCCATTGCTGCCTGGCTGAATAGCATTGCTCTTGGAGATTTGGTATTCTTAGCTGAAGTCAAGGACTTTGATCCTAGGGCCAGTTAGTTTTCAGTTTTTCATTGGTGACAAGTTAAAACCTGACCCAGGTCAGCTGTCTGGAAAATTCATGTCCCTTAATTATAAAAAGACTTGTAGAGTGAATATATTAGCACAAATTCTTCTTTGTCCCTGGAAGCACAACTCAGAACATTTAGCAGCCTGGTGGTAGTAGTGCTGTGTATGCACAAGAAGCCTGTGTTCAGACACACACAGACACAGACACAGACACACACACACACACACACACACACACACATTAATGCCCACATCAAAGAACAGTTAATAGATCATTAAAAAGCCTATTTACTCTCTCATTGCTAATAATATTCATATTTAATAAACGTGAGTAATAGACATCATTATACAAAACTATGAGCTGACATAGAATGTCTGATATAAAATACCCTGAATATTGAAGCATTACAGTGGACATTCAAGCCCATTCTTACTTACATACAATCACTAATAACAGTAGACAAGCAAGCTGTCTCTGTAAAACCTGTTTTATTTGTTTATTTATTTTTAATTTTTAATTTTTATTGGAGTATAGTTGACACCCAATGTTACCTGAGTTTTAGGTGTATAACAGAGTGATTCAACAACTCTGTATGTGATACTGTGCTCACTACAAGTATAGCTACAACACTATCACCATACCATTGACTATATTCCCTGTGCTGTACCTATTATTCCCAAGACTTATTCATTCCATAAATGGAAGTGGTTTTCTGTATCTCCCACTCCTCTTCATTCGTATTGCCCATTCTCCCATTCTCTTCCCCCTGGGAACCAACAGTTTGTTCTCAGTACTTACAGGTCTGATTCTGGTTGTAAAAAATTTTAAATGGGAGGTTTCAGCCATAGTTAATTCTTATTTTTTTACTATGCTGTGAGTATGAACTAACTCTGATTATTAAGGGGCTATGAAGGGGCATCAACCATTTCCATGTAGAAAATAACAAGAGTTAGACTATCTCTATGCCAATGAAAAAGTATTCTACAGGATGTCCTTGCTGTCCATCTAGTTCACTGTGGGTATGTCTTTGATTTGTCTGAAGCACAGTTGTGCAAGCAATGCTGTGGTCTATGTTGATGGCAAAGATGATCTCAGGTAAAATCCAACCTTTGGCAAAGTATTCATTATTTGCAATAGGTACACTTCAGAGATATAAGGGTGTAAAAATCTCATGATATTTGTAACCAAAGAATATACTCTGTGTATGAACAGCAATTGTTTTAACGCATAAGATGAAAAATGATAAACATCCTGAGAGAGGTGAAGACAGTGCTGTGGGCATTCAGAAAAGGGTGTGGTTATTAATGACAATTGTAAATGGTGCTATGCTATTAATACACAAGACTTGATCTAATATTTTATACTTTTCAAAGCACGTTCAAATACATTATCAAGTGTTTTCCTGAACCAACATGTTGACAGGCTAAGGAAGCCACAGCATCATCATGTAATCAGTGAGAAAGATGAATACAGGACTAACATTTGAGTTATTGAGCTATTTTGAGACAAAGCTAAAATGAGTAGCAGGAAGACAGTCCTATTCTAACTCACTGATGTTTCTAATATCTCAGAGTCAGGAGTGAAAAGGACAGGAAGCTTTTTATTCTCCTTTTACTAACTGAGTGTTTGAAACAACTTAGCTCCAGATAATGCGTTTAGAAAACAGAGCATGGTGTCTGGAAAAGAGTCCTGGCTTGAGTGCCAGAATATCTGATATTTGCCACATTGATTAATATTACGACACAAGGTCAGGCTTTTAATTATTTTTGTGCCTCATTTTTTAACCCGGAAGATGAGCATAATTGTGTTTTCTTCCTTTCAATGACAGAGATAACATGAGGCTAAATGAATAACACTATTAACTCTTTATACCATTGATATAGAAGAGGAAGAACATAATTTGCATGTAGCCCAGGAGCTGATTAAGCCGCATCTTATCTTTTCCATTTGCAGTTAATAGAGGAGACACCTGATTTGATCTGTGCTATATTAGAATCTTATCCTTGTGAGATGCTTCGGAAGAAAGGGTGTCAGCCCTGTGTTACAAATGTGCCTCTTATTTTGGTGGGAGGAGAAAAAGAGTAAGGGAAGATTATATCAAGGTGATACTCTAAATTTAAGTCATCTTTATTTCCTGTCATATATTTGGACAATCTTACAATGTATAAAATGCTTCTTTGAATTTTCACGTGTAAAACTAAGAGGGATAAAATATAATGACCTGGTAATAAACTAGTCGTTTCACTTTCTATTGAAGCCCAATAGTATTTTAGCAAACACTGTTATCAGCTCTTTTTGGGGGGTTTCCTACACTGAGTTTACTTAGGTCCTTTTTATGTTTCAGATAGAGGTTCATTCACTAAGTCATGTGACCTGGTCCAATAGAATGTAAAAAAGGTATGTGTAGTTGTATCTATTCTGTCGATTGTTTCTGCAAGTACCAATCAATCAGGCAACTTTAATCTGCCTCCTTTAGCAACATTGCCATTGAATGGAAAATTAGAACAGGAGCTTTCAGCAATTGATCAATTTATCAATATCCTATGAATAACACATAGAGTATTATCCATTTGACACAAACTTGCTCATTGTGACAAAACCCACAACTGGGTGCTGGCAGGACTGGCCTAATCCCTTGAACCCAAAGATAGAAATTTTGGTACAAGATTCTTTCCTTTTTCACCAAGAAGTAGAAAATCTCCAAAGATATTTTAATGCAGAAAATATTTTAATTCTGATGAAGAGAAATGTAAAATTTTTCACCTGGGCACTATTGTTGATCACAAAACCATATAAAAAACCATAGAATTAGATAAAAACATATAAAAACCAAATAATCATGCATATAAAATATTTTTTCTTGCTACTAACAAACATGTTTCCCTTTTGCAACCTTTCTATCTAGTCAGTGTCATATTTTTATTGTATAATTACACTGCAACTTGATGTGTCTTCTGTGGATATTTAATGCTTTCCAGATTTATAATATTTCATAACTCCTCTTGACAGGACTTTAAGCACGATTGTCATTATCTTTATTTCTGTAATGCTACCCCACATCCCTAAATACCATCCTAGTTGCACCATGATTCTTACTACTATCAATGAGTCCTTTCAGATTTGAGTCTCACTTCCCAAATACCTGCAGTGAGTGGTTTGATCACTGTGATAAATGATTCAAACTCTGTGATATTGGTAATATTATCTCATTCTAATAGGAGGAGAAACAGGGTATGAAGTATTTATGCCGTTCTCCCATAATCATATGTATAATAAGCAACAAGGTTTAGACAGATAAAATAGATTGAAAGTATAATTTTTTAAAAAAGTTCAGTGGACGAATGGATAAAGAAGATGTGGTCCATGTACACTATGGAGTATTATGCCTCCATCAGAAAGGATGAATACCCAAGTTTTGTACCAACATGCATGGGACTGGAAGAGATTATGCTGAGTGAAATAGATCAAGCAGAGAGAGTCAAGTATCATATGGTTTTGCTCATTTGTGGAGTATAAAGAATAACACGGAGGACATGGGGAGCTGGAGAGGAGAAGGGAGTTGGGGAAAATTGGTTGGGGAGATGAACCATGAGAGACTGTGGATTCTGAGGAACTAACTGAGGGTTTTGGAGGGGAGTGGGGTGGGAGGTTGGGTGAGCCTGGTGGTAGGTATTGCAGAAGGCACGTATTGCATGGAGCACTGTGTGTGGTGCAAAAACAATGAATTCTGGAACACTGAAAAGAAATTAAGAAAATAAATAAAAATTTAAAAAAAGTTTAATGAAACAACAAAAAGTCTAACAATCCAATTAAAAGAGGAGAAAAATTTAAATAGATGTTTCCCCCTGACACCAAAAAGAGTTATACAAATGGTCAATAAGCACATGAAAAGATGTTCAGCGTCATTAATCATTAGGGAGATACAGATAGAAATCATGAGATACTACTATCTACCCAGTAGAAGGGCTGGAAGCAAACAGCCACTTAGAAGTCTACAATCAGCAAGTGTTGGTGAGGATGTAGAGAAATAGGAACACTTACATATTGCTGGTGGAATATAAAGTGGTACAGCCCCTGTGGAAATGAGTTTGATAATTTTCCAAAAGTTAAATATAAAGTTACCATATAACCAGTATTTCCACTCCTAGATATATACCCAGAAGAATCAAATGCATATGTCCACACAAAGACTTATACAGAAATGGCAGCATTATTCGTAAAAACCAAAAAGGGGAAACAATCCCAATGTTCACCAATTGATGAGTGGATAAGCAAAATGTGCTATATCCAAGCAATGGAATGTTGCTGTTATTAAAATATTGCCTATTATTATTCAGTAATAAAAAGAAATGAAATACTAACATACTACAACATGAGTGGACCTTGAAACCATTACGCCAAGTGGAAAAAGTCACAAGGGATCACATATTGTATGATTACATTTTTAAAATGTTCAGAATAGGGAAATCATTCACAGAAATAGTAGATTGGCGATTGCAGGGGATGCAGATTAGGAAACAGGACATGAATTTTGGGAGGTTATGAAATGTTTTAAAATTGATTTTAAATCAATTTTAAATTGATCGCATGATTCTGTGAATACACTAAAGCCATTGAGTTGTAAACTTTAAAGGGATGACTTTGATGGTATGTGACTTGTATCCTAATAAAAACATTTTAAAAATGAATAGGAGACCCTCAATCATATTCTATGAGCAAAACTTGAAGTGTTTGGAGTGCCTTTACCCTAGGATAGTGAAGCTTAATATCCTCCATTATTAGAAGAGTATTTTTGGCTTAGTGTCACTGTGAATTTAGCAGTATTGCAGCTTCTCCTTTTGTAGTGGTAGGGTGACTATAAACTAGCTGTTCCAGAGAACTCCAGTTCAAGTGGGAAGAGTTAGGGTTCTTGGGAACTTTGGAGTACCAGGCAATCCTGAGCTGCATGGTGTTGGGCCAACTGCTGGAATTACTCAGGTATGGTCCTTGACCAGCATTCTAGAACAGAAGGAGGGGCAATTGGGAGTCCCCAATGAAGTGGGTTTAAATCCAGGATCCACCTCTGCGAGATCTATGATTTTAGGCAAGTTATGTGACTTCCTTAACCCATTATGTTTTTATTTATTAATAAAAGAGACAGTAATAATATCCATTTAGTTTTAGGGGATTTTTATGAGATAGTAGCTGTAAAAATGATTAATGCAGTGTCTTATTATTTAATTATATACTTGTTATACATTTATTCGATAATTCAATTATATAATATATACTATATTATATAATGTTATTATATGATTACACAATAGCACTGTGTAATATAATTGTATAATCATATATAATCATAGATAAAAGATTATTAAATATGATATAGTATGTATATTTGATATTTATTAGATTTAATAGCTTCTTTTTTCCTCAATTTTGTCCCTTCTTTTTTTATTTAGCAGATTTTTTTCCTTCCTCAACTTAATATTTTGAATAATTTTAAAGCTTAAAAATTTAAAATATCAGCAATGAACACCTGCATTCCTTTCATTTACAAATTCAATTTGTTACAAATGGCTATATTTATCTATTTTAGTATATACTTATATACTTTTATAAGTATATATATACTTTTATCTTCTGAACATATACTTTTATATATACATATATATATACTTTTATCCTCTGAACTATCTGAAATAAACTACATATATCATGGTGCTCCATTTCATGCTTTAGCAAAAACATTCTCATGACACCAGTTTCACACTTAGGCAACTTATCACTGATTCTACAATATTATTTATTATGTGAACCATACTAGCATTCTCTAAATTGTTCCAAGAGATTTCATGGTGGTTTTTTTTTTTTTTTTTGTCAGTATTCTTATTTAATAATAGGATCCAAGTAAAGTAAATTCACTGCATTTTGGCACCATGTCTCTTTGGTCTCTCCTCCTCTTCTTAATTAACATTCTTCTGGAAAAAAGCCCTCTCCTCTCCCTTTGTCGTGATCATTTTGAACCTATGAATTCTCACCTTTCTCTCTCTCTTTTTATTTACTTTTCATTTTTATTTTTAAAATATTTTATTTATTTATTTGACAGAGAGAGAGAAGGCAAGGACAAGCATGGGGGAGGGTCAGAGGTAGAGGAAGAAGCAGACTCCCTGCTGAGCAGAGCCTGATGTGGTGCAGGCCTTGATCCCAGGACCCTGAGATTCTGATGAAGGCAGATGCTTAACTGACTGAACCACGAAGACTTACCCTCTCTCTCTTTTTAAATAATCATTTTATTTTGGAATAATTTTACTTTTACAGAAAAGTTGTAAAAACAATACAGAAAGTTTCCATATATCTCATGAGATTGCCCTATTGCTAACATCCTACATTATCAATGTCCATTTATCAAAGAACCTGCCAGGGGTATGCTACTCTTAACTAAACCTATGGATCTTTAAAAAATTCAATGTGTGATAATCCCCTACCCTCCTTTTTCCTTTTGATGCTAAAATTGTCCAAAATTTGGCCAATCAGGGTCCAAATAGGTCAGCTCTGTGTCATTTTAAAATGTTGCCACTGGTCCTTGAATATTTATCGATTTCTGTTGCAATGAAATATTCCAGACTCACTGTATACTTTCTTTGCCTAGATGTGGAATCAGTCATTTCTTTATAAATGTATGCAGTCAAACTTACGAGTCATCTGTTTTTAAATTTGTTTCTGGATTTTGGGTCAAAATTAGAGAAATTCCCCGCTACTTGGCTTATGAAGGAATGTATCTATGTTTTGTTCTTTTATGTGGCTTCATGTTTATTGTGACCATTTGAAGTTTATTCTGCTGTGAGGAGTGGACTCAATGTTATTTTTCAAAAAGACAATCCTGGTGTACCAGTACTACTCATTAAAAGGACCACTTTTTCATAAGTGAATTGCGATTCCAGTTTTTATCACATTTACATTTTCTTATGACTATTTCTGCATTTTCTATTCTATTCATTGGTCATTTTGTTTCTTCATGTGCCAGCACCACACTTTTAATTATGGGGGATATTATTTTATCATATGCTCTTCATTTCTATTCACTTATGAGGCTTTCCTAGCTATTCTTGCATGTTTATTTTCACTGAAGTTGGGATTTAACTTGATTGGCTCCAGAACAACTTTGTTGGTATTTGTTGAATTATGTTGAATTTAAATACTAACTCAGGATAATTTGGCAGCTTCATAATGTTGGCGCAGCCGATCCAAGAAGAGGGATATTGTTACATTTGCTCAAGTCTATTCTCAGTCTTTCAAGAGTGTTTTAAAAATTCCTTTCTGTGGATTTTACAAATTTCTTGTTATGTTTATTCCTAAATATTTTATCTTCTTATTGTTATTGTGAGTGGGAATTTTCTTTTTTTTTTTTTAATTTTTTATTTTTGATAAACATATATTTTTATCCCCAGGGGTACAGGTCTGTGAATCACCAGGTTTACACACTTCACAGCACTCACCAAATCACATACCCTCCCCAATGTCCATAATCCCACCCCCTTCTCCCAAATCCCCTGCCCCTGGCAACCCTCAGTTTGTTTTGTGAGATTAAGAGTCACTTATGGTTTGTCTCCCTCCCAATCCCATCTTGTTTCATTTATTCTTCTTCTACCCACTTAAGCCTCCATGTTGTATCACCACTTCCTCATATCAGGGAGATCATATGATAGTTGTCTTTCTCTGCTTGACTTATTTCGCTAAGCATGATACGCTCTAGTTCCATCCACGTTGTTGCAAATGGCAGGATTTCATTTCTTTTCATGGCTGCATAGTATTCCATTGTGTATATATACCACATCTTCTTGATCCATTCATCTGTTGATGGACATCTAGGTTCTTTCCATAGTTTGGCTATTGTGGACATTGCTGCTATAAACATTCGGGTGCATGTGCCCCTTTGGATCACTACGTTTGTATCTTTAGGGTAAATACCCAATAGTGCAATTGCTGGGTCATAGGGCAGTTCTATTTTCAACAT
>NC_081559.1:120780667-120889256 GCF_022355385.1 Mustela nigripes | reverse complement strand
TGTCTCCCTCCCAATCCCATCTTGTTTCATTTATTCTTCTCCTACCCACTTAAGCCCCCATGTTGCATCACCACTTCCTCATATCAGGGAGATCATATGATAGTTGTCTTTCTCTGCTTGACTTATTTCGCTAAGCATGATACGCTCTAGTTCCATCCATGTTGTTGCAAATGGCAAGATTTCATTTCTTTTGATGGCTGCATAGTATTCCATTGTGTATATATACCACATCTTCTTGATCCATTCATCTGTTGATGGACATCTAGGTTCTTTCCATAGTTTGGCTATTGTGGACATTGCTGCTATAAACATTCGGGTGCATGTGCCCCTTTGGATCACTACATTTGTATCTTTAGGGTAAATACCCAATAGTGCAATTGCTGGGTCATAGGGCAGTTCTATTTTCAACATTTTGAGGAACCTCCATGCTGTTTTCCAGAGTGGCTGCACCAGCTTGCATTCCCACCAACAGTGGAGGAGGGTTCCCCTTTCTCCGCATCCTCGCCAGCATCTGTCATTTCCTGACTTGTTGATTTTAGCCATTCTGACTGGTGTGAGGTGATATCGCATTGTGGTTTTGATTTGTATTTCCCTGATGCCGAGTGATATGGAGCACTTTTTCATGTGTCTGTTGGCCATGTGGATGTCTTCTTTGCAGAAATGTCTGTTCATGTCCTCTGCCCATTTCTTGATTGGATTATATGTTCTTTGGGTGTTGAGTTTGCTAAGTTCTTTATAGATTCTGGACAATAGTCCTTTATCTGATATGTCGTTTGCAAATATCTTCTCCCATTCTGTCAGTTGTCTTTTGATTTTGTTAACTGTTTCCTTTGCTGTGCAAAAGCTTTTGATCTTGATGAAATCCCAGTATTCATTTTTTCCCTTGCTTCCCTTGCCTTTTGCGTTGTTCCTAGGAAGATGTTGCTGCGGCAGAGGTCGAAGAGGTTGCTGCCCGTGTTCTCCTCAAGGATTTTGATGGATTCCTTTCGTACATTGAGGTCCTTCATCCATTTTGAGTCTATTTTTGTGTGTGGTGTAAGGAAGTGGTCCAATTTCATTTTTCTGCATGTGGCTGTCCAATTTTCCCAGCACCACTTATTGAAGAGGCTGTCTTTTTTCCATTGGACATTTTTTCCTGCTTTGTCGAAGATTAGTTGACTGTAGAGTTGAGGGTCTATTTCTGGCTCTCTATTCTGTTCCATTGATCTATGTGTCTGTTTTTGTGCCAGTACCATGCTGTCTTGATGATGACAGCTTTGTAATAGAGCTTGAAGTCCGGAATTGTGATGCCACCAACGTTGGCTTTCTTTTTCAATATCCCTTTGGCTATTCGAGGTCTTTTCTGATTCCATATAAATTTTAGAATTATATGTTCCATTTCTTTGAAAACGATGGATGGTACTTTGATAGGAATTGCATTAAATGTGTAGATTGCTTTAGGTAGCATAGACATTTTCACAATATTTATTCTTCCAATCCAGGAGCATGGAACATTTTTCCATTTCTTTGTGTCTTCCTCAATTTCTTTCATGAGTACTTTATAGTTTTCTGAGTATAGATTCTGTGTCTCTTTGGTTAGGTTTATTCCTAGGTATCTTATGGTTTTGGATGCAATTGTAAATGGGATTGACTCCTTAATATCTCTTTCTTCTGTCTTGCTGTTGGTGTAGAGAAATGCAACTGATTTCTGTGCATTGATTTTATATCTTGACACTTTACTGAATTCCTGTATAAGTTCTAGCAGTTTTGGAGTGGAGTCTTTTGGGTTTTCCACATATAGTATCATATCATCTGTGAAGAGTGATAATTTGACTTCTTCTTTGCCGATTTGGATGCCTTTAATTTCCTTTTGTTGTCTGATTGCTGAGGCTAGGACCTCTAGTACGATGTTGAATAGCAGTGGTGATAATGGACATCCCTGCCGTGTTCCTGACCTTAGCGGAAAAGCTTTCAGTTTTTCTCCATTGAGAATGATATTTGCGGTGGGTTTTTCATAGATGGCTTTGATGATATTGAGGTATGTGCCCTCTATCCCTACACTTTGAAGAGTTTTGATCAGGAAGGGATGTTGTACTTTGTCAAATGCTTTTTCAGCATCTATTGAGAGTATCATATGGTTCTTGTTCTTTCTTTTATTGATGTGTTGTATCACATTGACTGATTTGCGGATGTTGAACCAACCTTGCAGCCCTGGAATAAATCCCACTTGGTCGTGGTGAATAATCCTTTTAATGTACTGTTGAATCCTATTGGCTAGTATTTTGTTGAGTATTTTCGCATCTGTGTTCATCAAGGATATCGGTCTATAGCTCTCTTTTTTGGTGGGATCCTTGTCTGGTTTTGGGATCAAGGTGATGCTGGCCTCATAAAATGAGTTTGGAAGTTTTCCTTCCATTTCTATTTTTTGGAACAGTTTCAGGAGAATAGGAATGAGTTCTTCTTTAAATGTTTGGTAGAATTCCCCCGGGAAGCCGTCTGGCCCTGGGCTTTTGTTTGTTTGGAAATTTTTAATGACTGTTTCAATCTCCTTACTGGTTATGGGTCTGTTCAGGCTTTCTATTTCTTCCTGGCTCAGTTGTGGTAGTTCATATGTTTCTAGGAATGCATCCATTTCTTCCAGATTGTCAAATTTATTGCCGTAGAGTTGCTCATAGTATGTTCTTATAATAGTTTGTATTTCTTTGGTGTTAGTTGTGATCTCTCCTCTTTCATTCATGATTTTATTTATTTGGGTCCTTTCTCTTTTCTTTTTGATAAGTCGGGCCAGGGGTTTATCAATTTTATTAATTCTTTCAAAGAACCAGCTCCTACTTTCGTTGATTTGTTCTATTGTTTTTTTGGTTTCTATTTCATTGATTTCTGCTCTGATCTTTATGATTTCTCTTCTCCTGCTGGGCTTAGGGTTTCTTTCTTGTTCTTTCTCCAGCTCCTTTAGGTGTAGGGTTAGGTTGTGTACCTGAGACCTTTCTTGTTTCTTGAGAAAGGCTTTAGCGCTATATATTTTCCTCTCAGGCTTGTAGCGCTATATATTTGCCTTTGTTGTGTCCCACAGATTTTGAACCGTTGTATTTTCATTATCATTTGTTTCCATGATTTTTTTCAATTCTTCTTTAATTTCCCGGTTGACCCATTCATTCTTTAGAAGGATACTGTTTAGTCTCCATGTATTTGGGTTCCTTCCAAACTTCCTTTTGTGGTTGAGTTCTAGCTTTAGAGCATTGTGGTCTGAAAATATGCTGGGAATGATCCCAATCTTTTGATACCGGTTGAGTCCTGATTTAGGACCGAGGATGTGATCTATTCTGGAGAATGTTCCATGTGCACTAGAGAAGAATGTGTATTCTGTTGCTTTGGGATGAAATATTCTGAATTTATCTGTGATGTCCATCTGGTCCAGTGTGTCGTTTAAGGCCTTTATTTCCTTGCTGATCTTTTGCTTGGATGACCTCTCCATTTCAGTGAGGGGAGTGTTAAAGTCCCCTACTATTATTGTATTATTGTTGATGTGTTTCTTTGATTTTGTTATTAATTGGTTTATATAGTTGGCTGCTCCCACATTGGGGGCATAGATATTTAAAATTGTTAAATCTTCTTGTTGGACAGACCCTTTGAGTATGATATGGTGTCCTTCCTCATCTCTTATTATAGTCTTTGGCTTAAAATCTAATTGATCTGATATAAGGATTGCCACTCCTGCTTTCTTCTGATGTCCATTAGCATGGTAAATTCTTTTCCACCCCCTCACTTTAAATCTGGAGGTGTCTTCGGGCTTAAAATGTGTTTCTTGGAGGCAACATATAGATGGGTTTTGTTTTTTTATCCATTCTGATACCCTGTGTCTTTTGACAGGGGCATTTAGCCCATTCACATTCAGGGTAACTATTGAGAGATATGAATTTAGTGCCATTGTATTGCCTGTAAGGTGACTGTTACTGTATATGGTCTCTGTTCCTTTCTGATCTACCACTTGTAGGGTCTCTCTTTGCTTAGAGGACCCCTTTCAATATTTCCTGTAGAGCTGGTTTGGTATTTGCAAATTCTTTCAGTTGTTGTTTGTCCTGGAAGCTTTTAATCTCTCCTTCTATTTTCAATGATAGCCTAGCTGGATATAGTATTCTGGGCTGCATGTTTTTCTCATTTAGTGCTCTGAAAATATCATGCCAGCTCTTTCTGGCCTGCCAGGTCTCTGTGGATAAGTCAGCTGCCAATCTAATATTTTTACCATTGTATGTTACAGACTTCTTTTCCCGGGCTGCTTTCAGGATTTTCTCTTTGTCATTGAGACTTGTAAATTTTACTATTAGGTGACGGGGTGTAGGCCTATTCTTATTGATTTTGAGGGGCGTTCTCTGAACCTCCTGTATTTTGATGCTCGTTCCCTTTGCCATATTGGGGAAATTCTCCCCAATAATTCTCTCCAGTATACCTTCTGCTCCCCTCTCACTTTCTTCTTCTTCTGGAATCCCAATTATTCTAATGTTGTTTCGTCTTATGGTGTCACTTATCTCTCGAATTCTCCCCTCGTGGTCCAGTAGCTGTTTGTCCCTCTTTTGCTCAGCTTCTTTATTCTCTGTCATTTGGTCTTCTATATCACTAATTCTTTCTTCTGCCTCATTTATCCTAGCAGTTAGAGCCTCCATTTTTGATTGCACCTTATTAATAGCTTTTTTGATTTCACCTTGGTTAGATTTTAGTTCTTTTATTTCTCCAGAAAGGGCTTTTATATCTCTCGAGAGGTTTTCTCTAATATCTTCCATGCCTTTTTCGAGCCCGGCTAGAACCTTGAGAATTGTCATTCTGAACTCTAGATCTGACATATTACCGATGTCTGTATTGATTAGGTCCCTAGCCTTCGGTACTGCCTCTTGTTCTTTTTTTTGTGTTGAATTTTTACGTCTTGTCATTTTGTCCAGATAAGACTAAATGAAGGGGCAAGTAAAATACTAAAAGGGTGGCAACAACCCCAGGAAAATATGCTTTAACCAAATTAGAAGAGATCCAAAATCGTGAGTGGGGAGAAAGGGGATAAAAAGAGGTTCAAAAAGGAAGAAAGAAAAAAAAAAAAAAACAAAAAGAAAAGAAAAAAAAAAAAGAAAAGAAAAGAATTTTTAAAAAAAGAATACACCTTTCAGAAAGTGGTTGTTTTTCTTTTTCCAGAATTGCTGTTTTTCTTCTCTTCGATCTGCCGATGGATTTTCAGGTGTTTGCAATCTTTAGATAAGCTATCTAGCTGATCTCCGGCTAGCTGAAGCAGTCTCAGCTTGCTACTTCTCCGCCATCTTGACTCCTCCGTGAGTGGGAATTTTCTTAACCATTATATACTTCAGGAGGTTTTGACTTGTATCTATGGAATTCACTATTTTTAAATAATTTGCTTGTTTATATTTTATGTTAATGGAAAGTCTTATACCTAACTAAATTCTTTTAATATTTATGTTATTTCTAACATGGATGCTCTTGAAATTTTCAGAAACAATCTCCTATCCTATCATCTGAAAATAGAGGTAGCTTCGCCTTTCTCCCCCAAATTTTTATGCCTTTAATTTTTATTTTCTGATTGTATTGGTTAATGCCTCTAAATAATGATAACTAACAGAAGATACAGTGGGTGTCCTTGCCATATTCCTGAGCATTGTGGGGAAAGTGTATCTCCACTGAATAAGGAACTGGGTTCCTGGTGTATATTTTTGTCACGTGAAGCAGCTATCCATTCATATTTTATTGCTTGTAAAATGAACAGATGTTCAATTCTGCTTAAGATCTTTTCTGGATCTATGAAGGTTACCACATGATATGATCTTTTTTCTATATCTATTATTATAGTAAATAGTAATAAGAATTTTTCTAATACCGAGTTATCCTTGCAGTCTTGTAAATCCCACTTAGGTGATGATGTAGAATGAATTGTGACCTTCAAAGATGTTCACACTCCTATTTATGAACCTGTGAGTAGGTTAACTTCCACGGCGACAGAACCTTTTCAGATATGATTGGTTAAAGGTCTTACGATGGGGAGATTATCCTGGATTATCCATGTGAGCCCAGTGTAATGCCAGGACCTTTATAAGAGAGAGACTGCAAGATCAGAAGCAGAGACAAAGGAAATAAGTGTGAAAACTGAGATGAGATGAGAGAAGATGCTTAGCTATGGCTGTGAAGATGGATGAAAGACCCTGAGCTAAGGAACATGGGCAGCCTCTGGAAGCTGGAAAGGCAAAGACATGAATTGTTTCCTTGCACTTCAAGAAGGAACAGAGCCTGCTGACATGATTCTAGCCTAGGGATACCCATTTCACACTTATGACATCCAGAAGTGTAAAATAATAAATTTTTGTTATTCTATGCTACTGAATTATAGCAGTTTGTTAGAGCAGGAATAGGAAATGCATACAATTTAGGATTTTTTTTTTTTTGTAACATGCTATGGCATGCTATTTGCTATTATTTCATTTGGAATTCTTACTTTATATTCTTCAGTGAAATTGGTTTGTATTTTGCTTTTTTCGTGCTAGTTGACAAGTTAGGTGTTGAGGTTATATTTACTTTTAGAAAAATAACTTGATGGATTCCTGTATCACATTGAGGCCTTTCATCCATTTTGAGTTTATCTTTGTGTATGGTTTAAGGGAATAGTCAAGTTTCATTCTTGTGTACATAGCTGTCCAATTTTGCCAGCACCATTTATTGAAGAGACTGTCTTTTTTCCACTGGATATCTTTTCCTGCTTTGTTGAAGATTATTTGACCATAGAGTTGAGGGTCCATATATGGGCTCTCTACTCTTTTCCATTGGTCTATGTGTCTGTGACTCCATAAAGATAAAAAGCTTCTGCACAGCAAAGGAAACAGTCAACAAAATGAAGAGGCAACCCATGGAATAGGAGAAGATATTTGCAAATGACAGTACAGACAAAAGGCTGATATCCAAGATCTATAAAGTTCAAACTCAACAGCTAAAAAACCAGAAAATCAACTCCAAAAGTGGGCAGAAGACATGAACAGACACTTCTTCAAAGAAGACATACAAATGGCTAACAGACACATGAAAAAATGTTCATCATGATTAGCCATTAGGGAGATTCAAATCAAAACCACAATGAGATACCCCTTTATACCAGTTAGAATGGCCAAAATCAACAAGACAGTAAACTACAAGTGTTGGAGAGGATGTGGAGAAAGGGGAGCCCTCTTCCACTGTTGTTGGGAATGCAAGTTGGTGCAGCCATTTTGGAAAATAGTGTGGAGGTTCCTCAAAAAATTAAAGATAGTGCTGCCTTATGACCTGGCAACTGCCTACTGGTTATTTACCCCAAAGATACAGATGCAGTAAAAAGAATGGGCATCTGTAGCCTAATATTCATAGCAGCAAAGTCCACAATAGCCAAACTGTGGAAAGAGCCAAGATGCCCTTCAACAGATGAATGGATAAAAAAGATATGCTTCATATATACAATGAAGTACTATGCTCCATTAGAAAGGATGAATACCCAACTTTTGCATCAACATGGATGGGACTGGAGGAGATTATGCTGAGTGAAATAAGTCAACTGGAGAGAGTCAATTATCATATCGTTTCACTCACTTGTTGGAGCATAAGGAATAACATGGAGTCCATTAGGAGAAGGACGGGAAAAGTGAAGGGTGGGAATCAGAAGGGGAGATGAACTGGAGAGACTATGGACTCTGAGAAACAAATTGAGGGTTTGGGGGGGGGGGGAGGATGGGTGAGCTTGGTGGTGGGTATTAAGGAAGGCAGGTATTGCATGGAGCACTGGGTGTTATATGCAAACAATGAATTTTGGAACACTACATCAAAAACTACTGATGCATTGTATGGTGACTAACATAACACAATAAAAAATGGGAAAAAAAAGAAAAAGAACTTGAAAGCTTTTCCTTGTTTTCATATTCTGCAATTTAAGTAGCAATGGAATTACCTGGTTCTTGAAGATTTGGTTGGTATCACCCAAAACCATTAGGGCTTTATGGTTTTTTGTATTATTTGTATTTTGCAGGTTCTTAACCTCTCAGCCAGGCTCTTTCAATTACCACTTGAATGATTCAGTCCTGCCTCTTACAGTGAAAACAATGTTTCCTTTAGTCCCGGGGACTCCATAGAAAACAGAAAGATAGATTTTTTTGGCTCACCATTGAGAATGGTCTGATCTAAGCAGCCATCTTCCAGTAAATGTTTTTTTTTTTTCTATTGTTCTATGTTTTTTTGACTGAATTCCTTTCCTGGACCTTAACATCCCAGTAAAAGGAATTCCCAATCCCTGCTCCTATTTTTCAAGACTGCTTAGTTCTTTCTTATGATGCCCTTCAATTGACTTAATGCCCCTACAAGCATGTCATTTTATGCCTGATGTCTGAGTCCTTACATTGGATTCATCTTTAATCTTTGCTGCTCTATTGTTTACTGCTTGGATATTCACCTTGCCCCTGAACTCTGTTTGGAAAAGTGTCTTGGGTTTTAGAGTCAGGTGTTTTACCTCATTAATAAATCTGATCTCAGGCATGAGATTGGAATTTGTACATACATTCCATGTGTGTACCTCGAGGATAACTCATTTTTGCTTCATATCCATTTCTAACTTCTGAGCAACTCTATGAACTTCTTTTATCCTGAGGTTCCAAAGATTCAAAGGCATCCTGATGGCACTGACGTTTTAATCCTGACAAAACCCTTTGAATTTCAATGGCTGTATACTTTGCTTTGCACACTGTAATTAATTTTATAAAATATTATTTCTGATTGATTACTTTCTTTAAAAGGTTTAATCTGAATATAACATGCTATTCTAAAATGCGGAAAAAACTACTAACAATCTTATCTGATGTCTTGTATCTCTTTGTAGCCATAGATTTCTATCCATCAGTCAGTTTATTATGCTCTCTTGTATAACTGTTTAGAATATTACCAATCTATTTCATTATTATGTTGGATC
Organism: Mustela nigripes; assembly: GCF_022355385.1. Classification (NCBI taxonomy): domain Eukaryota; kingdom Metazoa; phylum Chordata; class Mammalia; order Carnivora; family Mustelidae; genus Mustela; species Mustela nigripes. Next base: position 120,880,309 of record NC_081559.1, on the reverse strand, counting down.
AGTTCAGCTTCTTCATAAGTAATTGGAAGTTATTAATATCTATATATGTGAAATGTGTGGTGGTTGACCATATTTTTAAAAATTTTAATTCCAGTGTAGTTAACATACAGTGTTATATTAGTTTCAAGTGTACAATATAGTGATTCAACAATTTCATGTATTATTCAGTACTCAACAAGATAAGTGTATTTTTAATCTCCTTCATCTATGTCACCCATCCTTCCCACACTCTTTCCTCATAGTTGTCTGTTTTCTATAGTGAAGGGTCTGTTTTATGGTTTGTATCCCCTTTCTTCCCCTTGTTCATTTTTTCCCCTTAAATTCCATGTATGAATGAAATCATATGGTATTTGTTTCTCTCTGATTGGCTTATTTCACTTAGCATTATACTTTCTAACTCTACCCATGTTTTTGCAAATGGCAAGATTTCATTATTTTATATGGTTGGATAATATTCCATTGTATATATATACCACTTCTCCTTTATTCATCCATCTATTAATGGACACTTGGGCTGCTTCCATAATTGAGCTATTATAGATATGCTGCAATAAACATAGGATTCAGGTGATTCAAAATTACTTCAAACAATTCTCAATTTTACTAATAAATACTAAATTTGGGGGTTATATGAGTAAAATTTTTCAGAAAGTGCATTTTATTGAATTTCTTTCAATGTACAGCTTATGGAGTTGAAAACATAGCAAATTTTTTTTTTGCCAAAATATTTCATCAAACGTATAGAATAATTTACTCATTCTTTGTCAGATACTTATTGAATGCCTACCATGTACCCAAATATTATTCCATGTGGTTGGATAATACTAGTGAACAAACTAACTTCTCTCAGGGAGCTAACATTCCAGTGGCAGAGAGAAAGATAACAGAAGGGAAGTATAATATACTGAATAAATTATATGTCACTTTAGAAAGTGAAAAGAATTATGGAACAAAACAAAAAATATAGGAATATGGAGACTGGGGATGCTACAGATGGAGGGAGGCCAGGATGCAGTTTTAGAAAGAGTGGTCCCTCGGGTCCTCACTGAGAAGGTAAACTATGAAGACCTCAAGTCAAGGAGACTGGGTATTCAGATATCTGAAAGAAGAACAGTCAGAGTTAAGAGCCAGTGAAAATGCCCTAAGGTAGATTTGTCTGACTTGTTCTCGGAATAGCAAGGAGACAGTGTGGTTGAACTGAAATGATTCAGAGGGCAATAGTAGTTGAGATCAGAGAGATGATTTTAGACTTGACACTGTAGGGCTTTGTAGACAATCATGAAAACTCTATCTTGTATTCTAAAGGAAATTGGGGGATTTTGAGCAGGGAAGCATTGTGAAATAATATACTGAATAATATCCAGAGATTTTTCTGGATGATGTGTAGGGGAGACAGGGTAAAATTAGAGAGTAGTAATGGCAGCATTCTATATGAGTACACAGAAAACTACTGAACTGTGAACTTTCCATGAGGAAATTTTATGCAACATGCATTATAAACCCGTTAAAAAATAATCTTAGGATAGAATAGAGAAGGCCATGTATGTTTGATTGAAAATTTAGAGCAAGATATGAGACTACGTGATTTGCTTAGTTCAGCTGGCAGCACATTACAGGCCATTAATCTGTGATTTCCAACTCTATTCTTTTAATTCTGGGCAAGTGGATTGTCATAAATAAACATCAGCAACAGCTGTTTTTCACTGAGCACCCTTTATGTGCCAAGCATTCTACTGCACACTTCACTTACTAAATCATCACAAGGGTTCCCAAGACACAGGAATTATTAATTCATTCTTGTAACCAATATTTGTGAAGCATTGTATATGCAACTTTCCTGGGGCCTGAAAATATAGTTATAAATAGGACAGACCAGTCCCAGACTCTAGTATTTGCATATTTAAGAGTTTGTTTAGGGTCATACACCTAATGCCGATTAGAAACTGGACTCCACTGTTCATTCTTCTCTTCACACAAGCTCTGGACCTGGCCATCTAGATAAGATGTAGTTGATTCATTTTGTTTTAAAGATGAAATGGAGACCAAAGAAAAGGGAGAGTAAAAATAGAATGGAAAGAGGGAAAGATTTTATAAAATTTATTATTGGATATTAAAACACTGATTAGGCTTATCATTTAATTTGATGTCCCCAAATCTATAATGTAGGTAGGACAGTTCTAGCTATAAGTTTCACTAGAGACTTGTGTTATTCAATGTGACTATTTTGGCTCATATATGGTGTCCAATGGTGGCTATTTTAATACTACTAAATACTAGTATTACAACTAAAGTGTCCATTTTAATACTCTATGAACATGGCTTTTTTAGCTCTAAGGCCTTCCAGCTGTCACAAACTAATAATTTAATCAGTCCACTCAGAAAATATAATAAAATAATTTTTATATTACATAAGTAAAACATGAGCTTGGCACTTTTAATCAATACATTTTCTTATTGTGTACTTGTTGGACTGACAGGGCTAATTTTTCAGATTGAACTATTTGTTTTTTATTCTTGTACTTATTCTAATTATTGATGATATTTGGAAAGTTAATTCTATGTGACACAGATAGAGCCTGGGTTTTAACTTCTAATGTGTGGTTAGACAACTCAATAGGGTAGGTAAACATGCAACAAAATTGAGTGTCTAAGGATGCTGGAAAAGTTTATATAGTAATGTATCCATAGAACTTCAAAGCAATGGAAAAATGATAGAATTTATAAAAAAGAAGAGGGGGGCACAATTTCATTTGTTTTTAAACATCCAGTGATTTTTTTTTAACTTTTACTTTTTGATCTAGGTAAGATCACAATAGACTATGAAATGATGCTAGTATCACTGCTACTACAGGTTTTTGTTTGTTTGTTTTTTCAATTCCATCATATTTATTACCATTTCACAATAGATTATAAGGTACAGCAGCAGTTCTTTCAAGATTTCAATAATGTTTTCTTGGGGTTTAAAGAGAGCTTCATTTTTTTTAAAGCACACTTTTAAAGAAAAATTCCATTTATTTATTTATTTAGAGAGAACATGATCCAGAGAGAGAGAGAGAGAGAGAGAGAGAGAGGAGAGAACGCACAAGCAGGGAGAGACAGAGGAGCAAAAGAAGAGGAAAAGGCAGATACCCTGCTGAGCAGGAAAGCCGATACAGGGCTCAATCCCAGGAAACCCTGAATCATGACCTGAACTGAAGGCAGATGCCTAACTGGCTCAGCTACCCACGCGCCCTGCTATTATAACTGCTTTTCCCTTAATAGAGAAATATAATATACTCTTCAGGGTATGGAATGAATGAATCCACAGCATATTTGAATTTTAATTTAGAGATTTTTGTCTTTGTTATGTATCCCAACATATATGTGTGATATATGATATATCAGTATATCATATACCAATATATCTATATCTATATAGTCATCCAGTGAGATTTGGGGCCAATATTTATTGGTAGTCAGTGTGGCCAGAGCAGTAAATATACATTTTTCTCATTGACTTTTCCAAACTTCCCCAAGAAGTTTATTTCACTCTTTCTGTAGATGAAGACAGGCTGGAAAGGTTGTCCAAAGTCACATAGCCAAGATGCAGCTGATAGAGCTAAGATTTGGGCATGACCTGTCTGATTCCAATCCCACATTGTCCTAGGACTGTGTTTCTGCTTATTGTGTTGACAACTTGCCATTCCTTTTCATTTAACAGTCACCTGCTCTTCACCAAACATGGAGCTTGGCACAGCGATTGTCCATTTTCTTGCTATTTTGCACAATTATGTGTCATAATATGTGAAAAGTGTAGACTAACAAAATATAAAAGTAAATCATTAGAAGAAACTTGAGAATGACTTTTAAACAGTTGTTTCCTTCTTTTACTATGCAGAAATATTTTCCAAAATAGTTTTTGTTTTTGTTTTTTAAAGATTTTATTTATTTATTTGACAGAGAGAGATCACAAGTAGGCAGAAAAGCAGGCAGAGAGAGAGGAGGAAGCAGGTTCCCTGCTGAGCAGAGAGCCCGATGCGGGGCTTGATCCCAGAACCCTGAGATCATGACCAGAGCCCAAGGCAGAGGCTTAACCCACTGAGCCACCCAGGTGCCCCCCCCAAATAGTTTTTGTAAAGGAATTACCTTTCAACTTCCAGCTAAAATGCCATATTGAAGGCATTATCTGTCTCCTCTCCCCCATCAGCTACATTGCAGAGGAAGTACCTGGAGAGAGGACGTGAGATCTCTGAGGAGATTTTTCAGATCAGTGAGAGAGCCCACCAGGCTTCTGGAAGAGGAAGCGAAGTTGGTGAGAGGTAACTGCTGAAGCGGGCTGCATGGAACCAGTCTGGAGCACTGGTTAGGCATGGAGAGAGGGAATGGATATGGTGATGTGGTGGAGGCTGCAGGCAGGGGCATTCACTGGAAATCTGATCTGATTATATCGTCTTTTCTCCACTTTCATGTGCAGAGTATGGGTGGCCAAGCATTTATCTCTCAGGCAAAATAGCTGGAGGCTTTTATTTAGGAAATTGAAAGGCTTCAGGGAAAATGTCAAACCCTTGCATTAGAAACTCTCCAACAAAATGACAGCCATTTTCTCACATATACCAAAGCAGATCCTGCTCAACAACAAGCCCCACTTGTGTGCATGGACCTCACAAATTAGGGCCTTCCACTTGAGGAAGAATAAGTACCCTAGAATGACCAGATGTGTGAGGCAAATCTCCTGCATGAAATCTTTTCTAGCATTTACATAGCTCTGACTGATGGTTACTGTTAGAGTCCTTTTCATATATTCACCCATTCAGCTCTTACAACAACCTCATGAAGTGAGTGGTGTTATTCCATCTTTAAATTCGGGGAAACTCCTCTGTCGCTGGTCTATAGATACTTTGGAATGCAAATACAAATAATTTTCTTAAAAGTAGGACAAAAATACAAAGAGAGTATCTCAGAGAAAAAAGGGCTAGAGACATAATCCAGGAGATTTTATGTCTTATAAGAGAGGGAGGAGAAGAAAGGAGAGTGTAAATACTCAACACAATGAATTAGTAAATAACTGATACATACATAATCTCACTATAATTTCATAGCACCTAGGGTTAAAAAAAAGCTACCCCAAATTCCAGAGACCACAATACAACATACACACTCATGGACATACACACACACATACATACAAGCCTGCATGGTGAACAATAGCCCTCTTGAAGAAAAGGAGGTAAAAGAGATCAGTTTTCTGAGCAGCACTGTTGGATGCTGGCACACAGTGGAGCAAATTTTAAAGGGAGATTATCTTTGATCCAGAATTCTTTTCTGGCTAGTTCTAGCTAAATTGTCTATAAAATTTGAGTATAGAATAAGATATTTTCAGAAATGCAAGGATTCAGACCTTTTACTCTTTTTATTATTTCTTAGACATCTACTTCAGAATGTATGTGCCATAGACCAAAAAGTGAACTGAGATAGAATAAAGCCATGGATCTAGAAACCATGACACCAACACTGAAAATAAGCAGATTCAGAAACACTAACAAATATGGAGATACCATGTGGGAGGGAAAAAAGTTAAAAGCATCAAAAATGGTTGTCTTTGAAAAATGAAGTGACTCATCTGTTTGTCACAAGTAACCATGTTCATACATTTCTTTGAGGAAATTGTTTTTGTGTTATTATTAACGAAATTGCCATCTCTAAATTCAAAAGTCCACAATAGGCTTTCTTCTGCAGGTTACCAAAGTTAGGAACCATGAAGATCTTGTAAATTTGTTCTATAAAGATTCTACCAGCATTCCGAAAATGGAACAAATTTAAAAGATAGGTATCAAGCCAAGAATTCTGAAATATATATATATATATATATATATATATATATATATCTCATATATATGAGGTATATATGTAATATTAACTTTATTTCTATATATATAGAAATATATATATATAACTTTATATATAAATAAAGTTATAGAAATAAAGTTAATATTTTTGTTATTTAAAGGCTGCTTCTAAATCAAGCTAACAAAATTAAATTTCCCATAGAAAAAAGAGTTAAGGACAAAAAGTGGATAATTACAGAATTTGTACTGCTCAGTCTTCTGAAGAAGATAATACTGCTTATCTAAATTAGTAAAGATTAGAAAAGAATGCATTAAAAACATGAGAAAATGGTCACTGTCATACCCCTGATGGAGGTACAAACTGTACAACCTTTCTGGGTTGCCATATGGATGGAAGCCCTCTAACATACTTTGATGCATCTGTTCCACTCTTGAGATTTATTCTAAGAAAATAACTGGACAAGTTCAAAAGACTGTATGTATGAGTGTGTTCACTACAGCTTTTTTCTAATATTGAAAAATTTAGTATATGTGCTGCCGAAGCAAGCACTAATATTGAAAAATTTAAAGTAATTATGCAATAAAATGCAATTGGTGAGGGATACCCTGATATACTCATTCCATTCATTTTTAAAATTAATTAATTTTTAAAATTTCAACTCAATTTCATTAACATGTCGTGTGTATTATTAGTTTCAGAGGTAGAATTTAGTTATTCATCAATTGCATATAACACCCAGTGCTCATTCCATTACGTGCCCTTCTTAATGCCCATCACCCAGTTACCCCATCCTGCCACCACATCACCTCCAGCAACTCTTAGTTTGTTTCCTATGATTAGGAGTCACTTATGCTTTGTCTCCATCTCTGATTTCATCTTATTTTATTTTTCCTTCCCTTCCTCTATGTTCATATGTTTGTTTCTTAAATTCCACATATGAGTGAAATCAAATGGTATTTGTCTTTCTCTGATTGAGTTATTTTGTTTAACATAATACACTCTAGCTCCATCCACATCATTGCAAATGACAAGATTTCATTCTTTTGATGGCTGAATAATACTCCCTTGTATATATATATACACCATATCTTCTTTATCCATTCATCTATGGATGGACCCATGCCATTCAATCTGCGGCCATGGACATGCTAAGGAGGATCCATATTAATGAACAAGGACTGGACAATCCCTGAACCTTAAGTGAAAGCATGGTTAGTGAAAGCCCACAAATGCCTATTTTACCTGTGGTCTCAGGGTCTCTTGGACAGCCCCCATACCACGCTAAGCCACAGTCATCTCTTACTTGGGTGGTTACCATATAATAGAATACTTTCTCTACATTTGTCCTTCTAAGATTAGGCCCTAGAAATCACCACACTGTAGTGAGAATCAGTTTTTTAAATACACACATGACCTTATCACTCCCTTGCCTGAACATTTCAATGCTTCTTTTTAGCATTCATAGGCTCAAGTCTAAAATCCTCCGTGTGACCAGCAAGGTCCTGCATGACCCGCACCTGTTCTCTAGTTTCATCATTGACCCTTCTCCCTTTTGTCCTTCTTGCTGCAGCCAAACCAGCATCCTTTCAGATCACCAAATATTTCCTAAAGAAACTGAGCTCTTTAAATATTTCCTTGTAGCACTTACCATGTATTTCACAATGGTTTACCTATTGCATATCTTTCCATGAAAAGAGAGGTCACATTTACCTTCTTTCCCACTGTACATAGAAGACTAGCACAATGCCTGGTTGCAGAAGAATCCTCAATAAGTATTTGTTGAGGGGCGCCTGGGTGGCTTAGTGGGTTAAAGCCTTTGCCTTTAGCTCAGGTCATGATCCCAGGGTCCTGGGATCCAGCTCCACATAGGGCTCTCTGCTCAGCAGGGAGCCTGCTTCCCCCTCTCTCTCTGCCTGCCTCTCTGCCTACTTGTGATCTCTGTCTGTCAAATAAATAAATAAAATCTTTTAAAAAAAGATGTATTTGTTGAATAAATACATGAATGGATTGATGAACTAATGAATAAATGAACGTACCTGGGTAAAGTAATGCATAAATTGCTCTACATTTGTACATCTATGTACAAATTTGCATGGGAAAAGTTCTAGATGAATGCACTTTGGACATTGATTATAAACCCTGAGTGGTATCATTTGGGTATTTTTAAATTTTTTATTTAGTTAAAATTCAAATTTTCTTAACAATTATTCCTTGGATATATTAATAAGTTCCTTAACAATAACATTGTTTCACCATTGCCTTCGGTGCAGCTAGTTCCTCAAGGAAAAAAAAAATCAACAAAATTATACAGCCAGAATAAAATATGTGGAATTATAGCCAAATGGATAAATGTAAGCATAAAGCATGAGCATAAACTGCTAGGCATATAATTGAGACAAATTATTTAACTGTGTTGAACCATGGTTAATTTAACTGTGAAATGGGGATAATAATGCTGGTTTCAAAGAATTATTTATTTATTTGTTTGTTTGTTTTTAAGATTTTATATATTTATTTGACATATAGAGATCACAAGTAGGCAGAGAAGCAGGCAGAGAGAGGGGAGGAAGCAGGTTCCCCGCCCAGCAGAGAGCCTGATGCGGGGCTCGATCCCAGGACCCTGGGATCATGACCTGAGCTGAAGGCAGAGGCTTTAACCCACTGAGCCACCGAGGCGCCCCCAAAGAATTATTATAAATGCAGATATAATGTACGTTCAATGCCTAGGTAATAGCAGGTGTTCAGTGAGTTTAACCATTATTATCGAAACAATCTACATAAAGAATTTTAGAAAAAAACCAAGAAAATGATTATATTACTTTCAAATACCTTTATTGGAGGAAAAATGAAAAACCCTGAATTAAATAACCTTCCATTTCTAGAAGACTTTTCATCATGAATTGGACTTGTTACTAAAGTGGAATGCTTAATAGACACACACACATATATACACAAACACACAAGGAACATGGGATTGAGTTCAGTTGATCTACACAGAAAAGTTACTGAAAGAAAAGAAAAAAATGATTAAATTTCTAAATGAAAAGTCAAATAAATGTTCTTTGACTTTGCCTTTGACACAGTATCTAGGGAAACTATTTATGGTATAGATTTCATAAAGCTTCTAGGTTTGAGAAGAGATACATAGTGGGCACAGTTTCAATGGTCAGATAACTATATCTCTCTCTGTGCCTATGATGATCCTGTTGGGTTTTACATTTGTTTGGAATTCTTCAGTTCAGTTGAATTTCTTCTCTCTGTTCTTCTCATATTGCTGATATAGAGGAAATATCCAGGGCTACTCAGTTTTCAGTTGCATTCATATTACCTGGGATCTTGCAAAGATGCATATGCTGGTTCAGTAGGTCTGAGTGGGACCTGAGTTTCTGCATTTCTAGCAAGCACCCAGGTGATGCTGCTGCTGCTGATTCCACAGACCTTTGAACCACCGGGAAATCAATGATGATGCTTCTTTGACAGCTACTTGAGGTACCTGACTAATAGGAACCAAGACCACTTGGCCACCATTTGTTGGGATCAGTGGAAACCATGGGAAATGATAAGGTAATTGTATATGAGATATGCCTGGGACATAGAGACTGAACAACCTTAAATACTCTGAATAATGCTACATACACTTACCATGTGATGTAAATATACAGTTTCTTTAATTGCTTAGTAGTGCTTTTTAAAATTATTTTTGAGTTTCTTGGGTGGCACAGGTAGTGAAGCATCCAACTCTTGGTTTTGGCTTCAGGTGACAATCTCAGGGACACAAGATCAAGCCCCACTTCTGGCTCTGTGCTCAATGTAAAGTCCCCTTGAGATTTTCTCTCCCTCGACCCCTTCCCCTCCCCTCCCCCACACTCCCTCCCTCTTTTTCTGTGTCACATAAATAAATAAAAACTTAATAAAAAGATTTTATTTATTTATTCGACAGAAAGAAACACAGTGAGAGAGGAAACACAAGCAGGGGGAGTGGGAGAAGGAGAAGCAGGCTTCTTGCAGAGCAGGGAGCCCGATGTGGGACTTGATCCCAAGACCCTGAGATCATGACCTGAGCCGAAGGCCAGACATTTAATGACAGCCACCCAAGCACACCATTAAACCTTCAAAAAATATTTTTAAGTAAGCCCTTTTGATAGTTATGAGCTAAAAATGAAAATCCATGTTCAAAGAAAAATAGAACAAATAAATATAGAAGGTAGTGAGAAAAGTGCTATATTCAGATTATGTGACTCGTTTAACTTTCCCTACAGTGAGAGGTTGTCACTGACCACATGGTAATCAGAAGATACATATCACTGAAGAGGCTTCAGTCCCAGAATCGAGGGGTCAGTTAAGAAGGAGGCTAATATTCACAGCTACAGAAGATGTGTTGACACAGCACTCTATAAAGTAAGACTCATTATTTAGATCCAATGAATGTTCTAAGTAAATTTCAGTTTAAAAAAAAAACATTTTATTTATTTGTTTGAAAGAGAGAGAGAGAACAAGCAGAGGGGGAGCAGCAGAGAGAAAGAGAGAGAGAAGCAGGATCTCCACTGTCAAGGACCCTGATGTGGGACTAGATCCCAGGACCCCAGGATTATGACCTGAGCTGAAGGCAGACCCTTAACAAACTGAGTCACCCAGACAGATGCCCCCTAAGGAAATTTCATTTATCATCAACTTCAAACATTTTTAAAGAATGTGAAAATGTGAAACAAAACCATTAGCAGAAGAAATTTGCAAGAATTAAGTGAAGCTGGTTTTGTATCAGTGTTATAAGATGTTTCACAAAGGAAGCCAGTTGAGTCTGGTTTAAGTTTGACTTATCTTATCCAATTAATAAAATCAGAGTAGAGGACTAGGAAGTTCATCCTGTTGAAGGTAAAAACATGACTTCTGTGAGAACTATTATAAATTCAGTTTGATAGTTCAATGCTGAAGACAAAATCATTTGTTTTTGTCATGATAAGATAAACTCAGATTCTGGTGAAGCACATTATTATATAAACAACATTCCTACCAGATGACGAAAACTGCAGAGCAGAAAATAGAATTGGTATCAATGAACAAATAATGTATAATTACACTCTGAAAATGTGAGACACTCCTCTTATTATAAAAGATATTATACGTATCCAAGTTTATAAGTATTTTGTATGAGTAATGGTAAGTAATCTAACTACACAACTGTAATGACAACTGATGTTGGATGCAGCTAATGTTCAGTTGGTGGTGTGGGCTTTCCCTCTTTGCTGTTCCTAATCAAGCATAGTTTCAGGAAATTTGAGCTACTGAAAAACTACTTTGTGAATTTATGTGTGTCCTGCCACCTGTACTGCAAAGAAAGTGAACTTACTGTGAATGAGTCCTCTCAATTATGGTTACAATATTTTTCAAAGCAGTAGGAAATTTTTAACCAACATATTCATCTCATGGAGCACAATAACTTAGCTTTTGAGGCTTTTAGCTATTTGCAATTATTGAAAGCAAAACTTGCAAATAGGAAGACATTGAAAATTTTCTGTATACATGCAAAGGAAGAAGTAAATTAAATAGTGAGAACTCAAATGTCTACAAAATTAATTTGGAGGTCTATAATTTGTGCTGATGTCTTAACATGTGACAAGAAAGAAATTTGATTGAACGTCTATTTCTAATTGGATGAGCTCATACACTCCACTGGAGAAATGAAATGGAGAAGCCCTATAATTTTGCAGAATCCAATATTGTCAGAATATTCAAAAGAATAGATAAATATATAAATAGATATACTTTACATAAATTTATATAAATAGATATGATTTCTATAAATAGATAGAGAAATACATAAGTAGAGAAAACTACTTGAAATGCTTTGTGCCATAAATTTTCCTTTTGTCAAATACGATACCTGAATGGAAGCAAAAAGACATTACTGTGAAAATAATTGGGCTGAAGCAGCCACTTTGGAAAACCGTGTGGAGATTCCTTAAGAAATTAAGGAATAAAAAAAAAAAAAAGAAAAAAGAAATTAAGGAATAATTCCTTAATTTAGAAATTTAGAAATTAAGGAATTAATTTAGAAATTAAGGAATTATTCCTTAATTTCTTAATTAAGAAATTAAGAGATACCGTATGATCCTGCAATTGCATTACTGGGTATTTACCCAAAGATACAGAGGTAGTGAAAAGAAGGGATATCTGTACCGCAATGTTCATGGCAGTAATGGCCACAATAGCCAAACTGTGGAAAAAGCCCTTCAACAGATGAATGGATAAAGAAGATATGGTTCATATATACAATGGAATATTACTTCTCTATCAGAAAAGAGTGAATACCCAACTTTTGTATCAACATGGACAGAACTGGAAGAAATTATGCTCAGTGAAATAAGTCAAGCAGAGAGTCAATTACATGGTTTCACTTACTTGTGGAGCATAAAGAATAACATGGAGGACATTAGGAGAAGGAAAGTATAAGTAAATTAGGGGAAATCGGATGGGGAGATGAAGCATGAGAGATGGTGAACTCTGAGAAATGAACTGAGGGTTTTGGAGGGGTTGGGGAGAGGTGAGCCTGGTGGTGAGTATTAAGGAGGGCACGTGTTGCATGGAGCACTGGGTGTGGTGCATAAACAATGAATCTAGGAACACTGAAAAAATAAATTAAATTTAAAAAAGGTTTTTGTCTTTCAACAAAAAATAAATGAAATCAGGAACATATTTTTTAGCTTTTAGCAGAATATGCTCTGATCCTACCATGTACCTTTGCTCCTTTATATTCTCCCACTTAAAAATAATATTCTTCCACTTAAAAACATTCTGATCTGCATACAGAGGAGAAACAGTTGATGGTGTCAATTTTGCCAAATTCATTCATCATGAAAGGTAACTTGGAGGACTCACAGATAATTTTCAGAAGAAGTTTAAGTCATTAAGAGTGTGCTGAAAAATACCAGTGACACAGTGTTAGAGGCAGATAATACCAAGAAACTGACTAATGCACCTGAGCATAACACAAGAGTAAATATTTTGTTTGTATCAATTTTTGATATTTAATTAATCAATATAAAGCATTTGAAAATTTTCTTTATTGCATACAGATATTATATTTTCTAGAATTTTATTTTTGAAAATAGTTTTGGAATAGAATCATTTATAGGTCTACTAATAAATGAGTCTATTTTTTGAACTGCATGTGTATATCTAATATATATTTGTGTTTGCATGTATATTTGTATAATGTGTATATATATGTATATATACACACACACAAAAAAAAATACACACAGAGACACAATTTTAATGATTTTTGTGTCTCCTTCCATACTTAAAAGAGGCCTGGTTTAGATGATAAATTATACTGTTACTTTGTACCTTTATCTTTTATATAAGCACATGAAGAGAAGTTCCTTCTATTATTTGGCTTAAATTTGAATTGTTTCTTTACTTATTTTTAATCTATATAAATGAAACCAGGTTCCTGCTGGGAAGGAGTTTGTTTCTCTGGAGAGAGTCTTCACTCTCTCCTATTCATTTCCCCCTTTCTCCTTTCCTAGAGAGGTAATGATTTTCTGCCATTCTCTGTCCTGTCCCCACACACCCCCTGGGTGAACTGACTGGTCTCATAGAATCCCATTTCTCCAGCAGGGATTTGGGTCAGAATGGGTATGGACCCAGTTCTGGTTAAGAGTAAGTAAGGAAGCTCCAGGAAAAAGCCTTTCTTTCTTTTATGAGGAAACTATGACAGGTAGCTGTCTGTCTCCTGCTAGATGTGGCTGTTAAAGGATGAAGTATATACCTGCTGTTGCTACCAGCAGCATCCTGGGATTATCTGGGGAGGCTACCTTAGCAGAGTCTGATGTTCTGGATGACAGAGCAAAGAGGCAGAAAGAATCCAATCTTTGGTGATGATATCTTTTTTTTTAAATTTATTTTTTATTTTCAGCATAACAGTATTCATTATTTTTGCACCACACTTATTGCTCCATGCAATCCATGCCCTCTATAATACCCACCACCTGGTACCCCAACCTCACACCCCCCGCCCCTTCAAAACCCTCAGATTGTTTTTCAGAGTCCATAGTCTCTCATGGTTCACCTCCCCTTCCAATTTCCCCCAACTCCCTTCTCCTCTCTAACTCCCCATGTCCTCCATGCTATTTGTTATGCTCCACAAATAAGTGAAACCCTATGATAATTGACTCTCTCTGCTTGACTTATTTCACTCAGCATAATCTCTTCCAGTCCCATCCATGTTGCTACAAAACTTGGGTATTCATCCTTTCTGATGGAGGCATAATACTCCATAGTGTTTATGGACCACATCTTCCTTATCCATTCATCCGTTGAAGGGCATCTTGGTTCTTTCCACAGTTTGGCGACCATGGCCATTGCTGCTATAAACATTGACTAGGAGGAAGAATGCCCAACAGAAGAAAAATACAGAGGATGGACCTTCTGCAACAGAGCTAATAGCTATCAACATAGTATGTCAAAAAGAGAATTCAGGCTAACAATTATCCAAGCAATACCTAGTTTGGAGAAAGCCATGGGTGACCAAACGGTGATGATATCTTTGAACTTCTGACTTCACATCTTCCTATTTTGTGAGCCAATGAATAACCTCATTATATGTGTTTTCCCTGCATTGACTCATCTCTCACTCTCAGATAAGGGTGGCTGAAAGGAAATATTTTCCCAGAAGAAGCAGCAGTAAACTCTCTCCTCACTCACATTTCTCACTTGCCACTTTGTTTGTGATATATATGTATGTATATTATGTGATCAAAATGTGATTGTAAGACCCTTGAAGGCAGAGAGTATATGGATGTACATATATAAAATATGTATATGAATAATACTCTAAAAACAATATGTATTTAATTCATTAATGACTACCTACCACATCCTCGGTACTGTTGGTGGCATTTAGGAGATAGAAAACTAAAATTAGTGTTTCTGCCCTCCTGAAATTTCAGAAAGGACTTTACCAACTTGTCTTACTGTGGTCACATGGCACATTTACTTAGTTAAATTGTATCTATTTTAATAGAAAAGACAGGGCCTTTATTATAGCAAAGAAGCAGTCAGACCCTCTATACTTGAGACAAGGGATCAAGCAAAGACTTGAAAACCCTTCATGAACATTTTACTTCCATATGCCACCTGTGTATTCAAAGAGTTTGTGTCTAAATGGTTTGAGTTGATACCTGAGTTCTACATCAGCTACTGTGCATGAATATTACCTATTACCTTAGCATAAAGATTTTTCCTTGTCATCTCAGTAGGGAGTGTGCTGAAAGTCTCCCGACTGACCTTTCTGTGACCACTTTCTTCATATTTTAAACTATTCTCTTCTCTGTGGCCAAAATGATTATTCTCCAAACATAAATATGACTATGCCTCCCATTGCTTATAACAGCCCTGGATTTTTAGGATGATTGAGACAACCAAGTGTTACTTAAAAGCCACAGGTGATTTCAATGAGATGGGCAGTAAGATTACCAGTGATTATGCCCAACTCTTGATTTAAATAACATTTGGAATAGCAGGGGAGACAGATTTATAAGCTGTTAACTCCATGTCCAATGAAAGTGGTATGTATAAGGTGCCGAAGCTGTGTACAGGGCTGGATGATCATCGCATCAGGAGTGATGGGGAAAGGGGACATTCTAGCAGGTTTTCATTTTGGGGAACATTCTTTGGCTTTGTGGAGGATGGATTTGAGGGGCCAGAAGAGTCAGACTGACAGGGGAATGGAGAGGAAGGAACACAGGGAAAATGAGAGATGGGTGGCAATCTGGCCCCACAGGGAGCTGGCAGGGAGTCCTTGGTTACTGAGCCAGATGTCAGTGCAGGTCTCATGCCTGGGTGGCTCAGCTTTACTTCTGTCCTTTCCCTAAGAAGCCACGCTTCTGTTTGAGTGGGCTCCATATAACCCAAAAACAAAAACCAAATCAAACAAACAACTTCTTCAGAAAGAATGCATGCAAAAAATGCCTTGTGGAGCATAGAATATCAAGCAGCACTAACACTTACTGAGCTGTGTAGCTCAGAGCCTCCAGATCTGTTTGGTGGCTGCCATTATGACCCTGGGCTTTAGATGAATGAACTGAAGCACAGAGATGACCTGTAAGTTAGAGATGGTGTTGGGACTTGCATCCCAGTCATCCTGGCAGCAGAGCTGTGCTCACTACCATCCTCTTCCTTGCCTCTTATCATACCCCTTTGCCTTCCTGGTGCAGATAAATTACTACCTAGCTTTGCTCATTCTGAGAACCTGCCATCCCTGCTCTGTCCCCCTGCAGTTCTTCTGAATTTCTACTGGAAAAGTACTCTCATCCTTTCAGATGTAGCCTGAGTACCCATTCCTCTGTCAGGGCCCCTGCGTCCCTGGCCCTCCTCCCACCCCACTCCTAGCTGGAAGAATGGATTACTCCTCTTAAGGCCCAGGGACATATGCCTGCATCATGTCAGTGCACTGTCTTCATTAGTTAGCATGCTTCTTTCCCCATTCCATTTTGATCTTTTGCCAGAATTCAGTTTAGCATCTGGCATGTAGTAGGTGGGTGCTTGGGATCAATAATCTTGCAAATAAATAATGAAGAATGTGAATCTATAATGCTGGTGAATATTGGAAGTGTCAGCATGGACTAACACTTTCCTGAAGCAGTGGGGAGTGTCTTTCAGATACTCAGTGGACCATCCGATCTCAGGAAGGAAGGAACTTCAGAAGTTTAAGCAACGATGATTTGAAGACATTTCTTTTATCCCATACCCCCTATTTTCCAAGACACTTTTATTCCACTGCAATGGCTGAGCTAAGACAATCTATTTATGATTTCTTACAAGTCAGAGATGCCTTTGTGCTCTTCCAATTTGCTTTAAAAGACTCACGGGGGACAGATTTTGCCTGCCACCCCGACTGGTTGCTCGGTTTCTCGGTTGCTTGGAAGTTTTTGTTTGCGTCCAAAGCCCTCCAGCCTCTCCTCTGTTCACAGTGGTGCTCATTTCCATGTCTCTCTTGCAGTGAGCGGCTGCATGACGTCTGTGCCCAACGCTTGTCTCCTCAATCTCGTTGCCTTGGCATCGTGAGCCCTTCAACACACTATTGTTAAAGGAGGCAATGTATCACTCCCTAGGCTGTGTCCTCCTTTAAACCCTGACTTCTGCTAGACTGAGAAATTTGCTGTGAGGCACAAAAGCATATATTAAACGTTTCCAACCGCAATACTGTGAATAAGTCGGTATTCTTGAATATCTGTGTGTGCAAGTGTATTCAGAGCTCTGAATATGCCTTTTGTTTTGCAACCTTAAATTACATTTCTTCTTTCCTGGTAATTAGTGAACAATGAGATAGATACGGTTACTAAGAGAGTGATGGCAATGCCTTCTATTCTGGTGCTTTACGTAATAAGTACTGTCATTAAATAAAATGAATCTGATTTTCAATTTGTCTTAAGCTGTCATTTTAGCATCTTGCCATCATTTTTGCCACATACCTTCCATGGTCCAATCCTTGTTTACGCTATTGCATTACAATAAAGACTTGAGGGGTGCCTGGGTGGCTAAGTCAGTAAAGCATCTGCCTTTGGCTCAGGTCATGATCCTGGGATCCTGGGATTGAGTACCACATTGGGCTCCTTGCTCAGCGGGGAGCCTGCTTCTCCCTCTGCCCCCCTCCACCTGCATGTGCTCTCTCTCCTCCCTCTCAATCTCTGTCTCTCTCAAATAAATAGATAAATAAAATCTTAAAAAAAAAGACTTGAGTTTTAGTCATCGATGTGTCAGTGAGGCCAGGCCAGGCCTGATACTCACAGGATTAAGAGATTTCAAGAGACTGTAGTTTTTGTACACACTAGTGGTTGATAAATGTCTGAAAAACAAAACAAGCTTGAAAAACCAAAGAAAACAATTGAGGGAATTTAGGGGAATCCTGAAAGAGCCAAGATATCTGTGTGATAGATGAGAGGATATATTGACTTCCTAATAAAATCTAAGGCTCATGTCCTTGTAAGCACGTTCTCCTACAGGACAAAGTGAGACCTGACTTAGTTCCCTGGGATCATTAACTAGCAGAACACTGGGTCAGCAGGCAGGGGAGGAAGTAGATGAGACAATCTCACCATCCTTTTATGAGTTTTTCACATTAAATCTTGCTATTTTTACATGTACATGAAAACGTACAAAACACCTGGTGCCTTTAAAATAATTCATACTGTAACATGACCTGTAGATATGTCTGTGTAAACTGTTGGAATTAGCTGCGACATGAATGGTCTAGGAACACCTGTATTCCTAGATGCACTCCCGATCTTGAAAAGTAGAAAAGGGATTTTTTTAATGCATTAGTTTTGCTTAATTGGGAGATTCCAGTAGGAATCACAAATGGGTCCAGAAGATGAAGGAAGATATGATTTCTTTCATGGGAGCCATACTACATTAGTGAGGAAAAACACTTTGTAAGGTGTCCTAAATAATCGGACTTCACAGTCTAGAATAAAGGTGAAGGTTTTAGTTGCCTTAATTCTACTAGCTATTGTCTGGTTGATTTTAACTGTCAAAGCTTTGTGTTGGTTGCATTATAGGAGTTCTTGAGGCATTTAAAACACAAACAGCTCGCAGAGACTTGGATAAAATACTTATTTCTTCTATACACTAAAATTGGCAAAGGATTTTTAAAGCACTGTGTTTATTTACTAGGGAGCATGTGAACATATGAGAACTTGAGTAGGTGGTGAGCAGAAATCCAGGTTGGACAGTCACAGATGGGACAGATCTACTGAGAAGAGGTCAATAGAATATCGAGATGATGGTCTTTCTTTTGATAGAGTAATAAAGCTTCTTGAGCAAATAATCTCTTGCTTACATTTTTCAGGAAATGATACAAGAAAGCTTATTTTACTTGGGTGATATAGATCATCTTCCTTTTCTCTACTTCATTTGTTTCAATAGATTATACCCCAGGAATTCAAGTGGAGATTTTATGCTAGAAAGGGAAAGTGGATTTAAAAGCAGCATTTAAAAGTTAAAAGAACTGTTCAACTATAAAGCGCTGGCATTGCCTTATCTCCAAGAACAACTCTGCTGCCATCTAATATGGGATTGTACCCAAGGGCTAAGCAAACTCTAAAAGGAACCGTTCTTGAATGATCTGGCCCAAATGACCCTATCCCAGCTTCAGACTCCCTGTTGATGTTTTCTGAGACGGTGGTCAAAAGGGTGAGGATTACCACCATACTGAGCAACACTGACCTTTCCGTGAAGGCTTCCCATGTTCACAGTTCTCTCTTTGATCATGTTATTTTGAGCTCCCCTTTTTTGGCCTGCAGGCCAAATATCACTTAGTCTCAAATATCACTTAGTCTCTAAGCCTTCCTTGAATACCATAGTAGATTGGATCACCCTCTTTTGTGTACCCATTACCTTTTGTTCACACGCTCAAAAACAGACCAAAATACATCCAGGATCTAGTATTACTTGGTTCTGTCCATCTGTTTGATTATATGACTAAGAGTCTTATGATTTGCCTCCCTCTCTTTGCAGACGACATGATACTGTATGTAGAAAACCCTAAAGAGGGATGCCTGGGTGGTTCAGTCAGGTAAGCTTCTGCCTTTGAATCAGGTCATGATCCCAGGGTCCTGGGATCAAGTCCCACATCGGGCTCCTTGCTCAGCGCAGGGAACCTGTGCCTGCTGCCCCCCACCCCACCACCATCCCCGCTAGTGCTTACTCTCACTCTCTTTGACAAATAAATAAATAATTTCTTTAAAAAAGAAATTTTTAATTTTTTTAAAGAAATTTTTTTTTCTTTAAAAAAAAAAAAAGAAAAAAGAAAGCCCTGAAGACTACCAAAAGATTGCTAGAAGTGATACAGGAACAAATTCACAGGATAGAAAATCAACACAAAAGTCTTTTGCCTTTTATACACCAATTTGAAGTCTTTTGCCTTTTTATACACCAATTTGAAGGCATAAGCAAGCATTTCTCCAACGTGTACTCTTTTATCCTCACCCCTTATTTTCCCCTACCCCCCCACCTGCCTCTCCTCTGGTAACCATCAGTTTATTCTCTATAATTAAGAGTCTCTGCATTTCTTTTCCCCCTTTTTTTATTTCTTAAATTCCACATATGAGTGAGATCATATGGTGTTTGTCTTTCTCTGACTTATTTTGCTTAGCATAATACTCTCTGGTTCTATCCATGTTGTGGTAAATGGCAAGATTTCACTCTTTTTTGTGGCTGAACAATATTCCGTGTGTGTGTGTTTGTGTGTGTGTATATATATACATACATACACACATATATATATATGTATGTATATGTATGTATATACACACACATATATGTATGTATGTATGTATGTATACACACACACACACGGAATATTGTTCAGCCATAATTTGCAAATATATATATATATATATATACACACATATATATATATATACACACACACACATGGAATATTGTTCAGCCACAAAAAAGAGTGAAAGAATGAAATCTATGGTGTATATATATATATATATATATATATACATATATATCACATCTTCTTTATCCATTCATCAACTGATGGGATGGACATTTGGGCTGCTTCCAGAATTTGGCTATTGTAAATAATGCAGCAATGAACATAGGTGTGCATGCACATATGCCCTTGAATTAGTGTTTTTGTATTGAATTAATGTATTTGTATGGTGGTAAATAGCCAGTAGTTCAAGAACTAGATTGTAGGATAGTTCTATTTTTAATATCTTGAGGAACCTCCTTAGTGTTTTCCTCAGTGGCTGTACCAGTTTGCATTCCCACCAACAGTTCATTAGGGTTCCTTTTTCTCCACTTCCTTGCCAACACTTGTTGCTTCTTGCATTTTTGATTTTAACCATTCTGACACATAGGAGTTGATACCTCATTATAGTTTTGATTTATATTTCCCTGATGGTAAATGATGTTGAGCATCTTTTCATGTGTCTATTGGTCATCTGTATGTCTTCTTTGGATAAATGCCTTTTCCTGTCTTCTGCTCATTTTTAATTGGATTATTTGATTTTTGGGTGTTGAATTTTGTAAGTTCTTCATATGTTTTAGATAGTTACCCTTTATTGAATATGTAATTTGCAAATATCCCATTTTGTAGGTTGTCTTTTAGTTTTGTTCATTGTTTCCTTTGCTGTGCAGAAATTTTTTTACATACTTTTGACAACCAGTTTGCTTTGACAATCAGGATGAGATCATGCCAACTTAGATCTGAATGGTTTGAAACAATGTAGCACAAATGGCTGAGAAGGATAGATTGTTTTGAGAGCATCGAGAATTTTACTGTTCTTCTTCTTATCTAAATAACCTACTTCCACTTATTTTACTCAAAATATGTTATATTCTTTATGACAAATCAAGATTAGGAAAAAGTCTAGCTAGAACTTGTAGATTGTATCATTTTGGTACACTATATTGTCTTCTTCAAAAATACTACGAATCTCACTCATTCTTTGATCATATACATCAGTGTAAATAAACATGGACTGGAAGCACATTACAGGGTCTAGAAATGAAGGAAAGCTACCTGAGTTTATATGGTATTTGCATTCCAAACAGCATTTATTTATTTATTTATTTATTTACATGTGGATTTATCTATTTATTTACATATGAATGTATTTATTTAAAGTATATTTGACATATAATATTATATTAGATTCGGGTGTACAACATGGAGACTCAACAACCATATATTACACTATGCTCACCACACATGTAACTACCATCTGTCCCCATACAATGCTATTATAATACATTGACTGTATTTTCCATGCTGTGCATTTATCCCTGTGACTTAATCACTCCATAAGTGGAAACCTGCACCCCCCACTTTCTTTCACCCATTTGCCCTCACTTCCTCCTCTCTGGCAACCATCAGCTTCTTTTCTATATCAAACAAAATTTAGAATGGATTTTTCACAATACAAACTATATGGCTATTCTACTGTGAATTACCTGGAAGGAAGGGTGGCTATTATCCATTTAACTCAATCAATATGTAGAGTCAAGAGGGTCATTCTAGGACCATTTAGTGGAGTTTTATTTTGTAATTAAAATAGAGTGGAGTCAGTCTTCTGAGCTTTAAAAAGTAAGATCAGACAATTCATTTCTAAAAATATCTCATTGGGAACTGATTAGGTAAGAATGATTACTTACTTAAATTAAAAATAGAATCTATATGCAAGCAGAGCCATTGAGTTATAGTATTCTAAAAAATGAAGTTATGAAAAAGCAAATCATAAAATATTTACTTTTTATCATTATTATGCTCCACATACCTCTAGTAATCCCCATTGTAGCTAAAGCTGTTATTTTCATCTTTTTGAAGATAACTTGGATCTAAAAACTTTGAACTCTTTCTCCTTTGAGAAGACCCATCTTCTCCCAGTCTGGGACCTCTCGCTTTCCCATCAATACATGTGTACCCATCTATACACACACACAGACACATGCTGACACAGGACTTGGGTATAGGTTTTCAGTTTTATTTCAGGGTAGATTATTTTGAAACTTCTTAGAGAAGTTCTCACATCCACACATCACAGCTCTCTTATTCTGGTGTCACAGCTTACACAAATTAGGCTAAAGTTGGTAGCTCATTTTATATTCACAGACTTTTCAGTCTTGGTCAAAAATGCAAGAGAGGAGCGCCTGGGTGGCTCAGTGGGTTAAGCCGCTACCTTCAGCTCAGGTCATGATCTCAGGGTCCTGGGATCGAGTCCCGCATCGGGCTCTCTGCTCGGCAGGGAGCCTGCTTCCCTCTCTCTCTCTCTCTCTGCCTGCCCTCTCCATCTACTTGTGATTTCTCTCTGTCAAATAAATAAATAAAATCTTTAAAAAAAAAATGCAAGAGGACCTGAGTGGATGGTATGGGCCCCACCTCAGTGTGTCTTTCCCATCTCCTTCAGTTGAGGTCACATTTACCCTTCTCTTCCCCTCACCCCTCTTTGCAAGTAGGACAGATATACCAATTAATTTTATTTGGTCATACCAGAAATTAGTTAATTAAAAGTACACTTGCTGCTTCTGGACCTGGTTGTTTTGTACCAGATGGACATACTTTTTAGTTATTAAAAGCAAATTGTACTTGTAACTGCTGTTTCTATATCACTAATGTCACATGTCATTACATTTTTCCATTTACTTGTTTCCATCAAGTTCATTTTTTTTTTAAATTTTATGTTATTTTCTCAGTGTTCCAAGATTCATTGTTTATGCACCACACCCAGTGCTTCATGCAATACGTGCCCTCTGTAATACCCACCACCAGGCTCACCCATCCCCCCATCCCACTCCTTCCAAAATCCTCAGTTTGTTTCTCAGAGTCCACAGTCTCTCATGGTTCATTTCTAAAAGTAGAAGCAAACCATTGAGACATTGTCTTTGCATTCATGTGGCACAATGCCATTTGACATAATTCTACAAGATTTACGTTTTTTATGGCTTTTGGTGTCTCAGCTCTAGAAAGTCATTTGGTCTTCATTACCTTGAGACTGTTTCAAGTTTAACAAAATGTTCTTTGTAGGGGCTATAAAAGTCAACATGATAAGCAGTTGAATCACTGAGGTAAAAAGTTGTAAATAAAAGCTAGATTACACTGACTCTTAGAGGATGTGTATGGATGTGGGAGAAGTGTTTAGAATTGAGACTCTTTGAAAGTAGTAATAAAGAAAAATGGAAGCTCCCTTTTGGCTTTATACCAACTTTACCTCAACTGGCTACCACTTATGTAAATGAACACTGCTATAAAAGGACTTAGAGATTTAATAAATTTGGGCAAAAATAAGAGACAGTAAAAATAAAACTGATAAAGAGAACACACTGGAAACTTGTCTGGGGAATGTCAATTTGTAAAAATGTTGGGTTATTTAAAAACCAAAAGAAAACTGAGAAAGATATGTGGGAGAAAAATTTCGGAAAAAAAAGTAATTGTGCGTGTGTGTGTGTGTGTGTGTGTGTACTGAGGCACATTTTAATGCTTTTCTATGAACTTTTTATATACTGCTCAGTTCACACTGTGTGGACCAACTGTGTGTAGGTTATTCAGCTCTCTGCTGTGTGTGAATATCTAAATTATTTCTAAGATTTTTGCAATTGCCAACAATGCTGCAATTCATAAATACCCTTGTGCATACACATTTTCATATTGATGCATGTATAACTTTAGGATAAACTCCTAAAGAGTAGGATCTACTGAGAAATAAAGTAAATACATATATGTAGTTTTGTTTGGCATTGCCAGATTCTCCGCAAAGACTGTCAATTTGCATTCCCATCAGTAATGTGTGAGTGTCCTGTTTTCCAGTCTCACTAACTGAATGTGTTGTTATGCTTTTTAATTTTCACCAAATTGTTAGTCAAGGAATGGCATCTCATTATCTAATGTCCCTAATATGTAATAAGATAAAGATAACCTTTATCTGTGATATATGTTGCAAATATTTCCTTCCAGTTTCAAAGTTGTCTTTTGACTTTTTATATTTTTGAAATTTAAAAATTAAAAAAAATTTAGGTTCTCAAGTATATCTGTATTTTCTTTTATTACAACAGGGTTTTGAATCATTGCTAGAAAGTCTTTCCTCAATCCAGGTTATAAAATCTTGGGGTGCCTGGGTGGCTCAGTGGGTTAAGCCTCTGCCTTCAGCTTGGGTCATGATCTCAGCTCAGGTCATGGTCTCAGGGTCCTGAGATCAAGCTCCACATTGGGCTCTCTGCTCAGCAGGGAGCCTGCTTCCTCCTCTCTCTCTGCCTGCCTCTCTGCCTACTTGTGATTTCTCTCTCTGTCAAATAAATAAATAAAATCTTAGAAAAAAAAACCCTTTATGGTTACTTCTAGTACATATATGGTTTCATTATCATATATAGATCTCTGACCAATCCAGAGTTTATTCTTGCACATGATGTATGTTATGGATATATTATTCTTGACATTTTACATTGATCCACTTTGCATTCTTGGAGAGTTATCACTTAGTCATTGTTATTTTCCTGTTATGGTGTGGGATTCTGTTTGCTAATACTTTAATATTTTTGCATTAATATTAGAAAATGATACTTATAATTTCCTTCACTGTGTATGCAATCTCTTTACCAGATTTAGTTATTAATGCCACACTTGCTTCATAAAAACATTAGAAATTTCTTAACGATTGATACTCTGGAATGGTTTACAGAGTGCTGGTAGAATCTAAGGTTCATAGAATTCCTCTGTGAGATAGTCTGGGCTGTGTCTCTTTTATAGCTTAGTTCTTTGATATCTTTCTATTTTATGGTAAACTGGTTTAAGCTTTCTATTTTTGCTTGAATTAATTTTGTTAAACTGTGCTTCCTAGTGTAATTGTTTCAATATTTTCAAAATTATTTTCCCCCTGTCATTTCTTGTTTTGCTTTGTGTGCATCCTCTCTTGTTCCTTATGCTAATTAGTGTTTGTCTGTTTAATAAAAAGAAAACTCAATTTTTATTTTGACTTACTAGTTAGATGTATTATGTGTTTCTTTTCTACCTCATTACTTTTATCTTTACTATTATTTTTATGGGTTTTTTTGTTTGTTTATTTGGTTTCTTCATTTGGGTTGGGAATTGGGGTCATTTTTCCTTTTTTTTTTCTTTATTTTTTTAAAATAGGAGTTTTTTTTTTTTACTTATTTTCAGCATAACAGTATTTATTATTTTTGCACCACACCCAGTGCTCCATGCAATCCGTGCCCTCTCTAATACCCACCACCTGGTTCCCACAACATCTCACCCCCCGCCACTTCAAACCCCTCAGATTGTTTTTCAGAGTCCATAGTCTCACATGGTTCACTTCCCCTTCCAATTTCCCCCAACTCCCTTCTCTTCTCTATCTCCCCATGTCTTCCATGCTATTTGTTATACTCCACAAATAAGTGAAACCCTATGATACTTGACTCTCTCTGCTTGACTTATTTCACTCAGCATAATCTCTTCCAGTCCCGTCCATGTAGCTACAAAAGTTGGGTATTCATCCTTTCTGATGGATGCATAATACTCCATAGTGTATATGGACCACATCTTCCTTATCCATTCATATGTTGAAGGGCATCTTGGTTCTTTCCACAGTTTGGCGACCGTGGCCATTGCTGCTATAAACATTGGGGTACAGATGGCCCTTCTTTTCACTACATCTGTATCTTTGGGGTAAATACCCAGGAGTGCAATGGCAGGGTCATAGGGAAGTTCTATTTTTAATTTCTTAAGGAATCTCCACACTGTTCTCCAAAGTGGTTGCACCAACTTGCATTCCCACCAATAGTGTAAGAGGGTTCTCTTTTCTTCACATCCCCTCCAACACATGTTGTTTCCTGTCTTGCTAATTTTGGCCACTCTAACTGGTGTAAGGTGATATCTCAATGTGGTTTTAATTTGAATCTCCCTGATGGCTAGTGACGATGAACATTTTTTCATGTGTCTGATAGCCATTTGTATGTCTTCATTGGAGAAGTGTCTGTTCATATCTTCTGCCCATTTTTTGATATGATTGTCTGTTTTGTGTGTGTTGAGCTTGAGGAGTTCTTTATAGGTCCTGGATATCAACCTTTTGTCTGTACTGTCATTTGCAAATATCTTCTCCCATTCCGTGGGTGGCCTCTTTGTTTTCTCTACTGTTTCCTTGGCTGTGCAGAAGCTTTTGATTTTGATGAAGTCCCAAAAGTTTATTTTTGCTTTTGTTTCCATTGCCTTTGGAGACATATCTTGAAAGAAGTTGCTGTGGCTGATATCGAAGAGATTACTGCCTATGTTCTCCTCTAGGATTCTGATGGATTCGTGTCTCACATTGAGGTCTTTTATCCATTTTGAGTTTATCTTTGTGTACGGTGTAAGAGAATGGTTGTTTCATATAGCTACATATAGCTGTCCAGTTTTCCCAGCACCATTTATTGAAGAGACTGTCTTTTTTCCACTGTATATTTTTTCCTGTTTTGTTGAAGATTATTTGACCATAGAGTTGAGGGTCCATATCTGGGCTCTCTACTCTGTTCCACTGGTCTATGTGTCTGTTTTTATGCCAGTACCATGCTGTGTTGGTGATCACAGCTTTGTAGTAAAGCTTGAAGTCAGGTTTAATTTTTGTTTTTCAACATTTCCTTTTGATTCCATACAAATCTTAGGATTATTTGCTCCAGCTCTTTGAAAAATACTGGTGGAATTTTGATCGGAATGGCATTAAAAGTATAGATTGCTCTAGGCAGTATAGACATTTTAACAATGTTTATTCTTCCTATCCAAGAGCATGGAATGGTCTTCCAACTTTTTGTGTCTTCTTCAATTTCTTTCATGAGTGTTCTGTAGTTCCTGAACTTCATCAAATCTATCTATGAAAGACCCACAGCAAATATCATCCTCAATGGGAAAAAGCTTACAGCCTTCCCTTTGAAATCAGGAACATGACAAGGATGCCCACGGTCACCACTCTTGTTCAACATAGTATTAGAAGTCCTAGCAACAGCAGTCAGACAACAAAGAGAAATAAAAGGTATCCAAATTGGCAATGAAGACGTCAAACTCTCTCTCTTCGCAGATAACTTGATTCTTTATATGGAAAACCCAAAAGACTCCACCCCTAAACTACTAGAACTCATACAGCAATTCAGTAGCGTGGCAGGATACAAAGTCAATGTACAGAAATCAACGGCTTTCTTATACACTAATAATGAAAATACAGAAAGGGAAATTAGAGAATTGATTCCATTTACTATAGCACCAAGAACTATAAGATACCTGGGAATAAACCTAACCAAAGAGGTAAAGGATCTGTACTCGAGGAACTACAGAACACTCATGAAAATAGGAGTGTTTGTTCTGAGATTTCCTGGTCACTACTTTCATGGATCATATGTTCTGATATATATGTTTTCATTATTATTATTTTAAAAAATTCTTTTATTTCTGACTTTATTTCTCCTCTTACCCAAGAATTATGTAATGGACAGATTTCTAGGTTGAAGGTCTTTTTAGAATTTTTAATTTTGTTAATAATGATTAATTATATTGCACTGTGATCCAAGCATGTTTATACTGTGACTACTGCTCCGAACTTAAAATGTTTCCTTTGTAACCAAATGTATGATTAAATATTTTGTGAATATTCCATATACACTTGAGGAAAGGTGCTTTTCCTATTAGCAGGATGTGAAGTTTAAGGGCTGCTGCATTGATTATGCTGCTTATATTTACTACAGTCTTACTTGTTTCTGTACTTGATTGGGTGTATTAAAGTATCCTACCATTAGCATATCTTAACCTATTATCTTTTTGCTTCTCTTGTTCCTACTTTTACAGGTGACTAATGTGTTATTCAGTGATAAACATTTATGACTCTTCTATCTTCATTGCAAATAATAGCTTTTGGCATGGAAACTTGTATTTTGTCTCCTTTAATGTGTTTTTGTTTGAATTCTATTTTTGTCTAATACTAGGATCACCAACCTGACTTCAAAGTGTTTCTATTTGCCTACTACAGATTTGCTCATTCTGTTAGACATTAGTTGGACACTTAGGTAGTCAGGGCCAGGGTTCCCAACAAGAAAACAGGGAGCTAGGACAGCTAGGATAGAAGCGCACTAGCATCCTGGTTTACAGCTTAGACATCCTGTCTAGCAGCCTCTGTAGAAGTGTCTTTTGCAAAACATCTTGAGACAAAAAAATTGACCATAAGACATTGGTCACTAACACAACTTGCAGCAGTTGGTCTTCAAATATCAGTCCCAAAGACCATCAACATGGGAACAATAACCCAATAACCCAATAGGTAGACAGGAGCGAGATCAAAGCCCTGACTGATACACGTTAGTTAGCAGCCAATCCTTAGGGAGCCCACACTAAGGATGCTCAAGATAGTTCCACTGAAGAGCTTACAAAGTCCCTGGATGTGGGATGCCTGCGTGGCTCAGTTGGTTAAGTGTCTGACTTCAGCTCATTTCATGATCCCAGGGTCCTGGGATTGAGTCCTACATCTGGTTACTTGCTCAGCCAGGAGTCTGCTTCTCTGTCAGCCCCTCCACCTGCTTGTGCACTCATTCTCTCTCTCTCCCTCTGACAAATAAATTAATAAAATCTTCATTCTTTGAAGTGATGTGACCAAGAACCTCCAGCATCAAAGAAATAGAAATCCTGTAACATTTCCTTTTATTTATTTATTTATTTATTTATTTATTCATTCATTCATTCATTCATTCATTCATTTATTTATTTTAAAGGCTTTCAAAATCCTGCCATTTTCCATAACTCTCTTACACTTGTATTTCCTGGGATTTTGATCTGTGAGCCAAATTTAAAAAAACTTTTTTCTTCAGGCAGGTGAATTTTTATTAACATTCACATTCACATGTTAACATTAAGCCTTACTAACATAACATATGATACATGTTTGATCCTATATTTTATATTGTAATGTTAATGAGTACTATTAAACTTGCCATATTTATTTACATGCATTAGGGGTTTACTTTGCTCCTTATTTAAAGATTTCTTTTGAAGGGGCTCCTGGGTGGCTTAGTCTGTTAAAAATTTCTTTTGGCATTTAGAAGCATTTTAATTTTTGTTCTATCAAGTCTCTTATCTTTATTCTTTTTGATGTATTATTTCCCTATTTTCTTATTTAGCCTTTAATTATCTGGCTTGTTGATTTAGCTTGCTGGTATTTGGTTGGTGTTACTGGCTTGTTCATGTTAGCTCCTAACTATTGCCTCTGTAACAAAAAATGAGCTTATTCTTTCTTTTTTCACCTCTTGATTTTAGTTGAATTATTGCACTCTGTAAGAATGTATTAACATATAAAACATAACCCATACTACACAACTCATAGCATATTCTTCTTCTATCCATTTCCCCACTTTTGTTTTACATCTGCAGTTAAGAATTAACTGCTCACCTCCAGTCTTCTGTTGAGGTTTGTCCAGTAATCCCTTGGTTGGGTAAAACTCATCTTCTATTACATTGCTCAAAAACGGCTCTTGGGTACAGAATCCCCTATGTCATGCACATTTAAAGCTCTCTTTCTATAGCCTTGTTACTTGAGAGAGAGTTTGAATGTTGATTTTGAAAAGTCTGATGCCAGTCTAATCCCTCTGCCCTTATGAGTTATTTAAGCTTTTTGTCTGAAGGCCCTGTGGGATTTTTCTTTTTAAATTTGAGCATATTTCTAAGGTATGTCTCAGCATGGACTGCTGTAAGTCTGTTTTTCCTGCTTCATAGTCAGCCCTTTCAATATATGAAATGTTTTCTTTTATTTCTAGAAAGTTTGGGGGGTTATACTTTTATATTTTATATTATATTTTAAGCCATAATTTCTGTTCCATTGTCTTGTTCCTCTTCTGCAGGGACCCTAATTATGCATAAATTATGTCTTCAGGTTAAGCACTTTCTCTCAGACACGTTTTACTTATTTTGTCTCATTTTCATTTTTTTGGAATAAGTTCCTTCTTATTTTTAGCCCTCTGTATTAAGTTTTCACCTAGAGTTATTATTTTTGGTCACCTCATTTGGCCTTCATAATTGATAGGATTTTACCTTTTCCTTCTTTTTTGTTCTGCATTCAATAAACTCTCATTGCTTTTCTTTTTACATCTTTTCCATTTCAATGCTTGCTCTTTTGAATTTCATATTCAAGTTGTTTTCACATGCCCCAGTTCTCCTATGAGATTAGTTAACTGAGTTTGGAGCAGATAGTTATAGTTTTTTTTCTGATACTGTTTGGGGAATTGACAGATCATTTCCATTGAACGAATTATTTTAAAATATCTTTCTCTGTTTTATTTTTATAATCAGTTTGAATATATGATGCTTGCTTTCATCTCTCCTTTCTGGTAAGTAGATGGGGTTGCTTAAGGGTGTTTGTAAGATTTTAAATTTAAGAATGTTCTCTTTTTGTCAGTGTAGTAATGTATGATTTCTTTATTTGATGGCTTTTGGGAAAGACAGAGTGGTGGAAGGAATTGTGTGTCTTTAACTAAAGATGTTTTTCCTCTGGTGCCTTAATGTCTTGTTACCACACAGTCCAAAGGTGCTTCTCTTTTCTTTTTTACATT
Organism: Mustela nigripes; assembly: GCF_022355385.1. Lineage (NCBI taxonomy): Eukaryota > Metazoa > Chordata > Mammalia > Carnivora > Mustelidae > Mustela > Mustela nigripes. The sequence goes on along the minus strand of NC_081559.1, from coordinate 120,849,418 downwards.
CTTTCTGAACTTTTTTCTCCCTGAAAGTGTTCCTTTTTCAAAAATTCTTTATCAAGTCCTGTATGCATGTTTTTTTTTTAAGATTTATTTATTTATTTGTCTTATATATATATATAGAGAGAGAGAGAGAGAGAGAGCGCCAGAGGAGGGGAGGGGCAGAGGGAAAGGGAGAGAGAGAAGAGAATCTCAAGCCTATTCCCTGCTGAGCATGGATCTCAAGACTCAGAACATGACCTGAGCCAAAATCAACAGTCAGCCACTTCACCGACTCTGCGACCCAGGCATCATCTTGTGTGTGCAATCCTTTCTCCATGGTGGGTTCTAACCTATTAGAATTCTTCTTCGGCACTTTCACAATGAGTGTTGCCTCTGTCTGTCTGGTGTGGATTTGAGGATCAATCTTAGACTTGTCACTAACCTTCATTTTTGTCTTTTTCTCACAGATGTTCCCAGACTACTCTTGCTCTCTGAGTGTGGTAGGAGCAGTAGAGATAAACTACTGGATTTGGGGTTGATTTCTCTGCTTTCAGGTAATTTGAATTTTGGATATTCTTCAAGTTCAACTGAATGTAGGTTGTAGCTTTACTGGTATTTCTTGTCATTGTCATTGTTGTTGTTCTTCTGGCTATATCGGGATATTTTAATTTAAGAAGTGCCATTTCTTTGGATACTATTTATTACCTTCCCTTTTTAAATTAAAAAGTATTCATCAGCTCATAACTTGAAGCATTCAGATATATAGGAATATATATAGGAATATAGCACCATTTTTTTTTTCCCCCTGTAAGAGTTTACATAGAGCCGAGAGCCAAGTTTGGCAAACTTTTTCTATAAAGAACAATATGATAAATAGTTTTCACTTCACAGGTCATGTGACCTTCATAATAATTCTTCAAACCCCAAAGTGTGATGTGAAATCAGCGACAAGGTAGCACTCTTAACTGACCTACAGATGTGTAACTGTAGATGGTTTCCACTAACCACAGATGAATGATGTGTTATACTAAACAATTTTTGTATTAAGTTACTTAGTTTGTGGGTGATTCGTTTAAAGTAATAGATAACTGGATATAGCCCATTAGAATAGATATACTCATAATGTATTTATATTTACACAGTAGGCCTTTGAATAGATATATTCATAATATATTTATACTTACACAGTAGATCTTTGAGCAACACAGCTTTAAACAATGCAGGTCCACTTATATGAGGATTTTTAAAAATCAGTACAATATTGTAAATGTATTTTCTTTTCCTTATGATTTTTTAAAAAAGATTTTATTTATTTATTTACTTGACAGAGAGACACACAGTGAGAGAGGGAACACAAGCAGGGGGAGTGGGAGAGGGAGAAGCAGGCTTCCTGCTGAGCAGGAAGCCCAATGAAGGGCTCTATCCCAGGACCCAGAGTCATGACCTGAGCCAAAGGCAGATGTTTAACTGACTAAGCTACCCAGGTACCTCTCTTAATTATTTTCTTAATAACATATTTTCTCTAGTTATTGTAAGAATGCACTGAATATATTGCATAGAATATATAAACTGTATTTATTGATGATCTATGTTACCAGTAAGGCTTCTAATCAACACTAGGATATTAGCTAAGTTTTGGGAGAGTTGAAAGTTATACACAGATTTTCAGCTGTGCAGGGAGTGGGTGCCCCTAACTTTTGGTTTGTTTAAGGGTAAACTGTATACAACATACCACTGTTGGTGTTAGGGGAGAGAATGGCATTTACTCATTTTTTTTTTAAATTGAGCAATTCATTCATTTCTTATTAGAGCTTTTTGTATATTAAGGATTGGCTTTGCTTTTTTTTTTTTTTAAATAATAGCAAATAATCTCAAATGATACAGAATTCATATGTCAAAAGAGTTTCCATTTATTTTTAAGTTGGATAATGTATTATTCCAATAAAACATTCACACAAAAGTTAGTTATTTCCATGGTCATATTCACTTTGCATTACCTTCTGAAATGATGACAGAAATTTCAGTATTAGAAGGGAAATGGAGGGATTTTCTAGGTCAGTATTGATGAATACTTCCTTAGTTCTTTTGATAATTTAATGAATTTCTCTTTCCAGAAAGAAAAGACTGAAATTATTTTGTACACATAGTAACACAGAGCTCCTTTTTACAGATGGATCCAACATTTGTGGAAGGTAAGGGGAGTACATGGATGTCCAAACAAGCAAAAAACCCATAATAGGTGATGAATTTGAACCAAGTAGATTATTGGCTTTTGATCATTTGAGTTAAACTCTTAGTCTGAACTAAACACAATTTCTTCAGCTCTCTGCTGTACTGTGGTGGCATAGATAAAGTTAGAGAGCTACTTTAAGGTTCATTTAATTCCTTCGGCGAAGAGCCAGCTCATAAAATCGAGTGATTCTTCACTTTCTTCAGAACACTTTCTCTGGCTTACGTTTTTCTTCCTGACAATTTCCTGGGAAGTAACTTCATGAACACAGAGAGTACTGCAAACGTGAATGTGGGTGAGAATCTATGCGTGGAAATGCCAAATGAAAATCCCAAAACATTGTTTGTAGCCAGAGGAACAAATTCTAGAGGACTTGGCACCATCCAGACATATGTTACCAGATTTTGTTTAGTCACACCTAACATAATAAAATATCAAAAGTTTGTTATTTGAATAAAACATTTTACTTTATGATCTTTGTTAATATTGCCTTGGATATCTTTTGTCTTCTTTTTTATATTTTTGATATATTGTGGAAAGAGGAAGAACATGTACAAATAGAGATTTTTTTTTTCTTGGAGGAAAAAATGGAAATCTATGATAATCATTTTCCAGGGCCACAGCAGTATTTCACAGATTTTATGTAATTCTTCTCAACATTAGACTCACTTGGGAAAGTTTAGCAATATATTCATACTCAGTTCTATATAGACTCAGTTCTTACTAGGTATGAGACATTATGCTAAACTCAAAGATAAAGGAACAAGACCTTGAAACTCTTTTCAGAACATCATCTTCTAGGTCAGAGGTCATAAAATTAGCACCAATTTGGTCTGAATATGTCCATTATGTTAGCCAATACAGAGTTAGACTCCCAAATTTTAAATTAGTGGCAAATTTAATTCACATTACACTATTATATTTGGCCTTAAAAATCAGAAGATGTAACAACACTAAGCACATGTTACACATGACAGTTATCAGCTGGGGTAGTGCGGCTCCTTTAGAAGGTATGAACTCTGGCTTAATTCTACCTGATCTATACATTCATGCTCTTTGTGGGACCTTGTAAGCACTTGGGTCTGAGACGTGGTTAAATCAATATAGAAAAAAAATATAGACTCATTGATAATTACATTTTATGAGAAAGGCTGAATAGAGGCATTTAAATGAAACAATGGGATATGGTATGTATGTGTGGGGGGTGGTGGATATTTTGGAGGAATATTTCTGGAAATATTTTATTGACATCTTATGTTAAGTTGCATTTGTTTGTGAGATTGATTTCCTGGTTGTCTAACAATGTTTTAAGGAAAAAAAACCTCATAGTGAACTGTGAACTCCATCAAGCATAATTTAGGCACCCACTCCTTTATGTTGTCAATCTATAGTTCCATTCATTGTCACATGAGTATGTACGATGCTCCATCCACTCATTTATACACTGGATTTTGAGGTCTCCCTGGGGACTGGCTTCAGTGCCATTCTCCTCTCTGCCTAAGTATGTCTCCAGTTCTCTTCTCCATGGTCTTACTCAGGTAGGATCATTTTTTAAGTGACGGTAATGATTTTACCTCTTGTTACTATCACAGAGATCTATGAATTTTTACTAGGGGGTATTTCAAATCTGAAATACCTACACAACTGAGAAGATTTGATTTCTAAGAGTAAAATTCTCTTCATTGTAACAAGCCAACATTTGGAAGCAGGTGCCCATCAAATTAGTCATATAGACTTAGATGTTCATCTTACTTTTGAGATAAGCCTTGACTGAGTACTTGGAAAGCATGATAGATGAACTGAGGGAAAGAGAAAGGAAAGCAAAAGAGTACTAGACTACACAATGCTCTAGGATGCTCTGGGCTACCCTGGGGTAGGGGGACAATAAGACGCACGTGGCTGTGCAGCTGTGACTATGAGGGAAGGACCATGTGGAAAGAAGGAAATCACAACTTAGATTGGTACTTCACCTGCATCTGAACTTATTCTGCTGTACTTGGCATTTAACAACAGCAATCATCTGCACATTTGAGAAATACAGTGACAAGTAAAATGTTTGCTTGCCAATAAGCTCTATGTGTGTTTATGTCCTCAAAAAACCTAAGTAGTTAACTCTGAGGTTTCAATCCAGAAGAATCATTTAAATGATATGATATTCATGACTACAGAATGGGATCTTGGTGCTTCATATGAAATGTAAAAGACCCCAGGAAAATAAAACCAAAGCATTTTCTTGCTTTCCTTTAATACCAACCAGATTAATGTAAGCAAAATAAATGAATAATGGAAATAATGAATTATACTGTTTAATTTATTTCCATTAAAAAAATGCATTGCCTCAGAAACCCGAGTCCTCTAGATGGATTTTTCATATTGGTACAAATCACTACATTATTACTTAATCCTTCACTTCATCATACCCGGTTGAAAAAACCCATGTCATGAACAGCCACATAGTTAGTCCTGTTTCCCTTTTCTTTGTGCTTTATAATTTCTCTGCAATTAGTCTATTTTATACTGTCATTAAACACAAAAAAAAATTACAAAGAAAGGCAGTACTTAATTTCCTGCATAGGCAGGTGGTATTGATTGCCAAAGATGAAAGGCCCTACAGGAATCAGCTTTAGACTTGAAATTTAATATCTCTATCAATTTATTAATTACCTTGAAAAAGTAGTATATTGCCTCCTAATTTCCAAATTGCAATTACAAAGGATAATCAATTTGCAATGGAACAACAGAGTTGAGAGCAGCTAAAATGTAAAAAGGGCAAGAATTTGTAGGCATATCCAGAGGGAAAAAAAGTTTATACAGCACAAAAAGGTGAATAGTAATTCTAGATCTACACTGCTTAGAAAATTAAAGAAAAAATATGAACTTACAACTTTATTCATTGCAATGTCTCCAAATAATGATAAACAAATGGAATTTTCCAATAAGACAGGGGGGATAAAACATCCTGAGATGCATTTCTTTCCACTGTCCCTAATCTACCCAATGATTAATTGGGATGTTTTAGTTTTCAGCCCTGAATTTCATTTTAAAAAAGTAATTACTTTCTGGGTACCTGGCTTACTCAGTCAGTAGAGCATGGGGCTCTTGATGGCAGGGTTGTGAGTTTCAACCCTATGTGAGGCATAGAACTTACTTAAAAAAAATATAGAGGATCCTTTTAAAAGGAAAAGTAATTACCCTTTCCTTTGTTATGACAATTCCTGTGCCGGAGATACTGTAATTAAAACCATAAGATGTCCTTGAAAAGTAAATGATCACCTAACCCCCCAAAACACACCCACATACACTCAGGATGAGGGGACAAGAAAGGAAGAGAGAAAGAATTCATGGCACCTGCCTTAGCTTGGGTTACATCCCCCAAACAAATCCTAGGACAAGGGCTTGTATCTTTGGGAACTTGGAAACAGGGCCTGAGTTATAGATTTGTGCTGAGCGGGTTTTCCAGATCAACATGTATGAGGAAGTAGAACTGGATTTGACAAATGGGGAAATTGAATGGTGATGTCCTGCCAACAGAGGCTTCAGCCAATTCCACAGAGGGCTCTGAATCTGAGATGGCCTTGCAGAGTTGTTCCCAACTAGGGAAGAGGTCTAGGCCTTTGTACTACAATACTGACCTGTCCTTAGATGTTAACTCACCCTAGAAAAGTCAGATGGCCTTGAGTAATGCAGCTCTTTCATTGAACAGCAATTCTCAGAGAGCCATCAACAAACAATACTTTCAGGACCTTTGACTTGAGGGCCTTTGATCTCATAGGAGGGCAGCAGCAGAGCACTTCATCAGCCAGTGCAGTTTGCCTGAGGGTAGATTGTTTTGAAAAGTGATCACAAGGAAGAAGATGGGGGTGTAGGGCTGTGAAGAATAAAACAGAGGAGGCATGTGTTCCTTATTGAGTGAACTGGTCACAGATGTGGACAACTGGGGCTCCTGCTGGGAACACTCCAAAGAATTTTGTGGAATGCACAGAAACATCTATCTGAGACAGAAAATGGGAATTTTTGTTGATTGGCTTCATTCTCCAGTGTGCAAGTGTTGTTCCAGGGCTGTTAACTGTCCTACACTTCTAGACTTGTGCTTGTACCAGAATAACTGAGCAGTCTCCTGCAGGAATCTCACATAACCGTAGCTAAAACATGGCAGAAGGCAAGAGCCACGTGGTGTAATTGAGGTAAGGTGCTCTCAGGCTATATATACCTGATGGTGGCTGGTTGCCAGAATAGGGGACAAAGCAAAAGGGTGGGCTGAGGTGGTATCTAATAGAGAGTAAATGATAGTAGCTTTGCCTTATCTATTCTTAATAGCTACCTGACATAGGATCTTCTGTCTCTCTTGCTTATTTGTCAAACTCATAACTGGGAATCAATATTTATTGGCTTTATGTCCAGTTGCATTTTGCCACATATATTACCACCAGGAATATTAAGAAAAGCGTGATGAAAATCTTTAGAACTATGTTGGACTCCAATTGAAGAGCTCTAACCTTTTTTCTCTTTAGATCAAGGCAAAAATATCAAGCTTTTTATATTGCTTTTTATAATAATGAGTTTGGTAGTATGTGTTTTCTCATTTATTCAGCAGCCTCAAGGAAGTATGCAATACACATGATGAAGTTCTAGAACCTAGGTGAGGTTTGGTGGGCTGAGGTCCAGAGCCGATGACCAAGAAAGAATTCTTGAGACATCTTTGGTGCAAAATGGTGGTTTTTTAAAGCACAGGGACAGGACCTGTGGGCAGGAAGAGCTGCTGCTGCCCTGGGTTGTGAGGGATGGCAGGTTATGTACCCTGCAGTTGGGGGAAGGTGAAGGGAAGGGAGGTTTCAGTGGAGTTTTCATATGCTAAAGAGGGCCTACAAGGTGCCAGGATGTCCCAGGCCTGCCGGAGGCCTTGCCCTTGCTGCTGGATCAATATTGTCTTTAGACCAGCCATTAACATTAAGATAGTTGGGAGACTTTTTGGTGGGGTGTCATAATCCTGGTATCAATGGTTTTTGTTAGTGAGATTTAGGACCTTTGTAAGCCAAGGGAGACTCCTGTCTAGCAGGATTGTGAGCTCTGCAAGTTAACTATTTGCTTATTGTTCATGGCAGTCAGGGCTACCTGAGGGATGCTACACAGAGGACTGAGGGGAAGCGGATGGGGGGGGGGTACAATGCGCCAGCTTTTGTTTTGTCTTCAGCCAGCCTCATGCTCCCTCATCACACACACATGAATTTTTCAAGTAATATCTAGAATCCTAGAAAGGGATATCATATTGGAGAACAGCTAGTGAAATTCACCTTGTTTACAGTAGAGTGAACTAAGGCCAAAACAGAGTTAGTCACCTTGATGATAGCACACTGTTCATTAGTGCCTGGACTGAGTAGGGCCCAAGTTCATGAATGCAGTCCAGCACCTCTTCCATCCAATACTTCATTTCCTCCCATACTACATTCCCACTTTTTCATTCCTAACCATGACTAAGCACACTCCCTGGTTCCTACACTTTTTTAGCAGAATACACTGAGCATAATCTATTATGTAAAATGTTAATTTTGTTGCAAGATGGTGAATTAGGTATAAGTTCCTCTCTTCTAGCTAAACCAAATCAGAGAAACGATGCTTGTTTGGTATTAAGTAAATACAAAGCTTTGCTCAGAAATAGGAGTTTTTATCTGAAAGACAGGAGACTTTCATCTCTGAAAGAGCAGCGTGGGTAGGGTTGGGCTGCCGAAGAAGTCAGGGGCCAACGACACGTAAGAGAGCAGAACATAGCTGGAAGTGTGGGAGTGACATCAGGGGAGAGGCAGATCTGGGGGCCATAGAACAGAGAGCAGAGGAGGGTCAATGACACGATGAAGTAGGCGATTAGTTGGGACACCAAAGCCAAAGAGCATGGTTATGCCCACTGCCCACTCACTTAGCCCTGCTCCCCAATTGGTTGCAACAGAATTGTTGCCTCCAGGAAGCAGAACTCAGGGCAGAGGGACAGGGCAGTGCCTTGGGCCAGAAGAAACCTGACAGCAGGCAAAAAGAACCAACAGAATAACTTGCCTGTTTTGTCCATAGCTCTAGGTTGAAAAATACTTTTTTCTCTGGAGAATTTGTAACCCTGAAAATGCACTTATATATTTTTGAAATTTAAATTATGTTACCTTTCTGATTCAGACAATTATAAGCAAAGGATTAAATGAAAACATGCTTAGAATGACAGTATCCTGGATACTTATAGAAGAAAACAATTGTATGGTGAAAATATTCTCCATTCAGCCTCCTTCAGGATTCCTCTCAGTTAAGTTCTTTTGGGTCCCCACAGTACAATTACTGGACACTGGAGAAGAGACAACAGTGGTAGAGGAATAATCTCGGAAGCACATACACTGGGATTGTTAGGTGGGGAGAACTAAAACAAAGGAGCACTAAAATTGCTTAATTGAAATGAAGGAGGAAATACAAATATCAGCAAGAAATGATATTGTCAAGTATGAAACAGGAGTGGTCCCTGGGTCATGCAGTTGAGCGTCCATCTCTTGGTTTTGGCTCAGGTCATGATCTCATGGTCTTGAGATTGAGTCCTACATTGGTCTCTGAACTCATCAGGGAGTCTGCTTGAGATTATCTCCCCCTTTCCCTCTGCCCTTCCCACTTGTACTCTCTCTCTCTCCAAAAATAAATAAAATCTTAAGAAAAATAAGAAAGGATATTATATGTTTATAAAAAATAAAAAATTTAAAGAAAGAAAAATAAGAAAGGGCAGATTTGAAAAATGACAATAAAAACATTATGAATGAAAAACATATCTTGAAATTAAATATTCTGCTTTTCAAATAGCAGATTAGATATAATTTAGAGGGAACTATCAAACTATGAAAGTGGTTTGAATGTAATTATAGGAAGAAAGTACTTATAATAAGAGATGAAGAAAATGTGCCTGAGAAGTTATGAGACAGAATAGGAAAAGATGTCCTAACAGACGTTCAACATTCCAGGAAGAGAAAATAGAGAAAGTGAAGAGGGAATATTTATGGCTGAAAAGTTTTAAAAAATCAATGGAGGGTCTACAGACTTATAATCAAGAGAAACATGGAATATTCTCAGCAAGGTAAATTGTTTTTTCTCAAATAAAAGCCTCAGATTGTTCTTGTGACAGAACTGGAAGAGGAAAGACAAAGATCTTATAAATTGGTGAAAAGGAAAAACATTTCAACAGAGGAGTGATGTTTAGACCAAGATGATGGAACCAGGAACAAGAATAATGCTATCTACAAGGGGCTCAGGGAAGTTAACTATAACTCTACAATTATGTGGTCAGCCTAATTTTTGTTGCTGAATTAGCACAAAATAAAGATATTTACAAACAAGCAAAAATTGAAGGCATTCACAACCAGTAGTCTCAGTGAAAGAACTTTTGAAGGAATTTGAGGAAGAAAAACAATGGTCCACAATAGAAGGTCTGTGATACAAAAAGATTCCTCCCACTCTAGATAATATAGTCAATAATATTACAATAATTCTACATGGTGACAGATAGTAACTAGACTTGGCAAGGGGGTTATTTCATAAGGTATAAAATATCAAATTGCTATGATGTACAACCAAAACTGGTAGGATATTGTATGCCAGTTATACTTCAATTAAAACCAAAATCCTTTGAAGCCACTACATGGTTAAGAAAGAAAGTAATGATGTTTATTTGGGGTGATTATAATACAACTAAATTGCTGACAGTAATATTACACAAGTTACAATGGAGTCGTACTGAATGTGCTTTAGTTTGTTTCCATATCTTACCTGAGATAAAGAGGTGGATTTACTCTAGAATTCAAATACGCAGCCCTCTCTCCATCATCTTGCTCTGTGCCTGGGAAGGGTACCCTTGTGGACTTCTGCATGGGCCCCCTTTGCCCTTAGATTTCAGTTGGTTTGGAGGTGACAGAAGAATGAAGTGGAGATATTTGTTTGCCTGGCTCCATCCCAACAGGGTCACAAGTGGGTTGCATCCCTCTTTGAAAAACAGAGTCTGTTAGATAGGCCTCTTTTAAAACTCTTAAAGCTGCATCTGCTTTTCTTGGGCTTGGAAATCACTCTACCTACCCCTGTCCTTTGAAGCCTCCATGCATGTGCTAATGATCACTTATGATTAGTCACAAAACACTGTTATACCCTATTATACCTCAGGAAAAATCCTTTATTAAAACATTCTCATTTAAGTGCTTAGTGCCTTGAAAGTACCCTGACTTATATAGCATGCTAACAATATAAGGATAATTGCTGAGTAAATAAGAAAACAGTGTATAACTTGTGAAAGAGTAGAGGTTGAAAAATAAAATAGCCAAGTCAATCAGAAAGAAGAAACAAAACAGATGAAAGTATTTAAAAATATGGAAATATAGAAAGACAAAATGATAGCACTAAATTCAAATACATCAATAATTACAAAACTATAAATGGACTAACCTTAAAAATGAGAAGATACTGAATGTCATATTGGGTAGAAAAACAAATATATTTTATTTTTTTTATTTGAATATATTTTTATTTGTAAGATATATTCTTACAGGGCATACACCTATAACTTCTCAAAAAATTTTTAAGTGAAAGAAAAAAAAACAGGGAAGCTGGCATTGCTATATTAATAAAAGATAAACTAGAATTTTGGTTGCAAATATTAAGGATACAAAGGATTCAATAAGTAATGATAAGTAAAAGATCAAATATATGGAATATAAAAAATAATTCTGAACTTGAATTTATAATATTACCTCAAAAGACCTAAACTGAAAATGAGTAGAGGGGCATCTGGGTGGCTCAGTTGGTTCAGCAGCTGACTTGAGTTCAGGTTATGATCTCAGGGTCCTGGGATTAAGCCCTGAGTCAGGCTCCCTGCTCAGTGGAGAGCCTGTTTCTCCCTCTCACTTTACCTCCCCTCTCCTCTTCTGTTCTTTCTCTCTCTCTCAAATAAATGAAAAAATCTTAAAAAAAGAAAATGAATTGAAGCTAAGGAGAAACTGACAAATTTAACATGCCTCTTTCAGTAATTGATAGATTAGGTAAACAAAGGTAATTGCAATAGTATCAATGATGTGAACAATACAATTTGTAAGTTTAATATAATGGGTGCATGTAGAATCTTATATTCACTTGTTAAGAATACATCTTTTATAGAACACCTGGGGTATTCATATAGAAATGGACTGTGTACTAAACCTTAAAAAAACTGTCAGCAAATTTCAAAGTCTTGAAATTAGAAAGAGCACATTCTGAAATCAAAATTGATTAAGTTGGAAATAAATTATAAACATATAACATGTTAATTATAACATATAAACATATAACTTTGGGGGGCATTGAAGAAACCAGGTACTTGCCTTCATACCCATATCCCAGGTTTTGCTAACTAACTGCATCTGTGGTGATAACACAGTCCTCTGTTTCATTTTAGGAAAGTCTGCAATGTTGCTATTCATAAAATTTCAGGTAAAATCAGATTTACATCCTCTCCTAAACAACTATAACATCTGGAAAAATATATTAAAATAAAACAACAGCCACTTTCAGGCATTGGAAAGCAACTAATGCAGGCTTGTATTGCTGGAAATTCAGGGGTACACAGGGTGAACCACAGATTCACCTAGGCTTGCATCTTGAGGACATACTTCCAGGCCATGATTCAGGGAAAATGAGCCCAAAAAGGAAGCAGTGGTCTTGCTGGTAGAAGCGACAGAGAAGAGTTCAAAGCACTAAGTTGACTGAGATTTTGGTGGTAGATTGACTGAGGGTGGACCACAGAGAAGGAGCTGCAAAATATGAGTGGAAACTCATCTTAGGTCCTTGGAGGACTTGTGGTTATGTGAGAACATGGGAGAAAGCAGCCGCTGGGAGGCTGAGAAGTCAGTGAAAGTTCTGAAGAGCATACATTTCTGGGAAGACATTAGAAGTCAAGCTTAGAGTGGAGAGATTTGGAGGGATAAATATCCCAGACCTTTAGAAAACCCAAAAGACCATACCTTTTGAGAAAGGATAATACACCAGGCATAAGGCTATACCTTAGGAATTAACATAGAACTACATTAATAAAAATATTTTAAATTTGAGTACAGTTGATATAATGTTACATTAGTTTCAGGTGTACAATTTAGTGATTTGACAAATTTATACATCACACTATGTTCACCACCAGTGTAGCTACCATTTGTCCCATTACATTACTATTATGATATCACTGACAATATTCTTTATCCTGTGCCTTTTATTCCTGTGACTTATTTATTCCATAAATGGAGGCCTGTATCTCCCATTTCCCTTCACCCTTTTTTGACCATCCCTCATCCCCTTCCCTCTGGCAATCATCAGTTTGTGTTCTGTATTTATAGTTCTCATTATGCTTTTTGTTTGTTTATTCCTTCTTTTTAAGAATCCATTTATAAGTAGAATCATATGGGATTTGTCTTCTCAGTCTGACTTATTTAAGTTAAGTATAATACCCTGATCATAAAGTTATTCACTAGGCTGGAGAAAAGAGTGGAAGAACTCAGTGAGACCTTCAACCCAAAATGACATTTGAAGTGTCTTAGCCTGACAGGATATAGATCATCTACCAGCAGTTTATCTACCTGTCAGAACAAAACCCAGACTCTTTAGAAGGGGATAGTATAATCCCCAGCTTTTATAATGTTCATCTACAATGTCCAGCATTCCATTACTAGGTACTTAGATACTTAAATATGCAGGAAAAGGAACTGATAAAAGATAATTCTGTCAGTAAAAGGACACCAAAAATGATGTAGATTTTTGAAATAATAGATGAGGCTCTAGTATAATTATTATTACTATGTTAAAGAAAAAAGATTAAAAAACTGGACCAAAAAATGGATGAAAGAGGAGTATTTCAACAAAAAATTAAAATTTATAAATAAATCAAATGAGCATTACAGACTGAAGATATAATATCCTAGGCAAGAACTCACTCAATAGGCTTAACAGTAGACTAGATGCAGCAGAAGATAGCATCAGTAAATAGGAAGGCAGGTATTGAATATACCCAAAAAGAAGAAAAAGAGAAAGCAAACAAACAAACAAAAAAACAGGACAGAGTATGCCAAAAATACAGTGGGGTATGATCTAAAGGTGTAACATATTTGTAATTGGAATCCTAGAAGGAGAGGCAGGAAAAATGGAGGAGAAGAAAATTTGAAGAAATAATTGTTGGGAATTTTCTAAAATCTCATTAAAAGTACAGAGAAACACAAAGTCCTGAAAATAGAACAGGAAGCAGGGAGCAAGCAGCAAGTTTCTAGTGTAGTTTTTCATGCGACAAATGCTTAATGTCGCTTTAATTAGTGTTCTGCAGTGCACCCATAGGAAGGAGTTCAGACATGGGAATATCTATTCCAAAATGTTCTCCATGAATTCCCCAACAAAAGGATTTTATGTTGAATTTTTCCTATAAGCCAATGAAGCTCCTGCCAGAGTGACACAAGCCCTAGGGGGGCTTGGGGTATCTTTTGTCTAATCCTATGGCTCTGCACTACCATTTAAATGTCAATGACCCCTAAGTGTATCTCCATAGTTGGATTCCCTTCAGTGATTAATAGAATTATTTCCAACTGAGTAAAATACTTTCATTTGGATGCTGAAGAATGATCCATAATTAGCATGTGCAAAGCATCATTAATGACAGACAGTTCAACTCTGAAACTCCCCACATTAGTAAACTGGCACAGTTATTAAAAAAATAAAAAATCTAGAAACTACTCTTGATTTCTTCCTTTCTTTCATCTCCTACATTCATTCCACTAGGATTTTTGGTTAAGTTCTACATAATCTTCAAATTCATTCATTTCTATTTCCACCACTAGCCCATAGTCCCTACCACTATCATCTCTGCCCAGACTACTAAAATATCTTCTTTGTTTGCCTTCCTGTGTTCACTCTTGTTTCCTCATCGCTGTAATATTTTGCAAATACAGCAGTATAAGTAATGTTTTTGGAATTAAAAAAATAAGATCATGCCACTGTTTGGTTTAAATTGTCTACAGACAATTAAAGGTTTAAATTTTCATTGTACTTGGGATAAGTTTCCTTAGTCAGGCCTCTGAGACTCTGCGTCATCAGGCACCTGATTTTTCTTCAGCTTCATCTCTCATCCTTCTTCCTTTGTCATTATAATGACTCCAGCTACTGCTTTCTTTCTGTTCCTTGGAACAATTGAGCTGCCAGGCTGTCCCTGATGGCTAGCTCCTGGCTGTTTTTCAGACCCCAGTTCAAGTATGGAGACCTCACAGGTGCCTTTGCTGAACAGTCTCTCTCTTTCACAACTCTGTTTTATGTTTATTTATGCATTTACTTGTTTACTGCCTTCCTTCCTCATTAGTAAGTTTCCTGAGGCAGGGGATGTTCTTCTTCCCAGAGACTAAAATAGTGCCTACATGTAGTATGTGCTCAATTATCCGTGGACGAGTGAAGAGACATACAGAAATGTTGATGTCCAAAGCAGTCTTATTTTCAAAGTTCCATACTAGGGACATTGAGCACGCATGTACTAGTTTGCTCTCAGGTGCATTCCACACTTGACCTTTTCTCTGTATTGCAAGGAATGCATTTCCATGCTTTGTCATGTTCTGGCTTCCCAGCAGTTTAACCAACAGGGGATCCAAGAGAAATTTGGGTTTGAGAGGAGCTAAGAGGCCAGAATGTTTTGTCCCCAGTGTCCCTGTTTCAAGTAGCATCTCTAACAGTACTACACTACCTTGTGGCTCTAGCTGTGGAGTCTGGAACAATGGGGTCTGAGCTCCCCCTGGGAATCCCCTCGTGTTATTTTATCTCTTGCCTTCAATACACCCCCAGATCCTGTCTGGGCTCTATGAACACCATTTCCTCAAGTCCCTCAGTCTTGAGCTGGTACACTTTCTTGCTGTTCACTGGTCCCCTGTCTCCTGTTTGTCTCTTTTGCTATGAAACCAGTTCCCAGGACTAAATATTCTTGTTTGCAATACGTGCAGTAGTTTCTGTTTTTTTGAGTGGACTTATACTGATCCAAGCACATATTTCCAATTTTAGTATATGTGCTGCCGAAGCGAGCACCAAGCACATATTTCCAAAATGCTGTCATTGCTAAGAACACTTCGGTGTTCCTCTTATACAACTGTTATCATATCATGTTTTATGAACCATCGAAAACAATAGTCTGATTAGTTTGATTCACTCTACAAATCTACAAGTCACTTTTACTATTATAAAATACCTTAAAAATATATGTTTATAAAAAATAAAAAATTAAAAAAAAACACAAAAAACAAAAAAACAAAATACCTGAATGATATTTAAATTTTTAAAAACCCACTATTTCCACATGTACTAAAGTTTCTGGTTGGAATTATAAAAGGGACATTTAAATTTTTTGAGAAATGACTATATTGTTGGCATAACCATATCCTTCTAAACATATCTATGTATCTTGTGTCCCTTTCTCTCATTCTTTCTCTCTCTTTGCCCCTTCTTTCTTTCTTAAATCAATGATAGTATTTTATAGTTACAGCAGCTCACTTTTGCCCAAATAGTATGGCTTATGGTTAGATATTGGCATATGTTTGATCCCAAATAGTATGGCTTATGGTTAGATATTGGCATATGTTTGATAATTTTAAAATTTGATTTGTCAGCTCTAGACAGAGAAATGAAGAGAGATAGGAAATTTCAATAGCATTCTGTAATCTATATGTTCATTGTATTTTTATATTGTTCCTTGGATATCAGTTTCATGCTTTACTTTCATTGTATAAGTTGTTTACATGGAATTCATTCTGTGCAAGATATTCTACCTTCTCATGAAACAAGCACAAACTTGAGAACTTTTACATATTCAACAGAAATGAAAATAAATCCCAAATTTATAACTAAATTTATATTGATTCTCTGACCAAAAAAAAAAAAAAGGCCAAGATTTTAAGCAAATGACTAAAATGAGTGTCAGTTATTTGAATTTCAAAATATGAACTGATTGTGTTCTAAGCTGCATTGGCACCTGCATCTCCAGACGAGCCTTCTCCAGGAAGGTGTGCACTTCACAACAGGCTTGTCAAGGTCCACAGACAGTGAAAGTTCCACTGTAACTTTTGTGGGAAAAACACAAATTTACATGCAATACAATTCTTGTAATTGAAGTCTGGTGTAAGCAATATTTAACTTGCCTTTACAAAAGAAACTATTCATCAGATAAAAATTTGATAGAGTAGAGTAGTGTTTGTAACTTCTAAAAAAACAGTAAAACAAACAATTGTTAATCTGATTTAGTACCACTGAAATGCATTCTTACCCTTCAGAGCTAAACGGTGCTACTTTTGTGGAGGCAATCTCTGAATCTCAATATGGAATATTTTTTTTCAAGTTCTGTCATATGGGAGAGCTTTATAAAATCTTTACAAAATCTTGTTTTATAGTACATATATCAATGAATTTTAATGTTTAAATTGCATAATAAAATATATTTGTTTATTTATTTGTCTTTTATATCAATTGACCAATATAACAAGAGGTGTATGTGCATCAGAATCTCTTTTCTAGAGGTGCCTGGGTGGTGCAGGTGGTAAGCATCTGTCTTGGGCTCATATCGTGATCCCAGGGTCCTGGGATCAAGACCCACGGAGGACTCCCAGCTAAGTGGGGAGTATGCTGCTCCTTCTTCCTCTGCCTTTTCCCCTCCTTGTGCTCTTTCTCCAAAAAGAATGAGTAAAATGTTAAACAAATAATCTCTTTTCTGGTGTTTCTTCCTTCTGAATCTTCCATAAAGCCAGTCAGAGTCAACACCACTGATAAAATGCTGGGAGAGAGAAAAAGAGAAAGAAAAAGTGGACTTAATCTTGAAGATTAGTTTTATTTTAAATATACTTGGTTTGTGATACTATATAGCTAAATAGCATGTCTAAGATACATAACCCTCCTTGATTCTGCTCCAAGGAGAATGGATGGGGACTTAAATGCCCCTCCTATGCAAGTAACATGACCACATGACTACTTAGAGATTTTTATCTTTTGAGTAGGCCACAGAGTATGTCCAGTATAAGGAAGAGGGACCTAGAGAGTGTGCTCACATCCCAGACATTTTGTGTGTGTGTGTGTGTGTGTGTGTGTGTGTGTGCGCACACACAAAGATGGATAGAGAAGAGGAGCACAAGAGGTGGGAGTGGGGAAGCAGTCTCTAGTCCTGCTGCTGGGGCTTCCTGCCATTTTAGAAAATGTTTCTTGGTTTATATTTATACTTTGTCCCATAAAATTGTTTTTTTTTCTTTAGTTAATTATACATTTTTACTTTTCATCTGTGTATATTATTTCCTCCCAATCTCATTTTAAATATATTTTCTTTCCATTTTTTCCCTTTGATTATTCACAATGATTGTTTAAAATTTTTTTTTTAATTTTATTTATTTACTTGACAGACAGGGATCACAAGTAGGCAGAGAAGCGGCAGAGAGAGAGGAGGAAGCAGGCTTCCTGCTGAGCAGAGAGCCTGATGCGCGGGCTCCATCCCAGGATCCTGGGATTATGACCTGAGCCTAAGGCAGAGGCTTAACCCACTGAGCTACCCAGTCGCCCCCACAATGACTGTTTTTTATTTTCCTGGAGCATCTAGTTGTAGGAAGTTTTTATAATGAAAGGACAATGTCAAGATAATATTCCATGCTTCAAAATCTCTACTAAGAGACTGACTTGTACAATCTGAAATGATATGTTTTGTACCACAACCTTTGGTCTGAAGTGACCAACATTAAGAAATAACTAGGTAAATTTATTGGACTTTAAAAAATAATGAAAAAATTTTGTGGGCAGTGGAGAAAAATGATCTAGTCTATAAAAGTAACACAGTTAAGCCAGCTTCATTTCTCCCTGGCAATAGTTAAAGTCATAAGACAGTGAAATATTTAGTATTTACAAAATACTCAAGGAAAGAAAGTGTGAACCAAGAATCTTACATCTAATCAAACTGTCATTTATGTGTAATGACAAAGAAAAATTTATTTTAATATGTAAAAATTTAGATAATAAAATTTTACAAAATTGTAATCATAAACATGATCATTTCATCTTTAAAAACATTGTTATGGATTTAATTGTGTCCCCACAAATTCATATGTTGAAGCTATAATCCTCAACGTGATTGTATTTGAAGATAGGGTTTTTAAGAAGATATTAAAGTTGAAGGACTGATATCCTTACAATAAGAGAAAGAAGCACCAGCTTTTCTCTCTCTGTACACATGCCCACCGAAAAGGCATGGGTTTGGTTACTCCTGTATTGTGTGAGAATTGAATTAAAATTCAATAGCAAGAAGGCTATGAACCAAAAAGAGAACTCTTACCAGAAACCAGCCCTGCTGGCACCTTGATCTTGGACTCCCAGCTTCCAGAAAGTTGAGAAAATAAATTTCTGTTGTTTACACTCACCAGTCTGTGGCATATTGTGATGGTAGCTCTAGCTGACTAATACAAGCATACAATCCACCCTAAATAATAGGAGAATTATGTATAAAACACAAGGAAAAGAAACAGCCTATACAGGAAAAATTGTAAGAAAAAAAATTACAGAAAGCAGAAAATGTAATACAAAATAATATGAGATAATTGAGTCTAAACATATCTGTGAAGTTAATAAATATAAATGAACTTAATTCATCTATAAATGTATAAAAGACTTGAAATGGAATTAAAAGCCAAACCTCAGTTCTGTTCTATATGTAAGGGAAATTCCTAAACTGAAGTGATTCAGAAGAATTGCAGATAAAATGATGAAAAATTACACTAGAGAAATGCAAAAGAAAAAAAGAAAGCAGGAGTATTGATGTGTTAGCACATAAAATTCATTTTTTAAAAAGATTTCATTTATTTATTTGTCAGAGAGAGAGACAGAGAGAGAGCACAGGCAGGCAGAGAGAGAAGCAGACCCCCCTCTTGAGCAAGGAACCCAATGTGGGACTTGATTCAGAACCCTGAGATCATGATCTGAGCTAAAGGCAGACACTTAACTGACTGAGCTACCCAGGCATCCCTAACATGTAGGATTCAATTGTGGCATTTGTTGTGGCCTACTCAAAAGATAAAATCTCTAAGTAGGCAGGTGATCAACTTACTTGCATAGGAGAGAGCAATGAAGTTATGAAACTCCTCCATTTTATCTCAGATGAACCGAACTTATGTGCTATTTTCTAGGAAGCCTTGGCTCATATATCATAGGATACATAATTTAAGATTATTAAGTTATTTACCACAAACAACAGCCAGGAACATCCTGCTAAGAGCATTTAATAAATAAGGATATTCACCCTAGCTGTTTCCACTAATTTATTTTCTACAGCATCTGTTATGGCATGCTTACAAGTAATCAGACAGCCACCTGCCTCTATATATTACACAGGAGTACCCTCCAAATCCCATTACTGAAGAGAAATGAATTGCTGGCCGACTGCTTCACTTCTTTCTTCCTAGATATTAATATCAGACAACATAAAATACAGGACAGAAAGAACTACATTAATGTTAGTAAGTTAAATTTGCAAGGAAAACACAAGTTATAAATAACTATGAATGGCAATGCATCAGAAATATGGAAGTAATATCCATGAAACAGAATATAGAGGCACAAGGAACAGAAAGAAACACATTTCCGGTAAGGGAATTTAATTCAATTCTCACACAATACATCAAGTTGACAGTAAATAAATAAGAATACAAAAGACTAAAACAACGTGATTAGTAAGGTATGTCTGATCGACTTTTACTAACATCTGTATTTTTACATTGGAAAAATATTTTTGCTTCAAAAGCTTGAGGAACATTTATATTTACCTTCTGTTAAGTTGTAGAAACAAATTGGAATATGTATTGAAAAGGACAAAAAGAAAGAAAGAAGGAGGTGTGCCTTGGTGGCTCAGTGGGTTAGAGCCTCTGCCTTCAGCTCAGGTCATGATCCTAGAGTCCTGAGATGGAGCCCCACATGGGGCTCTCTGCTTGGAAGGGAGCCTTCTTCTGCCGCCCCTCCCACCCTTCTCTGCCTGCCTCTCTGCCTACTTGTGATCTCTGTCTGTGAAATAAATAAAATCTTTAAAAAAAAAAGAAAGAAAGAAAAGTTCAGATAACACTTATTTTATTTTTTTACATTTTAGTCATGATGGTATTAATAAATAACTCTTTAGATAAGTAGTAAATTTTCTTCAAATTCCAACTTGATATGTTGCACTCAAAATTAAGGGAAGCTTTTGGAGCAAAATTGTTTTACATGATACTTGTACATTGCTTAAATACTATTCATAATATAACTATGCATGTCCATTTAAATTGGGCAAAGAGTAGGAGACAAAAAGTGAATCCTACATTATATGTTTTAGGAGACTATTTTGACAATCCTCTGGTTGCAAGTAAGCCATATTTTTCAATTTAATTTTGTTAAAGATTTATTTATTTTATAGAGAGAGCAAATGTGAGTGGGGGGAGGGGTAGATGGATGGAGAGAATTGTTGAGCAGACTCCCAGCTGAGCAGTGGAGTTACATAGGGCTTGATCCCAGGACCCTGAGATCATGACCTGAACTGAAATCAAGAGTCAGCTGCTTAACCGACTGAGCTACCCAGGCACCTCTCAATATAATTATTTTTATTAAGGTATAATTGATAAATAAAATTTTCAAGTATTTAAAATACAATATGATCATTTCATTTACACATACATTGTGCAAGGACAGCACCACATCAATTCGACACATCCATAATCTTTTATTATTAATTTTTTAAAATGTTTTAAATTACTTTTCAGTGTACTAGAATTCATTGTTTATGCACCACACCCAGTGCTCCATGCAATACGTGCCCTCCACAATACCCACCACCAGGCTGGCCCAACTTCCCACCCCCCACCCCTTCAAAGCCCTCAGATTGTTTTTCAGAGTCCATAGTCTCTCATGGTTCATCTCCCCCTCCAATTTCCCTCAACTCCTTTCTCCTCTCCATCTCCCCATGTCTTCCATGTTATTTCTTATGCTCCACAAGTAAGTGAAACCATATGATAACTGACTCTCTCTGCTTGACTTATTTCACTCAGCAGAACCTTCTCCAGTCCAGTCCATGTTGATACAAAAATTGGGTATTCATCCTTTCTGATGGAGGCATAATACGCCATAATGTATATGAACCACATCGTCCTTATCCATTCATCTGTTGAAGAGCATCTTGGTTCTTTCCACAATTTGACAACTGTAGACATTGCTGCTATGAACATTGGGGTACAGATGGTCCTCCTTTTCACTACATCAGTATCTTTGGAGTAAATACCCAGTAGTGAAATTGCAGGGTCATAGGGAAGCTCTATTTTTAATTTCTTAAGGAATCTCCACACTGTTCTCCAAATTGGCTGCACCAACTTGCATTCCCACCAACAGTGCAAGAGGGTTCCCCTTTCTCCACATCTTCTCCAACACACGTTGTTTCCTGTCTTGTTTATTTTGACCATTCTAACTGGTGTAAGGTGGTATCTCAATGTGGTTTTAGTTTGAATTTCCCCGATGGCTAGTGATGATGAACATTTTTTCACGTGTCTGATAGCCATTTGTATGTCTTCATTGGAGAAGTGTCTGTTCATGTCTTCTGCCCATTTTTTGACATGATTATCTGTTTTGTGTGTGTTGAGTTTGAGGAGTTCTTTATAGATCCTGGATATCAACCTTTTGTCTGTACTGTCATTTGCAAATATCTTCTCCCATTCCATGGGCTGCCTCTTTGTTTTGTTAACTGTTTCCTTCGCTGTGTAGAAGCTTTTGATCTTGATGAAGTCCTAAAAGTTCATTTTCACTTTTGTTTCCATTGCCTTAGGAGACATATCTTGAGAGAAGTTGCTGTGGCTGATATTGAAGAGGCTGATATGATTCTGATGGATTCCTGTCTCACATTGAGGTCTTTCATCCATTTCGAGTTTATCTTTGTGTACGGTGTAAAAGAATGGTCTAGTTTCATTCTCCTACATATATCTGTCCAATTTTTCCAGCACCATTTATGGAAGAGACTGTCCTTTTTCCACTGTATATTTTTTTTTCCTGCTTTGTCGAAGATTATTTGACCATAGAGTTGAGGGTCTATATCTGGGCTCTCCACTCTGTTCCACTGGTCTACATATATCCATAATATCTTTTTTTTTTGGTGTGTGAAAACATTTGAGTTCTAATTTCTTAGCAAGTTTCACTTATAAATTACAGGGTTATCATTACGGTCATCATGTTATACCTTACATCCTCAGATTTTATTCATCTTATAATTGAAAATTTGTATCTGTTACAAAAACTCTCTATTTCCCTACCTCCCAGCCCTCTGCTTGCAAGAATTCACCTTTTTTTTTTTTTTCCTTTTAAGTTCCACAGTAAGTGTAACTATACGGTATTTGTCTTTTTTTTTTTTTTAAGATTTTATTTATTTATTTGACAGAGAGAGATCACAGTAGACAGAGAGGCAGGCAGAGATTGAGAGGGGGGAAGCAGGCTCCCCGCTGAGCAGAGATCCCGATGTGGGGCTCGATCCCAGGACCCTGGGATCATGACCTGAGCCGAAGGCAGAGGCTTAACCCACTGAGCCATCCAGGTGCCCCCGGTATTTGTCTTTTATGTCTGGCTCATTTCATTTAGCACAACACCTTCCATGTTATCACAAATAGCAGGGATTCCTAATTTCTTAAGACTGAATAATATTCCACATTTTCTGTATTCATTTATCAATTAATGGACACTAAAAGTTATTTCCATTCCTTTGCTATTGCAAACAATGTTGCATTGAGCATATGAGTACATATTATCTCCTCAAGATAATGGTTTTATCTCCTTTGGATATATACCCCAAACTGGGATTTCTGGATCATATGGAAATTCTATTTTTAATTTCTTGAGGAACCTCCACACTGTTTACCATAAACAAATTACTTGGTTGTAGATACTTCCTTTTTTCTTTTGTTTGTTTGTTTCTTTAAGGAAAGAGCACAAGAAGGGGGAGAAACGGAGGGAGAAGGAAAAGCAGACTCCTCACTGAGCAGGGAGCCAACATGGGTTCTGACCCCTGACCCCTGAGATCATGACCCAAGAACGAGGCAGCCTCCTAACCAACTTAGCCACCCAGGCACCCGAACTGTAGTTATTTTTAGTAGTTTTGTCTTTTAACTTTCACACTAGAGTTATAAACCATTTACCCACTACCATTACAACATTAGAATATTCTGAATTTAACTATACGCTTACCTATCTCAGAGTGATTTATACTTTTATAATATATTTTTCTTTTACTAGATAGTGTCCTATCATTTCAGTGTGAAAAACTACCTTTAACATTTTTTTATGTAAAACCAGTCTACTGCTGATGAATTCTACTGACTAAAAAACTGTCTGTCCTTCCATTTTAAAGGACAACTTTGCTAGGTTGAACATCCTTATTTGGCAGTTTTTTTCTCTTTTAGCACTTTGAATATGTCACCCCACTTTCTTCTGGTATGCAAAGTTTCCACTAAAAAATCCTCTTATAGTCTGTGGATATTCCCTTGTTTGTAAAAAGTGTTTCTCTCTTGCTGCTTTTAAGATTCCTTGCCTTTAATTTTTGACAATTTAATTACAATGTGTTTTTGTGTGGGTGTCTCAATTCATCTTGTTTACAACTTTCTGGGATTTCTTTATCTAGATGTCTATTTCTTTGCCCAGGTTAGAAAAATTTTCTATCATTATTTCTTTGAGTAAGCTTTCTGCCTTTTTTCTCTCTCTTCACCTTCTGGAACCCCTATAATGTGTATAGTGGAAAACTTCATAGTATCCCTTTATCTTTATTCCTTTCTAATCTTTTTTTTTCTTTTTGCTCTTTTATTTAGATGAATAAAACAGTAGCCCATTACTACTCTCTCTTCAAGTTGCCTTATCCATTTTTCATTTGATCTAGTTTTCTGTTTAACCTCTGTATTGCATTTTTTTCAGTTTAATTATTATATTCTTTAGCTCTACAGTTTTTGTTCTGTATTTTTAAAATATTTTTTATCTCTTTGCTGAAATTCTCACTTTGTTCATGCATTGTTCACACTCTGGGGTGTCTGCATGGCCTCTCCTGGGACAGCCGAG
The DNA here is from genome assembly GCF_022355385.1 of Mustela nigripes. Lineage (NCBI taxonomy): Eukaryota > Metazoa > Chordata > Mammalia > Carnivora > Mustelidae > Mustela > Mustela nigripes. Next base: position 120,825,102 of record NC_081559.1, on the reverse strand, counting down.
GGTAAGGTAGAAAGCAGTTGTTCAGAGGTCAAAGAGTACCTCAGTTTCTGGGAAACTAGTTATCTTCCACTTACTAACTTACCAGTTATCTTCCACTTACTAAATGATCATGGCTATGTGGCTTAAAACCTTGGAGCCCGTGTTTTAATTATAAAATAGAGATAGGGTTATTCTGTTTAAAGTACAAGGAAGCAGTTGGTCCAGTTCCTCAATGGACAGTACCTTTGTAAACCTACCCTAATGTCCTTGTTTGCTAAGTTATGCATGATGAATTATGGTTATTCCTGAATTAAAAGCTCCTGATCATCTTGCTGTCCTTGAAACTCTTGTTTTTATACATAAAATGAAGCCATAAAACAATAAGGCTCTTACTGAGTTTATGCAGAGAACTATATTGCCATGAAATGTAAGGAGACTCAATAAAATAAGTGAACTCTGTGGAAAGTAAGAATCAGATATCAATTAAAAGTATTTAATTTCAGTTTACCAAAGTAAAGTCTACAAAATTGTTATGGATCACAATTAGATTCAAGTCATCAACGAGTGGTATGCAAATAAATGTTTAACAACCAACTCTCTGGTAAACACTAACTAAACCCTGATTTGTAACATTTGCCAGTTTCTGAGGTGTAAATATACCTATCACTGCTTATTTCAGCTACAAATATGATGCTACTGAACATGAAGTTGGAAAGAGACAGGCAATAGTAGCCCATTAGATAGTTTCCCTTGTACTGATACAATAGCTCTACCTCCCAAGGCATGGATTATAGCAAAACATAAAAAAATAATAGGAAGTGACTCATTTTAAAGTATTTATTACCTTCATTTATAACATAATTTATTTAATTGTAAGTTTATATAATGTAACTTTTTTAAAAAGACTTTATTTATTTGCCAGAGAGAGAGACAGCCAGAAAGGAACAGAAGCAGGGGGAGTGGCAGAGGGAGAGAGAGAAGCAGGTTTCCTGCTGAGCAGGGAGCCTGATCCCAGTGTGATCTGAGCCAAAGGCAGACACTTGAGGACTAAGCCACACAGGTGCCCTGTAATGTAACTTTTAGTAATATCTGCTTTTAACAAATGATTAAATATCCCTAAAATGTTAGCAGCTGATTTCAGTATAGTACTCTATCTACCTTGTGATCAAATTATCCAACCTCTGAGAATTTATCCTACCTGTATACATATACAGTGACAGTATTGTTTCTGGCAGAAGGTGATGAAAATAATCTAAATTTCTATTTGTGAAGGATTTGTTACATAAACCCTGGTATACTCACAAAATGGAATGCTCTGGAGAAATTAGAGCAATTTTTAAAAGAATGAGAAAACTGTCTTGATATAGAAAGATCTCCAGTCTGTATGCTGTATGAAAAATGCATGGCTCAGGACAATGAATATTTTTTGTGTAAAAATGTAGAGAAAGCATTTTAATTATATCTGCATGAAAGGATTAAAAAAAAAAGAACACAGAGGAAACTCAAAAAGTAGTTTACTTCTATGAGGTAGGGATAGAAAAGGGGAGATAGAGGTAGGATAGGAAGGAGCAAAACATCTCAGTACCTTTGTAAACAGTTTGGATTTTTGGTTCATATTACTAAAGCAAGTAACAATCTTTTTAAACCAATAAAAAAGAATCTTTTTCTATATTAAACTATGCATGATATTTTCTTAATGACCAACTAAGCTTGATAAATTATACTATATTTTTAATTGTATTACTTTCACATGTGTGATATAATCCTGTTCATATCAATTACTTTTCTTCAAATAAACATATTTGCAGTACTTCACTTACTCAGTGTCTTTCTTTGACTTTACTGTGGAACTGACTAGTCTATCTTTCTACTTACTCTAGGTGTCTAAATATAACTCTTTTTTAGGGGAGTTTAACATACTAACATTGGGGAAATTTTTCAAAATAATTCCCATCGTGACCATTTCTCTGTTTCATAAAATATATTAACTAGCTCTTGCACAATAGACAATGAAGCCACAGTTCATACTTCAAAGTTAGAGTGAACACTTGACACACTTCTCACATTTTAATTTTACTCCTATGACTCATCTCTACCCTCATTCAAACTAAAATTTTGTACATCCTGAGGAGGTGAAAAGATCATTGGGTGGGATTCAAAAGAATGATTCTGTTTTTGGCTCCTCCACTTACTAAACGATCATGGCTATGTGGCTTAAAACCTTGGAGCCCGTGTTTTAATTATAAAATAGAGATAGGGTTATTCTGCTTAAAGTACAAGGAAGTTATCACATCCAACTGAAATACTGTTATATGAAGTACTTCGACAAAATCAAAAGCTTGCACAAAATCAAAAGCTTGCACAAATTTATGAAATACTGTTATATGAAGTACTTCGACAAAATCAAAAGCTTGCATTATTGCCATCAGTACAAGGAGATGCTCTGATATATGGCAAAGATTTTGAAAACAGTAACTTTGAAGTCAAACTGGGTTTCAATTTATTATTGAAAATTTTTATATGTCAATTCTATTTTTATTTACTTCTATCTCTTTACTTAAAGGAATATTTTATAGCACCTACTCCCTCTGCTGTTCAAATATTTTTGTTTTCATTTTCTGTTAAACTGGGGTCGAGAGGAGGGAGAAGAAGAAATCAGGAGTAAAAGCTAACAAAATTCACCTCTGTGTCACCTGATATACTATTGCAATTATCTCTTTCTTAGGGAGGATTATTCAAACATTCTGTACTTTTTTTTTTGTAGTTTGTAGAACTAAGCTTTGATCTTCTTCTCAAATATCACTCTTTGAGTATAGTCTGCAGCCTTTAATTTTAATGGCATATGCTGTAAAAAATGCTAGAAATTAGAGATCATTTTCTTATAAAACAAAGGAGTCAGTCAGAAATGGTTTCACTCTATGTCAGGAGTTATTGTGGCTTCTCCACCCAGGAGATTTTATTTCTAGACTATGAGAGTTAACTGAATAATTGTGAAATTTATTTGAAAACACATGACGTTTTTGGCAAGCCCTCGCTTCAAACACAAAGCTTATTTTGAGTCTAAACTCTCTGGAGTCATGAACTTAGAAATTTTGTTAAGCTCAGTGAGTTTATTGATCTTAATAAATGTACACAATACCACCTTAGATTCAAAAGAAACTACCAGCTTATTTTCTGCAGATTTATTATCCCTTGAGTTCTGTCACTTTGCTCATAATTTTGCTTTAAGTATGTAAGAAAAAGGGACAGAAAATGCTATTAAAGTAATAAGCCAAGGTGATATTAAGTCAAATGTAACCACTGTCTCAAATTAATGGTACCTTTCAAACACATGCTAAGATTCTATCAACACCTTTTCTGGTCTTAAGCCCATTCATCTCTTTTGGTTTTTTATTGTGAATGTAATATATAACCCACCATTACTCTTCATTCATTCATTCAATATATGTTTTGTAGATGCCAGATACTGTATTGGGAAATATTTGTGGTAATATCATTATCAATACTTACAAAGTCCAAATACTTTCCACACTTTGCATATAGCACAGTGAATTTGGTGAGGTTGAGTAAGGCATATGGGAGGGTGGGAGGAGTGTTTGTATTTATGTTTGTGGCTACATTCTGGGGTATCTGTTTAGCTTATCCTGAGCCATTCAAGGGGAAAACAGAAAGGGGCTATTCTGGGGTCAAAGATTCCCTCAGTTCCTGATAATCAGTTATCCTTCAAACTAGCTCTCAATTCCTCAATTGACAGGCTTTTATAAACCTGCCCTAAATGTCCTTGCTTGCAACATTGTGCATCAGTAGTTGTGATTATTTCTGAATTAAAAACTCCTGACCTTCTTGCTCTCTCTTGATATTCATGTTTTTATGCATGAAGTGAAATCATAAGACAGTTGTATGAACTATGAGCAATACAGATAATATGCTCATAGCTTTAAAGTGGCTCTTCTGATTCAGCTCTCAGAAGTTGAAGATCTGAAGTGCATCCAGCTGTTTTCAAGTAGAAGGGGGCAGTAAAGATGGAAGTAGAGCGGCGCCCTCCTCTTCTCTAGACCCAGCTGGGGTGGCTTCATCAGAGATGAAGAGATGGGTCAGGAATATCTACGAAAAGCATCTCCTGGGAGGATTCCCTTCTCACTATGTGTCTTCTAAGACAAATGATGGGCAAACACACACTGGGAAGAGAGCATGATTCCCAAAACAGCAATTCTCGTACAATTAATATAAGGCGTTAATTGGAGCTGTGCTAGGGATCCACAACGCTATTGGTTTGACAGAAATACACCAAATAAAGAGAAAAGAATCTCTTAAAATTCTAACATGTTTCTGCAAAAGGTTTTAGAAAAATAAAATTATATGAGATATGATATTACTGGCAGTCACATGGAAATTTTCTAATTCCTACAGATAATTTACACCATGCCTAATGAGCTGAGGTACAATGTGGCTTCAACATGTGTGGTCCCATGGCCTGGCAGGGTTGGATCAGTAGGCCATGTCTCTCCACAATAACCAGTGAAAACACCCCTTGGTCAGCACCAAGTACTGGTCATGGCCTACAGTGTGTGAAGAGTATGTTTTAATCTCAGTGGAAACACACACAGTGTTGATAATTAAAAGGGAGAAGAAATCTTTTCTTGGGAGTCTTTGTGTTGATGTTGTTTTGTGACACTAATGCATTGCTTCATCCATTCGAATATAACTCCAAGGTGAGCCAAGAAAGTCAAGGCTGGATAATACAGTATCTTTTCAGTTAATTAGGGTGTTAGGGAAGGTAGATTATCAAACACAAAAGTATAATGTTTCAAAATGAACTGAAAGAAAGTCACAAGAACTTCCTTCTCTATGATTGTAGGTGAAGTGTGACCAGGGTAACGTATGAGTCGCTTCTCCCAACTTCCTTCTTGCAGCACGGTGAGTATAATTAGCAAAGATCCTTGTGAATCAGGGAATGTGGGTCCTGAGAGTTACTGTAAACTCGGTAACTGAGAGAATTTTTTTAAGTTTTTGTTTTAATTCCAGTTAGTTAACATGCAGTATTACATTAGTTTCAGGTGTGCAATTTAGTGATTTAACACTTCCATACATCACCCAGTGCTTATCACAAGTGCCTTCCTAATAAAAAGATTGTAAGGTGTGGAAAGAGCTGAGGGAAATCAGGAAAGGAGGAATTGAGTACTTCCATGAGAGAAGCAGGAGAGAGGGGAGTTCTTCCACCTTTTGGCATGAAGGAAGAATTCTTGCAACCCTGAGAGGGTAGCAGTGTTGAGGGGGCTGCCACGCAGGAGTTGTTCCTTCACAGTGGCAGGCTGTCACAGGACCCTGGTGCAAGAACTATGGGATAAAAATGGGACTTCACTCTCCACCTGCCTTCTGATCTCTTGCCAGTATGCTTCTGTATCTGGACCCAACCAGTACTTTCTAGGCACAGGGCAGGATGAAGAGGACAGAGAGTGGATGTGTAGTGGCAAACAGAATTATCCGCATTGTTCTGGGGAAACAGGAAACCTGGTCTTCTCCTGCCTCTCCTGCCTCAGAGCTGGGTCCTTGACTCCTGAACGTCATATAGGCTGACAGCCTGGGGCCTTGTCACCCCACCCCATAGTGTGCTCTATTCCCTCACCTGGTGACTGGCCCAGTAGGGATCCTTTCTGTACCCACAGTGAGAACCAAAGTGAGGAATGGCCTTGGGTAGGGCAGAAGGCAAGTGTCTTTTCTACTAGCCAGCTGATATAGTCCTCATCTCCAGAGTGAGAGTTCCTTCAACAGAAAACCCTAATGTGGCTTTTCAGAATTTCATTACATTTAATTGTCTCTTCATTTTTGTTCCATTGCTCAAATAGAAAGCACACTTTTATTATAGATAATGCCAGGCCCTCAGTGACCTTTGCTGTGTCAAGTATCTTATTTTATATTCTCTGTCATGTGGACACTGTTGATCACCTCTCCTTGAAATTCTCTCTTCTCCAGATTTCCCTGACTCTGTTTTTCTTTCTCCTCCTTCATTTATGCCTATTATCAGTCCTCTTTGTGAGATCCCTATCCCTGCGGTGTGGTTTTTCGGCACTGTCTCATCAGCTTGCCTTTCTTGCCATCCTCACCCCGGCACCCTTATTCCTGTCCTTGGCTCTAACTGTCTTTCATCTCTCCAACACAGACTCTCCCCAGAGTTAGATGATCCTGCACCACATACACAAACAACTGCCTCATGGGTATCTCAAACACCGCTTTGCAAAACCTGGGCTCATTGCATTCTCCTCCCAGCTCGCTGTGACTTCTTCTACATTTCTTATCTCAGTTAATAGTGCTGTCCTCCACTTGGTCACCCAAGCATGAGCCTAAAGTAATTCCAGGCTCTTCATCCTCCCTAACTTCTATATTCATTTAAACTACAGGTTTTGCAAATCTAATTTCCTAAATGCTCCTCAAAACTACCATGTACCCTACTTGTGCAGCAATTACCTTGTTTTAGGGTTGAATCATCTCTCACCCAGACTATTATAGTAGTTCTAATATGTTTTTCCTTCAAATATGCCCTCCTCAAACCACCACTGCCTCCTTGCAAGCTACTCCTCAGTCTGTCCTTGGGACTCTCCACTTACATATTCCTCCGTCCTCCACCTGGCTCTCACCTCAATACCATCAGTGCTGCTAACACTGGGAACACTGTCATTTATTGCCTTGTGTTGCCATCATTTCTGTCACTCCCCAACCTAGCACCTGACATGAGACTGGCACTGAATTTTCAAATCTGTGGATCCAGTTGGATCAAGTGGCTCAGGGTTGGCAGCTTCAGGTTTAAGACTCAGCTCCTGACCACGGGAAAGTCCTCATTTTATCCCTTATTTATATAATATGCTGGTATCTGTCACACTAAGATGCCTTTTAGTGGTAACAGTACATGATGTTGATTCAATAAGGGACTCGTCACATCTGCTTTTTTTTTCTTCCAATACAGTATACAAATTAAAGATAAGTGATATTTCAAAAATCCCACATCTGAGCATACTATCCTCCTGCCTGAGACTCTTCATGTCCCTTCCTGTGTCTTACACTGAAATCCAAACCTTCAACCATATATTTGTTAGAGCTCAATCTTTATTTTTTTAAAGATTTATTTACCTATAAGAGAGAGATTGATAGGGAGAGAGAGTGAGAGAGAGATTGAGCACAAGCAGGAGGGGCAGAGGGAGAGGGACAGAGAATTCCAAGTGGACTCCAGGCTGAGCACGAAACCCACAGGACTCAATATCCTGACCTCAAGATCACAACCTGAGTGGAACTCAAGAGTCAGGTGCTCAACTGACTGAGCCGCCCAGTTGCCCCAGGGATCAGTGTAATTTTGACCTCTACTCTCACTTTATCTTGTGCCACACTTCCCTCGGTCACCAGGCTGAGATACCTTGGACTCCCCTCAGTTCCATAAATGTGTTTCACTTCTGCCCATGCAGGTTCTTCACATTTGCTAGAATGACCCTGCCTAGAATGTTCCTTTCTTCCTCTTCACCTGCAGTCTTGAAGTGGCAGCTTCAACACTACTTTGTTCTAAGGGACTTCCCTGATGCTTTTGTTGTGAGGACATCTGGTTTTCGGAGTCCCCCAAACATGTGCAGGCTCTATACCTGCAATAGCTCACAGGATGTCTTCATGACAAAGACACGAAGGGGACTTACATCTTTATTATGGCAATTTGAAGATAGAGTCTTGAAGAAGGGGAGCCTTTTATTTACTTCACACAAACTAATTGAATTCTTCATTGACTATCTTGTTTTATTAAATATGTTTCCTATAAAAGACTCACCAGTTAACTGTACTTGTTATTAATTAATTATTCATAAAATTTTAAAGATTTAGGTTCTGTCTCTCACACTAGATTGGATAATTTGGGAAAAACTGCCCTGTTTTGTTACTCCCTCGAGTCCTGCCTTCTCACCTGTATTCAGCAATATCTGATTAGTAACATGAAGGACACTGCTGCATTCTGGCTCCTCTGAGGCTGCACTGGCCACACTTGGGTCTTAAGCAAATGTAATTGCTGCCTTCAGCTGTATACTTATTGCAGGTTTATGTCTGTTTTTAGAGCCACAAAAAAGCCAGTTGATCATAGTTTACTGGTGGTATCCATAGTCATCCATAGTCTATACAATAGAAATGCCAAAGGACACACTCCCCAAGCTACTTTGTAGCATGAAGCAATAAGAATCACTGGGAACACATTTTGCAGCTTTAAAAGTACTTTACTTGTAGTTATAAGCTTAGTGGTAGCCCTGAGCAGAATGGCAGGTAACGATCAAGTGCGGGTAAGTTTAATAACATGTGCTTTGTATCAGTGCATAATACTATACAGCATTTTAGCAGTTTGTTTTTCCTCTCTATTTTATAGGCTCTTCTCCAATATTGTGATAAAATCTCATATTCCTGACAACCTGACTGCACATAAGCAGACTTCCTCACTGTGTTCAGAGACACAAGCCAGGTTCCCCTGGCAACTGAAGGTTTCTTAATGCTCTGCCCATTTTGGCTTCGCTTTATTTTGGCCATTAGTTTGGTAAAGAAAAGAAAAAAAAAAAAGGAGTATTCAAATGAAACAAAACTTCCTTTATCATAATTAGTAGTTTTTTTGCCTTCAAAAGGCTGTCCCAACTAGTAGAGTTTTCTTATTGGTGATCAGAATGAGAACATCATCTTATAGTTTAGAAGTACCAGGCTGAGTTCTGCATTCTGCTTTCATTATAGAGTACCTAGCAAACCTCTCTATACACACACACTATGGGAGGGCTAAAGTTCAAGTTATTGGAATTGTACAAACTTGGAAACTTCTTTAAAGTTTTTTTTAACCTCTTTAAAACTGTTAGGGTGCCTTAGTGGCTCAGTCGGTTAAGCCTTTGCCTTTGGCTCAGTTCATGATTTCAGGGTCCTGGGATCCAGCCCCACATTGGGTTCCCTGCTCAGTGGGGAGTCTGCTTCTCTCTCTCCCTCTGTCTCTGTTCTTCTGCCCCCCACACCCATTCATGCACTCTCTCTCAAATAAATAAATCTTAAAAAAAGAAAGTTTACTTATATCTTTTCAAGTAATACCTTTCCTGTTCCTCTTTTATATCTTTGCCAAATAACCCTTTCTCTATATATATTTTGTCTTTTGGGGAAGAGTTGTTCTGCATTTGCTCCCTTACATGAAACTATTCTGTGCAATCAGCATATGGCAAGGGCCAGAAACACCCGTGTTTGAGCCCAGCTCAGTAATGTTACCAGCTGTATGAGCCACCTGGGTGCTAAGTACAACAACAAAAATTAACCAATGTGGTGAATGCAAAAGCAAGATAGATATTGTAAATACTCTTTCAGAAGGGAGGGGGTTGAGGGGTTGGGTGAGCCTGGTGATGGCTATTATAGAGGGCATGCATTGCATGGAGCACTGGGTATGGTGCATAAACAATGAATTCTGGAATACTGAAAAGTAATAAAACAAAATGAAAACAAAACAAAATAAAAGTGTGTTGCACAGAGACAGTTGTAGGTATTTTCAATGCATGAAATAATAAATAAATAAATAGGTAGTAGACAGAAAGAGAGATGGATAATTCCGTCTTTCCTAGCTATTTTACTTAAACATATTATTTTTACTTTCTTACTTGGATACTGCTTAGTTTTCAAACACAATGTCTTCCTGGGTTAGTTTGGTGGTAGTTAGTTTGGGCAGGAAATGAGCCCCGAGACATCTGGAGATGATTCATCTGCCATCTTCCTAACACAGAAGTACCCTCAGACACATGGAGATCCCACCATTCTGATGTTTTGTCATCTTCTAATGAAAATCTGCAATCAAAACCTAAAAAACAATGTAAGATTTGATAATAATTTTCAAAACACCTATGATCCCAGGGTTGGAGGGATTCTTTTGGGCAAAGGAGAGCTTTGCTGTTGTTTTTTGAATCAAATTCCTAAGAAGAGCTGTGCATCTTGAGGTTAAGACCCTGGTGTCAAATGCCTCTTTGGGGATCACAGCATCTTGAATAAGGTAGGAGCTCTCTTCTGCAGTGGACTGATGAATGGAATGACTGTGTCAGCCTCCTGACTCCCATACCCAATTTGGGAAGGGGAAGCTCCCCACTGTCCTTCAGGACCTTCACTTCAGTGGTTGAGTCCTTGCTCCCCTGAACAACTTACCTTGGCCTTCCTTCATTTTTGTCATTGTTCCCTGGGTCTCTTTGTTGGAGGGCGTCTTTCACCCAGCAGAATCTGAGCAATCCTTGACTGGTGGAGTTAACCACAGAAATGACAATAACTGAATTTCTCTATGGGAGTTCAGGCTCTTGGGGGCTTCATAAATAAAGGCACTCTAGGGACAGAAAATTGATGACTGCAGGGAATAAAGAAAGAAAGAGACATTGTCAACTCCCCAGCCAACATCGAGGCCTGAGTAGGGAGAGTGTTTTACTTATTTGCAGGTAATAGCACGAGATACAGTTAATATCTGTGAGGTGCAGTCTGTGTGTCCTCTCAGAGAAGACTAGAAGGAATGGAAGGTACAGGAATATTCTATTTATGTATACTAAATCATTAATATCTTATGACCTGGTCTTATTCTAATTAGACTATTTTGCTACTTTATTTGGATGGGTCATTCAAATAAACAAAAGCATGTTTTTTCTCCTCCCTTGAAAGAAGACCTGCCTGGAGAATGAGGCCCGCAGTAGTTCTAGACTTTATTATAGATAATCTAGAAGCATGCTCCCATTGAGGCACATCCTTCCTTATTACTAAAACTAGAGGGAACAGCAGCTCTCAGTCTTTGGGCTGTCCAAGACAGGATTCTGTGGCTCTAGGTAGTTGGTGCTCACTGAGCCTCAGCTGGGGGCTTCCCGAGGCTGGGCAGTTAACCTCTGCAGGCCAAGCTGGGTTTGGGTGGGCGGCACGGGGCGGGGCGGGGCGCGGCCCGGGGCGGGGCTCCCCTGAGCTCTCCCCCCGCCCGGCCAGTGCTCCCGCCGAGTCCTAGCAGCAAAGGCCTGGCTGAGCCGCCGCAGGTTGTGGGGAGCCGCGTGAGCCGCGGCGACCGAGCTGGGTAGAAAAGGTACCTCTGTCGGAGCACTGAGCTTCGGCTGCGCGGCGACTCCGAGGGCTGAGCCGCTCCGGGAGCGCAAGGTTCCGCAGGGGCCAGGACGTCCCCTGAACCACTGCGCGGGTCTTCGGGAGCCCGAGGTAAGCTTCGGGCTTTTGACTTTCTAGGAGCAGTCCTGGGGAGCCAGGGCTCTGAGCTCGAGTGCTTTTTGTTCCTGGGGGCTCAGAGCATCAGTCTGGGGACAATTCCGCCAGGGGACCGTGCCTAGGAAAGGGCTGGAGGGGATTTCTGGAGCTGGGGAAGAGGAGCGAGCGCTGGCTGTCCGCCTCACCAGTACCCAGCGGCAGCGAGAGGTCCACCTTCCTTCTCCCGCCCCGGGGGACATGGCGCCGGAGTGGGCATCAGGGGGTCCCGGGCTTCGCGGGCTACTGGCCTCCGCGCGCTGGCCCGCGTGCGGGCAAAGTTTGCCTCTCTGGGTCCAGCTAGCTCTCGTGACCCCGCAGTTCTTCCTCTGCTTGCCCTCCAGCTGCAGTCGCCTGACCATGGAGTCCCCGGTCCAGATCTTCCGCGGGGAGCCGAGCCCCACCTGCTCCCCGAGCACCTGCCTGCTCCCAAACGGCAGCTGGCTGCCGGACTGGGCCGAGGCCGACCGCAACAGCAGCGGGGGCTCGGAGGGCGCGCCGCTGGAGTCCGCGCACATCTCTCCCGCCATCCCAGTCATCATCACGGCGGTCTACTCGGTGGTGTTCGTCGTGGGCTTGGTGGGCAACTCTCTGGTCATGTTCGTGATCATCCGGTGAGTGTGGGGTCCGGGCGCCGCAGTGGGTGGGGTCTGGAGGGAAGGTCGGGCTCTGCTGCCAGGACTGGAGGTTGGGGCTCCAGCCTGGTGGCGGAGACTCGTTGCAGTTCTTGCGGGGACCCCGGAGATTCTCAGAGGGTGGCCTCCTTGAAGTAAAGGATTTCCTGGAAGAGTTTTGGGTGGGGAACTGCGAAATTCACACGGGGCGAATCGCACAGCCAGGAGCTGTTTGAGCATTTGAACGACCCTCCTCTTCACCCACCCCCAACGCTGGCCCCTACTGAAAACTGTGGTCAGGCTAAGTACTAGGGTGTGGAGAAAGGTCAGTGTCTTCTGGAAAGGAAGCTAGTTCCTTTAACTGGCTTTTTTGCCTGGTTGCCCACGCCAGTTCGGAGCACTTTGGTCTGTCCTTTGCAAATAATTCTTAAGGTAAAATTCAGGCCCACGAATGCATTGGAGATAATTCAGAATTTTAAGTGACTCATCAGATTGGTATTATGGTTTATGAGCAAAAGTCAATATACTATTTAGAGTTGTTGGTATCCATGCATGAGCCCTTTTAGTACTGAAATATTTCCTTATTTATTTAGAATATCAGTGATTTTTTGGTAAATAAGCCATCCAATATCCAATATTTACCCTTTAAAGTGTGGGTAGTGGAGGTTTTCAAATATTGCTTTACTTTTTATTTTCCATCTAGAGAAGCAGATGGTTCTATTTTATTGTTCTTTGGTGGCATTACATTGAAGTCAGCTTCTAATTATAAATACCCAAATATCCACCTATATTTGCTAATTTTCTGGTAAGTGAAGCAATTCTTATTTCGGACTCTTTCAACAAAGAAAACAAGAAAAGGAAAAAAAAATCCCAACCTTGCTCTGGATGCCCTTTGATATATATGTATTTCCCTTTCTGGGAGAGTTGAGAGTGAATGAGGGGCTTTCATTCCTTTGAGAAGTCCTTGTGAAATAAGGGACACAAGTCACTCTTTTCAGAGGCATTGAAGGGATGAATAAAAACTACGTTCTTGTTTTTAAATTCTAACTTTAGCTCTATATTTTATACGACCCTTAAGAACACTATCTATAGTAGCATGAGTCTTGGGAAGTCATCATAATAAAAAATGCCCATTAAACTGTCTATCTAGATTTGAAAATGTCAGGTCTTTTATCTTCATCTGCGCTCCGGAACTAAAACTCATCATTTAGGCCTGTGAATACATATTTTAAATCTCATTTCACCTACAGTTAGTGCTTCTGGCTTATTAGCCTTGGTTTCCGTAACTGTGTATTGCATTTTTTGGGCATTTGCTCTATGATGAGTTAAAGGCTACAGAGGAAGAAAATATTTTAAAACACGTTGTTTTTCCAAATCATTAGTAATTTCAGGGTTGCTCACCTTTAGAGAGAAGATTATAGCAACCAAGAGAAAAGAAAAGACAGCTGTGTTTTCAATTACAATTAAAAATTTTAAAAATTCTTTGTTCAGAAGCTGTTGTTTTGTAATAAAACATTGTTAAATAAGAAGATGCTAAGAAAAAAAGAAATTGTTCCTACTTATATTTAAGTGCATGAGCAAAACATCTTACTGTTATTTGAATGAGCACCTGAAGTTTTGAGTTTGAGAAGAGCTTCTTAGTTGCTTAACAACTGTTTACATAACCGTACAGAATATGATCAAAAGGAATGAAGAATCCTAAAATGTGTGTAAAGACAACTCCATGGGGAACAGTAGACGTGTCAGAATGAAAACAGAATTATAGATTAACTAGGACCTTTAATAGCAAATATGAATATGAAGAAATAGAAATAGAAATGAAATATAAATATATATAACAATTACATATAATTACATATAGTGAATAATCACCATTATAAATCATAATATGGTACACTTACTAATTAGTTACATATTTATATAACATATGCAGTCTATAATTATATGTGTGTGTGTGTGTGTGTGTATCCAAAAGATACCCAAGACTAAAATTTGTTAAAAGGAGATAAATTCAGCTAAAAATACCAAAGAAGTTAGCGAGTTCATGTAACAATCATCCTCCCACCCCACTCTTACCTACTTGGAGATGAAATATGAAAAGTGAGGAGTTCTGCTATCATCCTGGAATGCCAATGTACTGAAACATTAGTTTACTTACAGCTATAGCTAAGAGGATTAAGGAGTATTTGGAGTTGGTTAAGACTGAGACATGGTCAAAGACTTGAAAAATAAAACCTCAGAAGAGAAGTTGTTGAACTTGGGTTTATTTTGCTCAGAAGAAGGAACTGAAGACTTGAGAGAGGTGGGTATGGTGGACACATCAGAACTGATGTGGATTTGTAATCGATCTTGAGGGCTGAGCAACACTGCTTGAAAAGATGGAGGATCACTTTTGAGAGGAACACTATTTTAAAATACTACACATTGAAAAGAGTCATGGTTCAGCCGTCTAGGACATCATTCTAAAGATGTTTGGATGTCAGGGCAGGTGCAGGTCCGAGATGGTCATCTCAAACCTGGGGAGTAATTTAGGGTTGTGGAAAAAGCTTTGACTGTTTTTAGAGCTGTCTTATACATTGATTTCCCATATTGAGTGCCTGAAATGCTACTCAGTACCCTCTGAATATATTTATAATTTCAAGGGTTTTCATAATTTCATAGGTACCAATTGCCATAACTGCCTAATATTAGGGCATAGTAACTTTTCATTGTGAAAACCGTAAAATTAAGCACCTAGATGCTCCCTTCTCACTAGACTTTGGCATTTGTGGACCTGGGATGGGAGGTTCTTTTTTTTTTTTTTAAAGGTTTTATTTATTTATTTGACAGACAGCAATCACAAGTATGTAGCGAGGCAGACAGAGAGAGAGGAGGAAGCAGACTCCCTGCTGAGCAGAGAGCTCCATGTGGGGCTTGATCCCAGGACCCTGGGATCATGACCTGAGCAGAAGGCAGAGGCTTAACCCACTGAGCCACCCAGGTGCCCCAGGATGGGAGGTTCTTACCTCAGCCCTGGATCTCTATATTTGGCTCCTACGGATACCTCGGATTTGCCAATGGGTGTGACACTTAGGATCCTAAGCCTGTGTTCTCTCCACCTCTACCTGTGTAGGTCACCTGCAGCGAATGTTGTGATGGCCACCCACACCCACACCCACATCCTGGATCCTGCTAGGCAGTCTCACCTGTGACATCTAAAACTTCCATTCTCCTGCAACTTCCATGCATACAGCTGTCTCCACCCCTAGCAGACATGACTAAAACTTGAAGGACACTAAATATATGCCAAATGGGTAAAGCTCCCTACTTCAAGGGAATAATTTTATTTATTCTTCACAACCATAGGTGTATGACTATCCCATTTAACAGATGGTGAAATGAAAGCAAAGAAAGATTAAATAAACTGACAAAGGTCACACCTTGCTGATCGTGGAGCCAGGCTGACCCCAGAGCCTGTGCTTTGTCTCACTGTTCAATTCATTGCCCACTATACCACTCCTGCAGACCTGTGGATATTTTCTTACTGGGCAGTAAGAATTCATTTTCTCCCAGACTGTCCTTTTCTCTTACCTTGCCTGGACACTATAAACCATCACTGCAGCCTCTCTTGACAATACATTCAGCTGCCTTGCCTTCTTGTCCTTCTGCTCTTTTCTTCCACTGAACCATGACCCTGGATCGAGCTAGTACTTTACCTTCCTGTTCCTATTCCCAGCGAATTGAGTGCCGCTGAATAAAATCAATTTTATCTTTGTAAAGATATACTTGAAGGCAAAGTCGCCACCTTCAAGAATAGTTGAACCCAAGTCTGCCTAGTGTTTCTGTGTCTCTCTCCTATTTCCAGAAAGAAACAATACCTTTTCCTATTCGTCACTAGAAAACAAAAACCAAACCAAAACAAAACAAGTGAACAAAAAAAAAAAAAAAAAAAAAAAAAAAAAACCCAAAACAAGACAAAAGAAAACAAAGCAAAAAAACGCCAAACTAATTTAATCGGTACTAATTCCTAAGCCCTCCCTAACCATATTTCATCATGGTCATGGGGTGATCTTAACCCAGTAGTTCACTGTGGCACTGGAGTCTAGCTGCTGGGAATGTTCTCCCTATATACATGCATTGGCAGCCACCCTCCCTCATAGCATCTCATCTCTGTGGGATGTTTCCTTCTTTGTATCCATAGCAGATCCCTGCTCCTGAGGGTTGAGTCTCATCACCTTGGGCTCTCCTGAGGTTTCTGCTGTGTTAGCTAACCCATTTCTCTGCTATCTGTAATCTCTCCACTGCTTTTGTCCTTTAAGCTCCTGGACATATTCAAGCATCTGTCATCTTACAGGTAATCAATATCCACGACCCTTCCATTTTTCTGAGTTCCTTTACCTAATGTCTTTTCATCCTCCTGTGTATTGTAGGTAAACTTCTTAGAGGGATAATCCTTCTTCATTTTCTTGTCTTTCACATGTTCCTCAGTCCTGTGTGCATGGATTCCCTCCCTGACGCTCCTTTACCAAAGCTAGAGCATCATGTTTCAGCTTCTCATTTTGGCTGACTGTCCCTTGATTTCTGTGGAGATTTGATATGTTCGACCAGTCTTATGCCCCTTGCTTTTTCTGATAGCACCCTGTCCTTCACTTCCTGGCATATCCTTGGGATTCTCTTGTCCACAGCACAGCCTACTCTTCTTGTGTTTCTTAATTGGTCATATTTTCCAGAGCCTTCTCAGCTCTTCTATCCTCACTTTTCTCACTCTTTGTATTATTCAGGATTCATTCAGAACAGTAGAACCAGTAGGAGATGTACCTGTGAAGAGATTTGTTGCAAGGAATTGGGTTACGTGATGGTGGGACCGGCTGAGCAAGTCTGGTGGGAAGGCAGGCATCAGCAGAGACAGGCTGCTTGTGGCAGGGGGACCTTCTTTCTCAGGGAAACCTTTGCTCAGCCCTATCTTGGTGTGCTAAGGCTGCTGTCACAAAGGTCCACAGACTTTGTGGTTTAAACAACAGAAATTATTTTCTCACAGGGAGACTAGAAGTCCGAGATCAAGGTGTTGGCAGGGTTGGTTTCTTCTGAGACCTCTCTCCTTGGCTTATAGATGGCTCTTTTCTCTGTGACCTCACGTGGTCTTCTTTCCATGTATGTCTGTGTCTTAATCTCCTACTTTGATATAGGCACCAGTCAAATTGTATTAAAGCCCACTCGTATGACCCCATTTTACCTTGATTTTACCTCACTTTGTCTCTTTGAAGTCTCTATCTTAAAATTCAGTCACATTCTGAGGTACTGGGGTGTTCGAATTTGAACGCATGTATCTGAGGGGACATAATTCAGCCCTAATCACGGCCTATCCTATTTCTGTTCTCCTTAAGAAAACACTCTCCTCAAGCTTCAATTTTCATGAAAATTATGTATATATGTTCTCTTTTGTTTAATTTGAAGAGAAGCATTACTCTTGTAAAGGCATACTTCTTTTAAAGTTAAATATAAGCATAAACAAGGAAAAAATTACTAGGACAAAAATAACAGGAATCAAAATTACTTGGTTGTTGGTCTTAAGTTTTGCCTTTTGCTTTTCTCATTAGTTTTCATTAATTCACCACTACCACAATAAAGACCTCTAGGGAGTCAGCCTTTTGCTACCCTTGCCCTGGGAGTAGAAGACTTTGGCTTTCTTATAGTTCAGCCTGGGCAGTGTTGAAATTTCCTAACGGGCAGCTTTAGAAGAGACATGGGGAAAAAAACAAACAAAATGAAACAAAAACAAAACCAGAACCACAAAAATCCTCTGGAAATGCTTCCATTTCCAGAACTCAGATTTCTTCTCCAAAGGCAGCCAACCCATTCAAGCTTGCAAAAAAACCATTTTCTTGCTTATCAATTAGGGAACAGAGTGCTTCTCCAAGCCACTGACAGAAATCCCACTCTGCAGAGACCATCTTAGGTCACATGGCATATACAGACTCAGGACACCCCTGAGTTGGTTTGGGCCGCATGGTTGAACTTGTGTCAGTTCTAGGAAACTGTGGCTATCACAGAATTAAGGAAGAAGTGAGTTGATCCAATCAGAGTGTCTGATGAGTCTCTTTTCCATCCATGAAAAAGAGTATCTTTTCCTTCTCGAAGTTCTCATTGCAATCATGGCAATTGTATGTACACATATATTCCACATTCTCTCAAGTGTTACTGTAGCCTACCTTGGATAATACCAGACTACTCCTAGCAAGGCACTGAAGGAAAGGCAGAGGCATACTGGTATAATTAACCTTGTGCTACTCCATCTCTGACATCTGTCTTATCTCAGGCTTTGATTGAAAAATATGTTCTCATTTATCCTGTTGAACATTTCCTCAAAAGTAAGCATAGTGAAGATGCCTCCAGAAATTATTTTCCAAAAGTGCCTATCTTGCATTTCTCCAGGTAATTTTGTCATTTTACAAGCTCTTAAAAGAGAGACTTGATTTCATTGCAAGTGATGATATGAATTTACAAAGTGGAACTCTTTTCTTCCCTGTGGAACGTGAGATTGCAGCTGAAATCCAAATCCTTGTGTTTCAGAGATCAGAAAAGAATCAGCTGTATACCACCCCCCCCCAAAAAAAAAAGGAAAAGAAAGGAAAAAAAGTCATCAGACATAGAACTCCAACTTTTAACAGACTCTAGGCACAATCGTAGTCTTCAAAATCACTTCTTAATTCTGTTGACCTTATGAGACTTTACAATTTTTCCTGGTGCCTGTCTTCAACTTAGTTTTAGGAGGGACTTATTTCTGGCTGGGAGATGATTGCCCCTCTCCATTGATCACTCACCTGTATCTCTTGAGTAGCAGTATCTTTCTGTGAGCTGCATAGCTGGCATTTTTTCACTCCAGATTAACTTCTGGATGCACTCAATTGTCATTGCCCCAGGGGGCTCAGCCTGTCCTCAGTGCAAAAACCTAAAATTGTGTGGCTGCAGGATAGTCTTTTTTCTAAAGTTTGGCTTATGTGGTTTCAGTAATGCAAGTAATGCAGGCTCAAAAGTGTATTAACAAAAGATTTATTCCTCCACAGAAAATCAGCCAGTCTTTCTTTGTTTCTTTCTTTGGAGGGGATACTGATTTATTTCTGAGATAAGGAGAGTTTATGTAAGAGAGGAGATTTTAGGAGTGGGGATAATATTGTAAAAGGTGTGTGTGTGTGTGTGTGTGTAAAAATTGACCCTTCCCTGGTCCAGCAAAGATGAAAGATGAGAAAAACAGAAGGCATGTGATGAATATGTGATAAATTGAGAGGTCCCAAAAGACTGGTCTGAAGGTGGGGAAGGGAGGCTTCATATTAAAAACAGCTAGAGTTCCGAGTATTTAGAGACCCTCTTTCACAATGGGAACACTCTTCTGAGCTGCTTTTTACTCACTTAACTTCACAAGACTACAAACTCTCTCTGCTTACCATGTTGCTTTCCACCGGGGTTGGTGGGGGGCGGCATTTCCTACTGATAAGAGTACAGAGTGGAAGTTAATCTTGTCTTCTCTCTGCCAGCATCCTGTGGTACCCTTAGCTACTTCAGTTTTCTGTATAAAGTTGGAAAAAATCATCTAAGATATCTGTGTACTTCTAAATATCCGGATAGTTGTAGTCTGAGAAACAGCATGTCAATCACATGAAATTTACAGTTGTTCTACTGTTTTCAGGCGTGATAAACACTCACGCTGTGTGCACAGCTGAGTACACTAGAACATTGATGCTGGGTGTCAGGACCATGCCTACAGAGGATGAGCAGGTCCTGGCACCTGCTGTAGCAGTGAAATCACTGTTCTGCATTCTCCCACCGCCCTGTCTGACAGCCTGCCCCCCTTGCAAGGCGATGCATGTCCACCATTCTGGCCACACATCACTGCCAGCATGGTCGCTGAGGCTGTGACAGTCGTGGAACTCAGGGACACATCTGCTCCTCTGTTCTTTCTATAGGCTTTTTCTCTTTGAATATGGGAGAGTAATTCTGGGGAACTGGAGGGACCTGACATCTGAATGAATCTGTGGATTCACATAGTGAATGTGAATATAGTGAGTATATTCAATTTCAGAGTCCGATGAAACAAGAACCAAATTTCCTTTCCTTCCATTAAAAAATTAATAAGCTATTGCCCCTTAGTAAAGAATCATAGTTTCAATAGTAAATAATCCAAAAAGACACAGCAACTCAATTTTGAGATGAACTGGAAGCTATCTAGAGAATTAATGTAGCAAACTCATTATGTTTTCAAATAAGTACTTCTGAAAATTCACATCAGTAAAGCCACAATTTCTGATCATTTAAAATATAAAATCTGGAATGCTCTGTATCTGGAAAACATACCCAGGAAAATGAATAAATCATGCTTGTTGACAATGCAGAGGAAAGAATGTTGAAGCATGTCGGTCATTATGCTAGTTGTCCACAGTTGGTTTAAAAGGATTGCATTTTCCCAGGTGTCACAGAAATTTCCTTCTACTGAGCATGGTGTGTTAGGGGTCTTCAGAAGCTAGTGCAGCTCAGGTCTTGTAAGATAGTGAGTGGCCAGCTTCCTGTGGGTCAGGAGTGTTTGGTCACACTCATCTTCTTCACCAGGACCAAAGAGTGATTCTTCAGGTGTATTCCAAAGGCCTGTAGGCATTCTCCGTACTAAAGGGTTCTATTCAGAAAAATGAACACTCGGGTGTATGTTTGTTTCATTCTGTTGGAGCTGTGGTTTGAGGGCTACAGATTTTACTCCCTTTTGTCCACTAATTTGTGGTCTCAGGCAAGCCATTTACTTCCTCTTTACTCTGTTTCCTCACCCAAACAATGGGTATTGTTTGTGGGAAAACTGCAACACTGTAGTGTACATGACAGCCTTTGTCTGTAGATGGGCAGTGTGCTAGTATTCAATATTAGTATTCCTTGACTCATGCCCCATTCCCTCATATCAAATGTTTTTTACCCTCATGATGCATAGTTACCACACTTACCAGAAGAGCTTTCAATCTTTAGCTGCTGGAAGGAGCAGATTCACAGAATCACGTAAATTCTCTGAAATTTCCGCCTCTTTAAGAAACTTATGAATGACAGCCCTGAATGCCTTTACTGATTAGCTATGCACTCTGAGAACCCTTGAGAACCATCTCTTAGCTTACTCTTCAGAAGAAGTGGGGGCAGTGGTATATAATGGGACTGTGATGCAGTTTATTAGGGCCGTGGCAGGTAATGACCATTGCAGTGACACCAGCAACAGGAGTGATGACTGAGAGGACTGGCATCCAGCGATCAATCAGCAAATACCAAGTCCTGGGATGAGTACTTTGAGGGACTGTCTCTAGTCGTCAAGACAATTTTGCCAGATAAAGTTCTCAAAACAGAGGTTGTCCCATAATAAGCCCCTGTGAACACTCCACATGGTTTTGCCTCTTGGTATTCAAGGTCCTCTATTCCCTTACACCCCCTTTCCCAGCTCAGTCAGGTTCTCATTACTGTAGCCATGAAAACCTCTCTCTCCAGATCCTTCTCAAAGTGCAAGATCCTGTCCAGGTTTTGTCTTTTTTAAAATGTGCCCCCATCTCTTCACTACACACTGATCCTGCCCTGTCTGGTCCTCTAGTTTACGTTGTAATTTTGACTTCGTGGGTTGAAAAACGCCTCGGGTTACAGTCAGTTTGTTGGTTTTCTCAGTCGTCCTCAATGCCCAGTGTATTATTGTATATGGAGCAGGCACTTAAAAATGTGTTGAAATAATGAAATGATGACTATAGGGGAGGAAGCTTGACTATAACCAGAGAGAAGAGAGGGTGTGTGTGTATTGTCAGCATGGGGGACAGTTTCAGGTAGGAGCTAAAAATAACTGAAATCAATAAATGGAAAACACGTTTGTATTTAAAGATAGATGGTCATTACCCAGCAAGATTATAGGTTTATTATGCTGTCATAAGGCTAAAAAGGAGCTCCTGACTAAAGAAGCATCATTTAAATTTAAAATAAAAAAGCACTCGGGCAATGCACCTCAACAGCAAGGGACGCTAATAATTCAAGAACGAGCTTGTCTACCTGCACAGTATCTGAGCACAGCAGGCATTTGGGAAGGACAAGAAGATGTGAGACTCTGGTTCAAGGTCAATGTTCCCTTGCTAGTGTCTCATTTTTCTTGGAGCAAGTGCCAGGCTTTCCCAGAAAACCTGCGTGGAGACATTGGTTCCTGATAGCTCAGCAGATAACTTTGTGCATGTATGGCTGCCAGTCCAGAAGTCCCTTCTTAATTTTCTGTAAAGAGTACTCCAATAGGCAGGTCTTGAATTAAGGTACAATGAGGAACATTCCTTACTCCCAGAGACACCCTCTGACATGTAGCCGGGTGATGACCTTCCTCCTGGCTGCCACCCAGGATTCTCTGGTTGACTTCTCTTCCCAGCCTGCTCCCTGCTTCCCGTCTGGTACACCTTACCATCACTTTTGGGTTTGTAACATTGACAAGTGTAGTGAGGACAGCCCACAGGCTTTGCTCTTTTAGTGCCATATGCTCCTGTGGTGTGTACGCTAAAAAGTGCAGCCACTCACTGCCAGCCCACCTCCAGCTTCTCCACATGAGCCAAAACTTCCCACCCAGATGGTGCCATTTTATTTGAAATATTGCACATTTTTGTAAAGCAGGATGGATGAAATGGAAAATAATTTCATATCTTAACATAGTAAGAATGCCCTCCCCTCTCCCTCAGGGTACATGTGACTAAAAGGACTAGCTACTATCTCCTTTTGATTAAATTAACAAAACCAGAGTGCTCAACCAGATGGTCTTATTATCACAGGGTGGAGGTCTTATATCAAGAATCTGGTCCAATGTAGTACATAAAAGACTGTCAGTAAATATTTGTTGAACTTATAGTTTATTCACTAGTTTAAATCATTGCAAGACTCAAACCTGTGGTAGGTTTGTAAGTATGTGTCTTCCAGAACCCTGGGAGAGGGGCCTTGCCTTGCTGCCCCTTTCAGATCATCCCATGGAGTCCCCACCTTTGCCAACATTAGAAACATCATGTTAGGATGCCTGGGTAGCTCAGACAATTAGGCGTCCGCCTTTGGCTTAGATCTTGATCCCAGGATCCTGGGATTGAGTCCCACTTTGGGCTCTTGCTCAACAAGGAGTCTGCTTCTTTCTCTGCTCCCCTCTGCTTCTGCTTGTGCGCACTCGCTCTCTCTCTCTGACAAATAAATAAATAAAATCTTGAATGAATAAATAAATAAATAAATAAATAAGCATATCACTTTACTCATCTGAGTCTAACTTGCTTCACTAATATTAGGGAGAAGACATAAATCTCCCAGCTAAACTCGAGGAACAGTTGACTTAAGTATCAGATAAAATACATGGAGGTCAAAGCTCTGGCCTTGGTAAATTATACAGTGCTGGGGGCATTTAAGAATGTGGAAACTGGCATCCTGCACCCAGGTTTGAGTCTTGCAATGCTGTTTATAACCATATTACTTTGAGAAATGCATGTAACTCCCATGATTCTCTTTGCTTCCTTCATTCTCTCTCTTTCTCTCTCTTTTTATATTTTTTTGCCTCCTTCTCTTTTTTTCCCTTCCTCTGTGTTCACCTGTTTTGTTTCTTAAATTCCACATATGAGTGAAATCATATGGTATTTGTTTTTCTCTAACTGACTTATTTTGCTTAACATAATACATAATTTCCATCCTTGTTGCTGCAAATGGCAAGATTTCATTCTTCTTATGGCTAAGTAATATTCCATTGTGTATATATACCACACCTTCTTTATTCATTCATCAGTCAGTAGACACTTGGGCTCTTTCCATAATTTGGGCTACTGTTGATAAAGGTGCATATTACATTTTATTATAACTCATATTTCATTTCATTCACATTCTTCCAATATGTTGCAGGAATTATTTTTGCTATTGTCTTTCATATTAAAACTGAACTATGGCTCTAACGAAAACTAGGTTCCTTTTTTTCTTCTTGTGGTGACTGACTGATGGCTTCCACATACATAATAAGGGAGGGAGAGGAGTTAAAGACCATGAAAACTGGACATATTCTTTGGATTAGGAGCATTTCATTAATGATCTCAGGAGCTCTATGAGATAAACATTGTATTTCCCATTTTATAGTCAAGAAACTGAAGCTCCATTTTTAGTGACCTCTCCAAAATCTAACAGAGGGAAAAATAAGGACTGGAACCCAAGTCTACCCAAACAGGGAACTGTCTCATATGCCTAGCTTCATAAAGTAAGAAGAGAATATCAGGGTCACTAAATATGAGAGCAAAGTCAGAGGCGCTCCTCACTATAATCTTTGTTAATATCAGGGATTCTTGGATAGAAAGTAGACAGAATAGGAGGTTGGCTTGTAAGATGCCATTTTCAAACATAAAATTATACCTTAAAGAAGACATTTGAACAGATAGCTTTTCAGTCTTGCTCATTGGAAATATTTGCTCTGTCTCAGTAAGTGAATTTCCCTAGTTATCTATGCTTTTATAATACCTATGCTCTGAGCATTGGCCATATACATTTACTCATTATTTATTTATTAGAGAGAGAGAGAAAGATCACAAGTGGGGGAGGGGGTGGGCAGAGGGAGAAGCAGACTCTCAGTTGAGCAGGAAACCTGACATGGACTCAATCCCAAGACCATGAGATAGTGATTGGGCTAAAGGCAGACACTTAACGGGACTGAGCCACCCAGGTACTCCACATTTAATAAAATTTATAGGCCACTTAACAATATTTGAGTGAAAATTGTAAAGGTGAAACATGACATATTTTAAAATAAGCTTCTCATTCTCCAGATTAAAGCACTGTTTAAATAGCAGAGCATCAGAATGGAAACCCACAGATACTGACTCTGTGCCATGCTTTACCACGCCTTCAGCCCAGCACAGACAAAACATTTTCTAGCAAGAAGGAAAGAGAGGAGGGGAAGATTTGGGGGAGGGTAAGGGGGATGCTAAGAGTGATCCTATATGTCACACATTTTGAGTCAGGTCATCTACTGCCTTTACCTCTGTATGGCCATTCGGTTTTATTATCTTTATGTGACAAGACACGAAACTCAGAAAAGTCATACACTAAATCCAGACTCTGGATGATCTGACTTCATAGAAGACCACCTTGCCTCCCAGGAGAGCCAAGGTTGTTCTGTCACTACATGTTAAAAGGCATTTCTCATGTAGAAATTCATTTATTAAAAGACACCCTAGCAGTGATCAATAAAAACCATTGATATTGATTTTATAAAGAAAGCAGTAATTTTCCATAGGACAGCTCCTTGTAAGTGACCCTAAATAACAGTTAAAACCATAACATTAAGACGGTATGTGGGGCATGACTGAATTAATTATGATAAGGTCTATAAATCTGAGGTGTATAGAAAGTAATTAACAGATTTCCCCTACATATTCAGAGGCATTTGGCCTCTGAAAACCTGCTGATACTGTTTGGAATGTCTCATGCCCTAGAGATCCCTCAGGGAGCATTCTCTTGGTAAAACAGTCCTCTTAATTCAGTTTTAGTTGAAAGTAGAATTGTTCTAAACTTCATGTTATAATGGAAAGAATAATTTGGCCTTAAAGGCAATGTTTTTGGTCTCTTTTGAAAATTACTGTCCCCTCAGTTGGAAGAAGAAACAATTTATGTGTTTAAAAATCTCTCAAGATGAGAATAAAGAACTGAGTTTTACCTACTGTGCTAGATTACATTTTGTGCTGTGATGTGTATAAGGAAGAACTCAGCCAGCTTTATTTACATAATGCATTTACAATGAAAAACTAATGGCACACTGGCAAACAAAAGTCAACAAACTTAGCTGTGTTTTAGCCATTGAAATTGAATGTATTTTAAAAATGAAAACCATTTTGAATTTTCAAAAGACGTAATTACAATGATGGATTTCTCAAAATGACCCCGTAGAAAAGTTGAAGAAGCTTTATCTTTTGTTTTACACAGTGAAGAGGAAGAAATAAAAAAGTATAAAAAAATGCTTAAAAGCAAGCAACTCCAGGTAGGATTAAAATGAATTGCCAGTCACAAAAAAAGACCAACCTGTATTATGTGTGAGTCTGTCAAAAAGATCTGTTATGTATATTCATCTATGCTATTTTATTTGCACTATATTTTGAACAAAGCACCAGAATAAAAGCTAAGTCAAGTCAAAGATTTTTGTCCACTTTTTTCCTATTACCTTTAATGTCTAGAACAGCCCTTTTACATATTAGATACTCAACAAATATGTAAAGAATAAGTGAATGGAAAAAAATTCAATAGTTCAAAGGTTTTTACAAACACATTTGGATTTGTATTACAAACACACTCATGGATTTGATACAAAGTTGAAGAGAAATGCTCTTGTTTCTTGTCTTTTAGATACACAAAGATGAAGACAGCAACCAACATTTATATATTTAACCTGGCGTTGGCAGATGCTTTGGTTACTACAACCATGCCCTTCCAGAGCACAGTCTATCTGATGAATTCGTGGCCATTTGGGGATGTGCTGTGCAAGATAGTCATTTCCATTGACTATTATAACATGTTTACCAGCATATTCACCTTGACCATGATGAGTGTGGACCGATACATTGCTGTGTGCCACCCCGTCAAAGCTTTAGACTTCCGCACCCCCATGAAGGCAAAGATCATTAACATCTGTATTTGGCTCTTATCATCATCTGTTGGCATATCTGCGATAGTCCTTGGAGGGACCAAAGTCAGGGAAGGTAAGAACAGTCATGTTCATCTCATTTTTACAATCCTACTTCTAATTAAACAAACTCTTAGTTTGGAAATGAGTAGGACACATATCTAGGGGAAAAACCAAAAACCAGTGGAAACATAAGGCATAAATCCATGGAAGGTGAGAAACACAACACTTTTATGCTTTCTATGTCTAAACATAGGATGGATAAAGACATTACCCAGACATAGATGCCCAAGCTATCTGCTACTCTGGAAGAGTTTATTGGAATCTGGAGAGGTGGGGATGAAGCAGGGAACCACAGGCATGTGGATTTTTAGAATACAATCTATTGCATGCTGGCAATTGTAAGATACACCTACTTGGTCCTCTTCTTTCTCCTTAAAAAAGGACACTAAATCATTAGAAACCTATGCTGACTCTTTACGCATTTTCTTTAGGGATTAATCTCCATGTCACCATTATAACTCCTTGATTTGGTTGTAGGACATTCAGAATTGGGTTCACTGATGGATGATAGTACACATGAGCAAAACTTAGATTTTGGTTATACTGTTCTTACCCAATGCAAACAGGATACCTGATGTTTTCCCATTATTACTAGGGTAGTGGTTATCACCCTGGGCTGCATGTTGGATTCACCTGGGTACTTCAGAAAATACAGATAATCCTTGAATAATGTTGGTGCACCAACCCCAGGCAGTCAAAATTCTTGTATTACCTTTGACTCCCCAAACTTAACTACTGATAGTGTACTGTTGACTCAGAAGCTTTACTGATAACATAAATAGTTGATTAGTACATATTATATTTTATATGTTTGTATGCTGTATTCTTACAATAAAGTAAGCTGGAGAAAATAAAGTGTAATGGAGAAAATCATAAGGTAAAGAAAATTAATTTTTAGTACTGTTCTGTAATTAAAAAGAAAAAACTGCATGTACGTGCACATGTGCAGTTTAAACCCATGCTGTTCAAGGACTATACTGCTGCCTCGGTCCCACGCCTGGAGGCTCTGGTTTAATTGACCAGAGGCACAGTCTTTGTATCGAGGTATTTTTAAAGATTGACTGACTGATTGATTGATTGATTGATTGATGGGGGGTGGGTATAAGGAGGGGAGAAGGAAACCTAAGTGGGGCTCAATCCCAAGATCCTAGCTGAGACCAAGAGTCAGATGCTTAACATCTGTGCCACCCAGGCACCCCTGGGTGTTAAGATTTTTAAGATGTCCCTAGGGACTCTAATCTGGCCAGGGTGAGGAGGACTACTGTCCCATCAGTTTTACTTTACTAGTAAAAGTAAAGCTATGAAAATATCTTTGGTCTTAGTAGAAATCCACTGGGGAGAGGGGAACGGAACCATCACTTTGGACTTTATAAATGCTGTTTATTGTTGTAGCAGTTCTCTAAAAAGTCTAGTTTATTAGGGAGGCCCATAAGACTTGTAAATCCAGATAATTGAATATGTGTAGTAGGGACCTACCAGATCATAGAAAGGGCAGGTGCTAAAATCATAGCTTCTCCAGTATAGTCCACATTTGTAATGAAACACAATCTTTTCCCTCTTAAACTATAAAATGAATTTCCAGCTTAGCTGTGGAAGGTGTTAAGCTATAATATTTGGTAAATTTTAAGATATGCCAAACTTTATCAGAGAAGCATTTTAAAATATGATTAATTATACACAGGATTTTGTTTCTTTGTGTATACAACAAATAGATATATAGTTGCAAGGAATGCTTTAGCCTAGGGTGTTGATGTTTCATAACTGGATTCAAAAGGAGAGGCTGCATATACCCCATGAAGACTAGAAGAATGGGCCAAGTGATAAAAGAAGGTTACAATTTTCCCTAGGCAAGTGAGGAACTGATTTTGATATTTCATGACATACTTGCAGACTTAGCCACTGGACTCCTCTAATCATTGTCAGAAAAATGACATCCTAGAAGCAATGGATTTCAATTCAGTTTTTGAAAGACGAAATGAAGATAAATGTAGGTTTTCCAGGAAGAAGTTGCTGTAGATGATTGTGTGCAGATGCCATGGAAGAAAGGATCCACCAGTGTTGGGAGATTAATTTGTGCAGCAAACAGAGGGGGAAATGGGAAAAATTAAAGTAGTTTTGTAGAGAGCTCATTTCATTCTTTGTTTCTTCTTCTTTTTTTAATTATAAGAAGATGATTCTTTAAACAATTTTCTAAAGCGGATTTTGAGTATGTGATGAAAGATTGCCTCTGAACCATCTAGTACATTCATTTTTGAGTGCTGAATGACACTCCTTGTCAAGACTGTTGGGTGACCAAGAGGAGTATTTTAGACAATCTCTGCGCCCTGAATCAGAACTGAATGACATTGGTAGTTTATACTGTCATGTTTCTGGAGAATGCTTACTGAAGGAAATCAGGCATCAACTACCTTAGAACACGTCCACCTTGATGAGAAATTTCAGTTAATGCTTCTGAGTTTCTTTCTGGTTTCTTTTTGGTTAAGACCACAGATTCAGGAATCAAAGTGCCTGGGATTGAATCCTGATTTCAGCATTTATGGACACTATCCTTTTGGAGACATTACTTAGATTTCTGTCCCTCAATGTCCTTATCTGCATAATAGGGGTAAATAATAGTGTCTACCTCCTAGGGTGTTTTCCAGATCTAATGAGTCAGTGCATGGAAAGTTAAGAAGCAGGGCCATGTCTAGTAAGCCATTGATAAATGTTAACTAGCATCTTTATCTGACATAGTGATTTTAACTGGTCCTGCCTTATTGCTTATGTTTATTAACATCTGTAGGGTATTCATTCAATATGAGGGCTCTTGCGTGCAGCAAGAATTTCACTTGATGGGTATATGATGTTAAATATAACATTTTACACAGTATACATGTGTGTACTATTTATTTTGGGAATTCATAGTCTGTTTATTACCACTACTATAATTACTAAGTTATGGTAATGACTACAAACAGAAACAGAATTATTCTTAACAAAAAGAATAGACACAAGGCAAGCTTTAGTTTAGATATTAGAGCTAAATCCATAATTATGACAGCCTTGAGACATTGGAACATGTGCTAGAGAAAGCTACAGCCTTTTAATATTACTATAAAGAGAAAAGAAACTTTAGAAAACCACTTTATGAACATAGACGAACAAAAAGTAGTGCATATTTCATGTGAACAACTCAGTGAGTTAGAGATAAATATACACCATCACCCCATCAAGACCACAGACATGTCACCTCCTAAAGTTTCTTTCTGCCTTGTTTATTATTTTTCTTATGTGATAAGAAAATTTAGCATAAGAGCTATCCTCTTAGCAAATGTTGAGTATGCTGTACAATATCATTAGCTATAAAATCTATCTGCATAGTAGATCTACAGAACTTTTTTTAAAAAGATTTTACTTATTTGTTTGACAGAGAGAGAGAGATCACAAGTAGGTAGAGAGGCAGGCGAGGGTGGGGGAAGCAGACTCCCTGCTGAGCAGAGAGCCCGATGGGAGACTCGATCCCAGGACCCTGCTGAAGGCAGAGGCTTAACCCACTGAGCCACCCAGGGGCCCCTCTATAGAACTTTTTTACTTGCTTAACGGTAACCTTTGGCCATTGCCTCCCATCCCTCCTGCCCCAAGGTCCTGGAGACCACAGTTCTACTCCTGCTTCTATGAAATTCCACATAGAAGGGAGATCATATAGTTTTTGTCTTTCTGTGTCTGGCTTATTTCATTTAGCATAATATTCACCAGATCTATCCATGTGGCCACAAATGGCAGGATTTCTTTCATTTTAATAACTGAATAATATTCCATTGTGTATGTGTATATACACATCATATACCACATTTTCTTTATCCATTCATCCATTGGTGCACAGTCCCCCCCCCCCAATATCTTGGCTATTGTAAATAATGCTGAAGTGAACATGGGAGTACAGATATCTTTGAGATATTGATTTCATTTCCTTTGGACATATACCAAGTGGAACTACTGGATTATATGATAGCTCTATTTTCAACTTTTTGAGGAACCTCCATACTGTTTGCCAGAGTGGCCGTACCAGTTTGCGTTCCCACCAATGGAGCTTCCCTTTTCTCCATATCCCTGCCGACACTTACCTTTTTTTAGATATTTGACAATAGCCACAGTAAGAAGTATGAAGTGATATCTCATTGTGATTTTATTGGCACTTCTCTGATGATTGGTGATGTTGAGCACCTTTTTATAATCCTTTTGGCAGTTTGTAAGTCTTCTTTGGAGAAATGTCTATTTAGGTTCCTTGCCCATTTTAAATCAGGTTATTTGCTTTCTTGCTATTGAGTTGTATGATTTCCTTGTATATTTTATTTATTTATTTATTTTTTAAGATTTTATTTATTTATTTGACAGACAGAGATGACAAGTAGGCAGAGAGGCAGGCAGAGAGAGGAAGAAGCAGGCTCCCTGCTGAGCAGAGAGCCAGACATGAGGCTCGATCCCAGAACCCTGGGATCATGACCTGAGCTGAAGGCAGAGGCTTTAACCCACTGAGCTACCCAGGTGCCCCATGATTTCCTTATATATTTTAGATATTAACCCCTTATCAGATACATGATGTGCAAATATTTTCTTCCATTTTGTAGGTTGCCTTTTCATTTTGTTGTTTCCTTTGCTATGCAGGAGGGGTTTTTTGTTTGTTTGTTTTGGGTTTTTGGTTTTTGTTTGTTTTTAGTTTGAATTAGTTTGATGTAATCTCACTTGTTTATTTTTGGTTCATTTCTTGTACTTTTGGTGTCATTAAAAAAAAAATAAACATTGCCAAGACCAGTATCAAGAAGCTTTTCCTTTATGTTATCTTCTAGAAGTTTTGTGGTTTTATTTACATTGTCTTTAATCCATTTTGAGTTGATTTTTATGTATGGTGTAAGATAAGTGTCCGTTCTTTTCATTCTTTTACATGTGGATATCCCATTTTCCCAGCACCATTTATTGAAGAGCCTATCCTTTCCCCATTCTATTTGTGGCATCCTTATTGAAGATTACTTAATTGTATATGTGTGGGTTTATTTCTGGGCTCTCTATTCTCCATTCCATTGGAATATGTGTCTGTTTTCATTGCCAGCACCAGACTGTTTTGATTATTATAGCTTTGTAATATATAATTCGAAATCAGGAATTGTGATTTCTAGCTTTGTTCTTGCTCAAGATTCCTTTGACAATTCAGCATCTTTTGTGGTTCCATATGAGTTTGAGGATTATTTTTTCATTTTGTTTTGTTTTGTTTTGAGAGAGAAAGAATGACTGAGTGCAGTGTGGGGAGAAGCAGAGGGAGAGGGAGAGAGAATCTTACCCAGGTCCATGCTCAGCCTTACACATGGGGCTCAATCTCACAATGTTGAGATCATGACTTGAGTCTAAGTCAAGAATTGTACACTTAACTGACTGAGCAACACAGGTGCCCCTGAGGATTATTTTATTCTGTTGCCTTGAAAAGTGCTTTTGGGTTTTGATAGAGGTTGTACTGAATTTTTAGATTGTTTTGTGTGTATAGAGATTTTAATAATGTTAATTCTTTTGATCCATGAACATAGGATATCTTTCCATTTATTTGTATCTTCTTAAATTTCTTTCATCAATGTTTTATAGTTGTCAGTATACAGATATATTAGGTTTATTTGCAGATTAACATAAATGTCATTATTTTATTTCTTTTTAAGATAGTTTATTGTTAGTGTATAGAAATGCAACCAGTGAACCACAAGAGACTATGGACTCTGAAAAACAATCTGAGGGGTTTGAAGTGGTGGGGGGCGGGGTGGCAGGTTGGGGTACCAGGTGGTGGGTATTATAGAGGGCATGGATTGCATGGAGCACTGGGTGTGGTGCAAAAAATAATGAATACTGTTATGCTGAAAATAAAAAATAAATTAAAAAAAAATAAATGCAACGAGTTTTTGTTGATTTTGAATTCTGCAACTTTACTGAATTAGTTTTTTCTAATATTGTTTTAATGGAGCCTTTGGGGTTTTCTATATGTAAGATTGTGTCAACTCCAAACAAATTTTATATTTTTCTTTCTGATTTGGATGCCTTTTATTTATTTTCTTGCCTAAGTGCTATGGCTAGGATTTCCAGTACTATGTTGAATAAAAGTGGTAAGAATGAGCATCTTTGCTTTGTTCCTGAGCTTAAAGGAAAAGCTTTCAATCTTTCACCATTGAGTAGGATGTAGCTATGGGCTTGTCATATATGGCCTTATTATTTTGAGGTACATTTCTTCTATACTTACTATGTTGAGATATTTAATCATGAATAAATGTTGAACTTTTGTCAAATATTTTTCTGCATCTATTGTGATGATCTTTTTATTTTTAATTTTTTTTTTAAAGATTTTATTTATTTGACAGACAGAGATCACAAGCAGGCAGTAGGCAGGCAGAGAGAGGAGGAAGCAGACTCCCCGCTGAGCAGAGAGCCCAATGCGGGGCTCTATCCCAGGGCCCTGAGATTATGATCTGAGCCAAAGGCAGAGGCTTAACCCACTGAATCACCCTGGCACCTCGATCTTTTGATTTTTAATTTTTCATTCTATTAATGTGGTGTATCACATTGTTTGACTTGTATATGTTAAGCCATACTTGCCTTCCAGGGATAAATCCCACTTGATTATAATATATGATTCTTTTCTTGTGCTGTTGAATTTGGTTTGCTAGTGTTTTGTAGGACTTTTGCATCATGTTCATCAGAGATATCATGGTGTCCTTGTCTGGTTTTGGTATCAAGTTAATGCTAGCCTTATAAAATGAGTTTGGCAGTATACTTTCTTCTTCAACTTTTGAAAAAGTTTGAAATGTATTGGTATCCTTTTTATTTTTTATTTTTTTTTTTAAAGATTTTATTTATTTGTCAGAGAGAGGGAAAGAGAGTGAGCACAGGCAGACAGAATGGCAGGCAGAGGCAGAGGGAGAAGCAGGCTCCCTGCCAAGCAAGGAGCCCGATGTGGGACTCGATCCCAGGACACTGGGATCATGACCTGAGCCGAAGGCAGCTGCTTAACCAACTGAGCCACCCAGGCGTCCCTGGTATCCTTTTTAAATGCTTGATAGAACTCACAAGTGAAACCATCTGGCACTTGGTTTTCCTTTGTTGGGAGGTTTTTGATGTGGTCTCAATCTATTTGTTATTGGTCTGTCAGATTTTCTGTTTCTTTATGATTCAGTTTTGTAGGTTGTATGTTTCTGGGATTTACCCATTTTTTTCTAGGTTATGCAATTTGTTGACATGTAATTGTTTATAGTAGTCTTTTATGATCCTTTGTATTTCTGTGTTATCTCTTGTAATGTCTTTTCTTTGATGTAGTCTTCTCTCCTTTTTTCCTGGTCTAAGGGTTTGACTTTTTTTTATCTTCATAAAAACCGTTTTTTTTTTCCTACTGTTTTCTGGTCTCTATTTCATTTATTTCTGCTCTTTTCTTTATTTCCTTCCTTCTACTAACTTTGGGCTTTATTCATTCTTCTTTTTCTAGTTCCTTAATATGTAAAGCTATGTTATTTATTTCTTAATGTAGGTGGTTATCACTATAAACTTCCTTCTAAGAACAACTTTTACTATATCCCATAGTTTTAGTATATTGTATTTCTATTTATTCATCTCAAGCATTTTAAAATTTTTCATTGATTTCTTCTTTGACCCTTAGTTGTTCAGGAGTGTATAATTTAATTTCTACAGATTTGTGAATTTTCCAATTTTCTTCCTATTTAATGTCTATTTTCATGTGGTCAGAAAAGATACTTGATATGATTTCAGTCTTCTTAAACTTGTTAAGGCTTGACTTATGGCATAATGTATGTTCTATACTGGAGAATATTTCATGTGCACTTAAGAATAATGTGTATTGTGTTTCTTGTTAATGGAATGTTTTGTATATGTTTGTGAAGTCCATTTTATTTTTTAATGTATTATTTATTTTTTAAATGATTTTATTTATTCG
This sequence comes from Mustela nigripes, assembly GCF_022355385.1. Lineage (NCBI taxonomy): Eukaryota > Metazoa > Chordata > Mammalia > Carnivora > Mustelidae > Mustela > Mustela nigripes. The sequence goes on along the minus strand of NC_081559.1, from coordinate 120,790,610 downwards.
TTTCTTTATTTACTTATTTATTTTGGTGGGGGGAGCAGAAGGAGAGGGAAAGGGAGGAGAAAAGAATCTTATGCAGACTCCACGGTGAGCCCCACCCAGAGCTCAATTTCATGACCCCTGTAATTGTGACCTGAGCCAAAACCAAAAGACAGACACATTATCAACTGAGCCATCCAGGCCTCGCCCACCACCCCATTTAATTTATAGTGTTGCTCAAGTCTACTGTTTCCTAATTGATTTTATATCTAAATGATCTATCCATTGTTGAAAGTGGGATATAGAAGTGCCCTATTCTGGGTGTTATATGTAAACAATTACTTTTGGAGCACTACATCAAAAACTAATGATGTATTTTATGGTGACTAACATAACACAATAAAAAAATAGTGCCCTATTATTGCTATCTCTGTCTCCTTTTGGTTCTGTTAATATATGCTTCATATATCTAGCTACTCCAATGTTGGATGCATATATACTTACAATTGTTGCATCCTTTTGATAACTTGGTTCTTTTATCATCGTATAGTGACTTTGATCCCTCTTATGACAGATTCTAAGTTGAAGCCAGTTTTGTCTGATGTATGAATAACTACTTCTGGGGGTGCCTGGGTGGCTTACTGGGTTAAGCCTCTGCTTTCAACTCAGGTCATGGTCTCATGGTCTCAGGGTCCTGGGATTGAGCCCCGCATCGGGCTCTCTGCTCAGCAGGGTGTCTGCTTCCCCCTATCTCTCTGCCTGCCTCTCTGCCTACTTGTGATCTGTCTGTCAAATAAATAAATAAAATCTTAAAAAAAAAAAAGAATAGATACTTCTGCTCTCTTTTGGTTTCCATTCGTATGGAATATCTTTTTCTATCCTTCAGTTTCAACCTATGTGTGTCATTAAAGCAAAAGATACATTTTTTTCCTGAAAGAGAATATTTAATAAAAAGTGGTGCATGTGGGCTTAAATTTCCTTGATGATTGCCTCAGTATTCTCCTTTATCTTTGTTGGTATAAGCTTAGTTTCACTGACATTTCTGGAGGATATTTCTAACTCTATCACTGAATGTTTTCCAAAGCCTTATAAAAGTAGTGGTCGTTGATTATTTCACCCATTTACCAAATATTTATTGAGCTCCTACAACATGCAGGACAATTTCTTCAAGAGGAAGCTGATTAAACATCAGCTCTTAGGTTGCCTTACTTATCTCAGCAGATTGCTCTTCCATAATAACTACTGTAATCAGTCCCCATTTTCAAAGGTTTCCCTGTGGTATTCATTTATTCACTTATTTAACAATTTGTACTCCTTAAGCACCTTATGTTCTTAGTTGAAGATTTGTATTCCTTAAGCATCCTATGTTCTTTCTACCCTATGTGGCAAGGATTATATATTGAGGACAGCAGGCTGGTTATCCACCCTAAGGTAGTATGCATTCTGGATGGAGAGAAAAATACCAGGAAAGGTAACATATTATTACAGAAGAGATTCTTTCTAGCCTCTGTCATTTTATAATGATTAAAAAATAATTTGATTATAATATATAGAGAGAATATAAGTTGTAAGGGACAGAACTATTCAAATGGATCAGACTCTGTATAAATGTCTCTTATGTGACATTTAAACTGAAGCCAACCTCAAGAAAGAGACAATGTTGGTATACACAAAAGCTAAGCATGGAAAGGACAAAACAAAACTAAACATGTTCCCTACTTCAAGGAGACTAGTTTCAATAGGCAAGTCAAATCCACTCTGGTCTATTTTTAAAATTCAGATTTTTGCAAAGTACACCTGTCAAAAGTTGCTTAATAAATACTTTTTTAATAATAGTGATGGTTTTTTAAAAAATGACTTTAACTATTAGTATTCCCATGAACACTAAAAGCACAAATTTTAAAAGATGCTTGTTTGTTTCTAATAGTCTTCATAGTAATAATACTTAAACAATGATTTTTTTCCAGAGAATCAAAAATTACAGGTTATTCTGGAAGTTTGCATTTACTAATGAAAGGTTTTATCTGATTTAGTTGATAAAAGATAAATTTCTGAGATAGTCATCTTAATTGGGCAAAATGATTATATTCTTTGTATTGTAAGTATGTCTAATTGAAATTCTAAGATGGTACATTTTGTTTTTACTTAGAGATATTTGATTAAGATCACGTTAAAATGTTTTAGAAAATACAAATAGAGATGTTTCACTACTTAAAAGTATTCTTGTTCTATTTTTGAAGTAATTTTTATCAATGTCAGAAGAATATATCATTATAAAAATTTTTATCTTATTGCCCATGATTACTTTATCAGTAAGGAAGGATCAGATCACGACAAAGAATTTTTCCTGCTCTGTGCTCAATGATTTCTCAGAGGGAAGAGGAAAAAAATGTGGGCTGGCTCATTCTTGAGGAAGAAGGGAGCCCCCGAGGGGGTGAGCAAGAAAGTATCCAAAAAGTGCTTATTCCTGGATCTCTGTTTTTTCTGGTCTCTGCTCTTTCCACTATGAAGGGCACTCTGTAGAAATACTATCCAGCAAAGAGAAGCAGAGCAAATAACACAATTTTCCAATTGATCAAATAAAATATTTGTTTTATCTGCTACATAGTGTTGATAAAAATGAAAAATATGTCTCACTTATGAATTTCCTTCATGATGGTGTTAATGAAGATGATTTTCTTCCCCCTTTTTCTCCCTTTCCTTGTTCTGTTTTTTTTTCTTTTTTCTTCCTCCTCCTCTTCCTTCCCCCCAAATTTACTCATGTTTCAACAACCCCTTAATCAATTGATTCCTTTAAGTCACAATTCCTGCATCATATTTAGATACAATTTGTATAAATTTTTACTGGCCCACATAATGTTTTTTTGTAAATCACTCGATGTTTTCAGACAGGTTGGCTTTTGCTAAATTGAATGGCTATATTTGAAACATTTACTCCTTTATTACAAACAGATACTAGCTTTTATTGTCACAGCCTTAGATCTGGGAGAATTAATGATTGGAATCGCAAGTAAGGGCTTATGCTATAAATTACCAGTTTAGTTCTTCTGAAAGTCATTCACATAAAGCTGGTTTCCACAACTACATAATTCCTATCACTAGCTAGTAATATGTATTTCATAGCATTGCATATGTTAACAATAAATGGTGACTTTCTGGCTTCATTGATCAAAGCATGGATAGGATGGTTAATATACATAGCATTCATTCCTAATTTGTGATCTACATTAGGTAATATCATCTCACCATAATTGGATCTTGGTACCCAGACATATTAAAACTCACTTTTAGAATGCTTTGCAGCCACAGTAATAAGAAAAGATTTTCTTTTTGTGCTTCTGTTTGTTTTGTTCACCTTGTCCAGATGTGGATGTCATTGAGTGCTCCTTGCAGTTCCCAGATGATGATTACTCCTGGTGGGACCTCTTCATGAAGATCTGTGTCTTCGTCTTTGCCTTTGTGATCCCTGTCATCATCATTATCATCTGCTACACCCTGATGATCCTGCGCTTGAAGAGCGTCCGACTCCTTTCTGGCTCCAGAGAGAAAGATCGCAACCTCCGTCGGATCACCAGGCTGGTTCTGGTGGTGGTGGCGGTCTTTATCATCTGTTGGACCCCCATTCACATTTTCATCCTTGTGGAGACTGTGGGGAATGCTTCTCACAGCACGGCTGCCCTTTCCAGCTATTATTTCTGCATTGCCTTAGGTTATACTAACAGCAGCCTGAATCCCATTCTCTATGCCTTTCTTGATGAAAACTTCAAGCGGTGTTTCAGAGACTTCTGCTTTCCAATTAAGATGAGGATGGAGCGACAAAGCACTAGTAGAGTCAGAAATACAGTTCAGGATCCTACTTATATGAGGGATGTTGATGGAATAAATAAACCAGTATGACTAGTCGTGGAGATGTCTTCTTACAGTTCTTCAGGAAGAGAAGAGTTTAATGATCTCGGGTTAACTCAGATTAGTACTGAAGTCTGAGATGGAAAGGTAGAATTTTTAATAAACTTTTAGAAATCTCATGGTCTGAAGTTGTAAGATGCAGGCTGGGTTAGCCACTCAGGTCTGTGGAAGTATCAAAGCTGTAGGGATTTGAGGAAGCAAATTCAGCCCCTTTATAAGGCAAGGAAGCAAGACTGACTCTCAGTTCCCTTGATGAACAAAGAAATAAGTCTTTTTCTTCTGGTTACCTAGATTTAGTCCAGGACCCATCTGCCTTGGCCTTTCTGTGCAGTGTGGTTCCAAAAGCTCTGTTTAGAAAAAAGGATAAGGAAAAATTATTGGTTTCAGAGCTTAGTGGATGACCTATCCAGATGCTTTACATTGACAACAGCAACCTGAAAAAAAAACGAGAATCATTTCCAGGACATGTGCCTAGCTCACTTTATGCTATGTGGACACACATTTCATGTGGCTGTGTAGTGATGACTCTGGCTTAAGTATGACTTGGACCCACACCTGAGGTGTCTGATGTATATGTATAATAAGAAATTATCTTGATATTTATGAAATTATTTAAACATGCAAAAGGTGATTTCCAACATAGTTTAATTTCTTAAAAGGCACGGTTTGTTTCACAGCATGCTATTCAGATAAATAATTTCATGATAAAGCATGTCCTGATGTCAAGAAATACAAAGTAGTTTAAATACCACTGAAGTATATATATTGCATCTGTAATTAATAGTATACATGCTAATATGGGCTGGGCTTGCCCGCCAGTCAGGCACTTTCCTGAGGACACACTCACAATATCCCCTGAGTTATTAACAAATGATGTGGAGACATTTTGTGGCAACAGGAGCTTCACTCTGGGAATTGGTCAGGCGCCATCTTTGTCTGACTCCGTCTTTTTCAGACCCTTGAGCACCATGTAGGCAATTCAGTTGTGCTTATAACTCATGTGTTAAACAACCAAAAAATATTTTGCTCATTCCCAGGTTGTTGACCTGACAGAATCCAATTTATATGCAACATCTCTTCATGAATATATAGCCTTACCAAACGTTCTTTATCTGTGGAGGGAGGGCATTTTGCTCATGTTAATCTTGGGCTAGGATTTTGTGGTTTTTGGCAGGAAGTAGAAATATTTCTAATTGCGGGCTGAACAAGGACATTATGTCACCTGTGGTGCTTGGCCATACCTTGCACTGTGTTCTTTGAAGAGCATACCAGCTGAGGATAATGCTATGAGAGCACATTTAGGATAATTTTGCTAAAACTTCCAGATGATATATTAATTCCCTCATCTTTCCCCTGAAAGTTATGATTTCAAAGGTAATGGCTTTTTCTGTAATTTGCCTGGGGAGAAAAAAGGGATAATTTAGAAATAACCCCTGTCTCTTCTCTTCCTTAATCTTATATGTTATTAGGGCAGCACCTCCTGGAATTTAATGGGAAAATCAAATTTATGGTCCTACATACTTATAGACATTATTACATCTATAATTTCTGTTCACTGTGTACTTTCTGTCTTGTGTATATACTCCTTTTGGAAGCAAACCTTGCACTGAAGGCTTTATATGTGGCTATTGATGATACTTGTCTATATCCCAGATTTTCATGGCATCTGACAGATGACTTAAGGCCAAAAGGCAAAGTTCTTCCAAATGAACCCACAGTGCTCTTTGAACATTTCTTAAATTTCACTGATTTTCTTTCATGTCCTTGTATTCTTACAACTAAATGTAGATAGGGATAGCTTAAATATTTGTTGGCATTTACCCCATGGTTAAAAATCTTGGCTACCATATAGAAGGGATATTTATGCAGAGAGCAATTTCAGGAACAAGCCCTACTGATGGGAGAAATATACAAATCTGTTATGGAACAGTAAGACGCAGGGGATTTTCTTGAAGGATTCTTACACAGTGCAAAAATATACATTCATAGAATAAAATTATAGTAATTATAGTAATGGTTTCTCTTTCGCTTAGCACCCCTCGTGCCCTTATGGCATCTGTTGCCATTATTAGAGTCTGAACTTTAACCAGATTATCCTGCATGTCTTTATATCTAAGTTTGCAGCCCATGGAGAGAGAAAAGTAGCTCTGAGTGCCCATGAGAAATGTTCTAAGTTCTCTATTATTGTGGGGCACCGATTTCCCCAAACTGGAAGGAGAAAGGCTTTGTCATTTTAGGGCACCATTTTAAAGAATGAAAAAGTGAGTCATCCATGTTAAAGAAAATACCATTTACACAAAAATATTCATTTGTCAAAAGTGTGTATGTGGGCATGCGTGTGCAAGTGAGTGTAAATGTCTGTGTGTGTGCTCATGTGATCATGTGAGCATACATACGTGAAAGTGTCAATATTGTCTTTCTGTGTGTGCATGGTGGGTGTGCATGGCTGCATGTGTGGATATATGCATGTGATTGTGTAAGTATGCACATGTGTGTGTACATGTTTGTGCATGTGAGTATTCATGAGTATATGTGTTTTTGTGTATGTGATTTTGTGTGCATGCATGTGTGTGAGTGCGTGTGTATATATGTGATTGTGTGTTCACATGCATGCATGTGTATGTGAGATAATGTATGTTTATGTTCCATGTTTTGATATTCCTGCTTTCTCATCACAACAAGGAGGATACATACAGACCAGAACTGTGTGTATCAAACCTCAAGATCAACTCTACCTAAATTCCATCTTCCTACCCTGGTGACTTCTGGAAGATAAGATCTATTGAGGGGTCATAAAAAGATACGGAGAAATGAAACAACCATGCAGGAGGCAGCAATGAGGATGAAAACCCATAATTCTAGCTGGGGGAGACTGGCATTAATGTCTCAGAAATACTCCTAAGAATCTAAAAGCATCCCCTATGCAGAGAGCTTAAGTCAAACCTCGAAGCATAATGCTACAAAAGAACACAGTTTGGAAAGTTAATTTTTAAAAAATCAAGGAATATTCACATAAATCTTAAGAAAGTGGTTTCATTCTATGATGTGTTGCTGAGAAATACAGGTTCTTAAATCTGTAGAACCACAATTGGATAATTTATAGAAGTTTTATCTAGTATTGGGACATAATAAGATGAATATCTAGAATACACTTCATTGGTATTCCTTACTAGTTCGCTCTAAAATTAGACTTTTTTAAGGACAGAACTATTACAATGTTATATGTCCATCCAATGGGATTTATTTTTTAAACAAGAACTGTTTCAAAGTTTCAGCATAAATATGAAAATCCCATCCCAAAAGGGCATAAACCTGTTTGCTCTGAGGCAGTTTTCTTTTCTGAAACAAAAGTATAATCACATATTCTTTATTGTATATATTTATATCTTGTAATTTTGGAAGGTGATAATTACACATTGTATATAAGATTGTGTGTCTTGCAATAAAATAAAAATTGTGCCTGCTCAAAACACAAGTTGATTACTGTGGTAAATCGTATATTCTTTAATGGCTTTGATGATGCTGTACTTCAGTAAGAACAATGTTAACTGTTTCTCAAAACTAAAAACAGTCTCTTTGTTTTTTCATCCATGACAATTTTGTGGATAATTAATGGAAAGGAGCACAACATGTAAGGATCTAAACTATGATCTTAAATTCTAAAACTTACCAATCATTTAGGAAAATTCATGTCTTTCCACAGTTATCCTGTCAGGATCCAAGAATCAATGTTACACACAGCCTTCTCTATGGAAAACCACTTTTCCATTATGGAAAATATTCAAAATTTTAAAAACATAAAGAAATCAACCTCTGCTGCCTTTCTTCCAATACAACAGCATTGCCACCATAAATCACTTTTCTCGAAGCCTCATGGTATTTGTACACATAAAGAGTAATTTAAAAACCTGTATCTTGAGAAAAGGAAGTTTTTTTTTTTTTTTTTTTTTTTTTTTTTTTGAAGTAGAAACAAACTTAAAGAAAGGAAGTCAAAGAGGGACTCCTCTTGCTAATTGGAGAGAACACACTAGCATGGCCTTCTTTTATTTAAAACAGCAAATTTCTTGTTACAAACTTTATCTGGTTGATAACTCAATTTCTTTTGGGATTGGATATCAAGTGTGTTATAGCTGTACTGAAGAGAAAACTCAATTTGCAGCAAATTTTAGGCATTACAATATCTTCTCCTCTCTGTAATTAATTTGTTATGCTGTACATCCCTACAGATAGCCTCGAGGTTTGTAGAAACTAGTTGATAATGACAAAAAAACAAATACCGTAACTAATTTTTTCAGTAGCTGTTGCTTGAGAGGATGTTCAATCATATTTATGTCAGGAAATATGCCAGATTCTTTCTAGGTAAACAAAACAAGTATAATTTTGATACTTATATCTAAGAAAAACAAACAAGGAAATAATTACAATGTACTGCAATGAGGGCACAGCTTAGTGGATACAACCTATTCTAAAAGGTATATCTATCCATTTATGTAGACATACTTTTAAAAATGCTTTAATCTATGTCTATACATTGCACTTGAAACTACTAGAAAAGTTAGAGTAATGGTATTCTTACATATGAAGATAGTTAAAATGGCAACTACTAGTAAATAAGATAAGTGACTTTGTGGGTTTTAAAGAGTCAAGGAAGGCTATCTGTTGAAAGCTAAATCATTCAGGAACGATATAATCTTGGAATTATACTAAATGATGAGACATTGATAATTATGACCTGTGCTATAAAGGTGTTTGTAAAACAGAGACCAAACCACAGGGTCTAGTGTAGTTACTTTGAACAATTTTTAATGGAAATAGGGAGGAAATAGTTAAAAATAGCTGGTTTGCAACCAATTCATCCCTTTGAAAAGGAGCTCTCTTTACAGGTGGGACAGGAACAAAGATTGTTAACTGCCTAATATCCTCAACAGGATGTCTGAGAAATAATGATTTTTGTCACTGGCTAGAAGATTACTTGTAATAAACCAGTAAGTTTATATTTTTGAAGGGCATAAAGTGGGTATGTTTCATAATGTAAACACTCCTTGCTGTTTGAAGGGGCCTACAATTGCATCAGAAACCTCAGCTGTTATTTAGGGAAAGAGATTCCATGTCAGATGTGAGAAAGAAGGACCAGAGACCACTTATGAAGTCTCAGATGACTCTCTACTACTTTTTCTGCACGACAGCAACCTCTGTTAAACATTGACAGAAAGAATATCTCCCACATGGAATTATTGGGCTCCTCTAACAAAAGTCAGTACTCAATAAGTTTTAGTTAATATAATTACTATTATATTATATTATTCTCAATTAGACCCACTGCAAAAACATTGGATTCCATGATTTCCATAGTTTTTTTCCAATTCTACTTCATCAAAACTGTGGGTTTTCTGTATCCTCGAAAGTACAAATAAAACTTTATATTTCTGTGTGATAATGTGCCTCAACTAGAAATTCAGCCTAAAAATATGCTGTTCAAGCCTAGGAGTTATTTACTAAAGAAAAGTATCAGTTAAGTATTGATTTAAAACTAACAGTGTTGCTATGGCTAGTGCTAATTATTATACAACCTCTTGTTTATTGTTATATTGAGTGTTTTCTATGTCCTGTGTTCACACACTCAACGAGCCTATGAGTTAGTTGAAATGGAAAAGTCAAGTAAGTTTGCCAGTGTGACAGAATAAGTGGCAGAGACTATGATATGGAAAATAATGACATTTCTCAGGATTGGTGTTCTCAGATGTTGGTAAGCTGCAACAGAAGAGATCGAGAAAGTAAACATTAACATACACTTGAGAATTAGATGGCTTTGATTAAATCCCAGATCCAGCTCAGATTTGTGTGGTCATAGGCAAGATACTACTTTTTCTGCACGACAGCAACCTCTGTTAAACATTGACAGAAAGAATATCTCCCACATGGAATTATTGGGCTCCTCTAACAAAAGTCAGTACTCAATAAGTTTTAGTTAATATAATTACTATTATATTATATTATTCTCAATTAGACCCACTGCAAAAACATTGGATTCCATGATTTCCATAGTTTTTTTCCAATTCTA